>NC_054871.1:30942189-31299689 GCF_018320785.1 Cheilinus undulatus | reverse complement strand
GAAAAAGGTTCAGCTTGCCTTCCTGTGTTGTGATTTCCATTGTGTTCACAGAAAAGTTCACAATGTAAAATCCTGTGTGATTTCTTTAGTGCCATCTCTTCACTCTTGGATGTATTTGCAGCATATCGTCAGTTTTTACTTGAACTGGACCCAGTTTCTGTATTAAATAAAGAATAAAAACAACACTTGAAGCTCTTCATGATGTGAAAGATGCTTTTACTCCACTGCCAACCTGCTTCGGCATGGCCATGTGGTAGTTACATGGGAAAGGGTTAGTCATTGTGTCTGGGTGTAAGCAATGGCTGCTAGAGTGATTAGCTCGGACTTAAGCCTGATATATGCCTCTGCGTCGCATCGACGGCATAGCTACAGCGTAGCCCTCTGCGTCATTTCCGGTAGTTGCTTTTTCTCAACGTCGGTCTCCGTGCTGACAGCGCACAAAAAGGCTGCTGCAGCCTGCAAGTCTTTCAGTACACAGGTTGGCATGCAGAGGCCTTTGCACAATGAGCCTGTTTCATGTTGTTCTAATCATGTCTGCACACTGATGCTGAAATTGTCTTTTATTTCCCGTTTCTTTTGTAACAGGCTCGATTTTATGCAAAATTACGTATGTGTCCAAGGTGACCGATGATTCAAAACAGTTCCTGCTGCATCCACCTCGCTTGCTCACCACCAGAACCTCACTTTAAACACCAAAGTTTGCTCACTTATCATGTTGATATCAACCATGGAAATATAACAAAAAAGAGATGGGTGAATGATGATACAGATCAGCGCCTCTCTCGCTTGCTCTCCCCCACCCAACCCTCCTCTCTCTCTCTCTCTCTCTCTCTCTCTCTCTCTCTCTCTCTCTCTCCAACTTGTCTCAGCGCTGTGATGAGTGTGTGCTGTATAAAGATCTCTGTCAGGATGGATCCAGCGGGATTTTAAAGGAGTGAAGGACAACAAAAAAGTCCAGCACAACCTCTGGTTTGAGCTTATGTGCAAACAACATGTAATATCGAGTATTTGTTGTCATCACACACCCAAGCATCCACTCTTTCATTAAAAACAGACAGTTCAGCGGAGAGCGACACAGCTGCTTGGATGTGACCCCTCTGAAACCACACATACACAGCCGCACCCTCCTAGCGTCATGGCGGTGAATTACAGAGCGACGCGTTCCCTCGACACAGAACTTCGAATGGTCAACGATGGCATTGCGTCGACGGCGTACCTACACTGTAGACACAACACAGAAGCATAAATAAGGCTTTAGACACAGCAGCAGTTTTGTCTGAACATGACAAAGTATCTTCATTAAAACAAGGGAAGAAAGCAACACTGAAGGCTTTTCATGGCAGGAAAAAAGTTTTTGTTTTACTCGCGATCTGCTTTGGCACAGGTTTCCTTTGCACAGGGATGGGGTTTGCCGGTGTATAGCCAATGGCTGCTGTCGCGGTAGCTGTTAGCTTGGATGTAGCTGTAGGAAAGTGGCAGTTTAATCGGACCACATTTCATTTCAAAACAAGAGCAAAGAGGCACACCGAAAACTTGTCTTGACGAAGATATTTTTGCACATCCTCTAACCGTCTTTGGCATCAATTTTATTCACTGAGAAGCTCCGTTTTTAACAATCTAAGGCAAAGGTAGCCTGTCAGCTCAAGAGTAGTGCGTGCGCACAACGTCATTTTGCCTTGTTGCTCTGACTGGCCTGCCATGATTGTCACTGACAGAATGTGTGTCCAAACACATACCAAGAATTTTTTGAAAAGTCCTGCCCTTTTCAAATGCTTTCTATGGGAGCTTACCCCGATTAATGTGAAATGAATTCTTTCAGTGGATTTATGAATCAGTCTGACTGGCATGTTAGTTTAGACAAAATGTTTTACAGAGCTCAAATGAAATATAACCAAACAAAGCAAAAGTAAAGCAGAACATCGCAACACAAGACAATACAGAACAAAGCAAAACAAAATAACTATCAAGTAGTAATAGTTTTGCAAAATCAGGAGATCCTGCTTGTGGCAGTTTTGAGAAAAAGTTGTTTAGCCACTCTTAGCAAATAGTCAGTTTGTAATAAACATTCTGGACAGTAATAATCACACTAAAGGTGAAATATTTACATATAAAACATGATTAATGTTATAAAGGTGTTATAATAGATAGTTAATGGTTAAAGAAAGCATCCCTCTGAACACCCTTTTAATTTATCATTGCAAATTCAGATGAGAATCCAGATTGAATTGAAATACTGATGTTGGCCTATCTAAAATTACTGAAAGTTTTCTTTCTCAAACCAGTATTAGTTTCCCATATTAAACAGGCACTCAGCATCAGACTGGTCTTTATTGTGACATGTTTTGCCACCGCTGTATCCTACTTTCCACTACCCACCCAAAGGATAAACACAGTTCAGAGAGCGTAATGAAACACACCCATTCAACACAATAAAGCTCTAATGAGAGATAAGCAGGCCTTTAAAAAGACAGTTATATAAGATTTAATCACAATTTTGGTTAAGGAATTAGAACATTTGTCTAATCTTTAAAGAACAAAGGGTGCACAGGAGAACAACACAGCATAGTGTGTAGTGTGAGTATTTAGAAATCTAAAATAGATTTTTTGTGTATTATTATGCTCCTGAAAGCAGTAACGGGGTTTATTGTTATATTGAGGATGGTTTGATAATGTGAATATGGAGAGTTCTATTCAGGGGAAGTGTATTTGAGTCATATTTCCTGTAATTTCTCTTGTGTCAGCCTCTTTTATCTTGTTCCCTATGTCTGTGCAAATACTAGTAAGTGTTAAATGTGAGCGTAAGAGAAAAATCTTGATATTAAAGAAAAAAAATTAAGTTTAGCAAAATGTCTCACTATCACTGAGGGAAGACCTTTTCATTAAAAAACAGTCTGAGGAACATCGCCTTGATGATGCTTAATCTGACGAATTAATTGTTTTTTTAGTAGTTCCTTTGAATGTAGAATAGTTTATCCATTGCTATGGCAAACTCAGCTGTTGAAGTCACACAGATTGTGTAGCATATGTGTTGTAATTCTGTGATTTTGTGTATCTGTGTGTAGATCGAGCAGGTGAGCCAGCTCTCCTCTCTGGTGGAGTCTCAGCTGCAGTACCACAGACAGGCTGTGCAGGTGCTGGAGGAGCTGTCAGACAAACTCCGAGACAGGTGCAGTAATGAAAGATGACATACAGAACAGTTCTGCCTGTGCGGCTTTCTGCAAAGAACTGCCCTCGAGTCTGGTTCACCAAAGGGAACAGCTCATTTTGTCAGTTCACGTTCTTGTTCTGATCTGAACATGTAAAACTGTATTGATTTCTCTTTTAAAAAAGGATGAATGAGGCTCAGAGTCGACCAAGACGTGAATACACACCAAAACCCAAACCTATCTTTGACTTTGGAGATGACAACCATTCAAACGGCGGCTATCCAACCTCAATGGCCCTTCCACCTTCACGTAATTCAGGTAAGAATCAGCTGAAAGGATTTTGAATGTTTATTTGCCAGGATCAAGATCACCATTTTGATATTTTAATGTTACCCATTTGGGTAAACAAACTTCATCTCACTGTGTCTAAGTGATTATGTGGAAAAGATAGTGTTTTTGTGGAAAGACAGAGCAAAATGAATACTGTCTGTGGCATTATTTTGAATTCTTCTTTACAATTGTGTCAGTCCCAAAGCTGCACAAAAGAGGCCGTGGAAATATGTTGAAAACATATGCCTTAGCACAGCTCCAACAACAACAAAACCATCCAGCTGTTTCTACACACTCACCAGACTGACTGAGCCAAGAAGCAAGCTCGCTATAAACAAACTCCAAATTGCCAACATGATTGCCCAAGACCTGTAACTAATCAGAACCACAGAGCAGGAGAATGTGAGACAAACCTTGTTTTTCTATAATGTCATTGAGGCTTGTAAATGGTGACAGACACTGAATGTTTAAGTGCATTCAGTCTCTGACCATGAGAAAATGGACGTCTGTTTCCGTACGTGGGAGTGTCTGAGTGAGCATGCGAGTGTCAGTGAGTGTGTGTCCTGCCCTGTCATATGGCTGGCCTTTCTCCACTTGACCTTGTTCCTCTCTCCTCTGACGTCATCATCATCAGAGCCGTCTTTTCCCTCGGCCAGATTGTCCTTTCGGAAACCGAGATTGTGTGAGTCACAGCTTGTGTGGGCCACCTTTCACAGTCACAGTTTCTGTGGTGTGTAGATGATGCCGTGTGCTTGCACAGCTTCTGGTGTGAAATGTAGCAGGATATATATGCTGCTACTTACAGGTTAAATACATCACAGATAGTTTGTGTTGCATGTGTATTGTAACTGCATGTGTGTGGTCCTGGATCACAATCAATATTTTACTGTTCAGTCTGACCCATTAAACTTCTTAACACTTCTTCAGCCAATAGTCTAGCCCAGTTGGTGTAAACAAAAGGTTACATAACTCCTCTATAGTAAAGTCATTTTTTTACGCAAGATAAAAAGGAGTAACTAAAATCGATCCTGTTTGTTACAAAACACAATGTTATGAACTCTACTTCTGTTAAAATAACTACTTATACAACTTTAAAACAGAACTTTGTCAAACAGGACTAAGTACAAACTAATATGTGGGAAAAAAGTAGCTAAAAAAGTATTTGTTAGAATAAAAGTTAATCTTTAACATGTATTATCATTAATGTGACAAAGACTAATGGTTACAACAAGGTTAGCTGTAAGCTGGCAACATAAAGGGACATTCATTTTCTAACTGGTGTCGGAGATCATTACTTAAACGTTAACTGTACTTCTGCATTTTCTTTTATGACCGGCCTTTGATTTAGCAAAGTTTAGGGAACTTTTTTAATTTCAGTGTACCTGTGTAAACTTTTGAGGCCATTAAGCTATGGGTCATACAGTATACAGCTTCCATGACACACAGGTAGCCTGCTCCATACTCGTAATCTTAACAAAGAGAAGCTACCTGTCTTGAAGTCCATAATCTTCTGTATACCTTAAAGGGATATTGCTGTATTTTTTAAGCCAGGCTGTATGAGGTACTTGGCAGTAGTAGAGGCATTAGCCTCCAGTGATTACTAGTGAGCATTACCCATTTAAGCAGATTGTGCTGTGGGCACCGGCCAGAAAACTAGGCTACTACAGATGGGTGCAGTTGCTCCATGTGATTTACAGGGCTCCCATGCATCCTACAAAGCCTGAAAACAGTTGACCAGTTTTCTAGTCATGGAAAACAAGAGAAAATGCAAAATGTCCTAGATGAATATTGGAACTTTTTCCTAATTTTTCCCAAAACAGTTGACATTGTCATCTGGAAGGGCTTAAATATATTAAATGTCATATCAAAAAGTGACAGTAGTATTGAGTGTGAAGGAGGTGATGGTTGCTGAATACCACTCTTGTGACCTCAGTGATGAATGAATTGGAATATTTTGGTTTAATATATCTGCAGACGCCACAGGTTGTCCGGTCAGAACAGGAAGATGGGGAAATTAATCCAGTCACACACTCTCTCTCTTTTTGAGTTGCCACTCATTTATTGCTGATTCACTCAGATGACGCCAGAGGATGGTGTGCATTGGTATTTGTTCTATGGATGTTAGGATGTGTGGTTTCTACAAAAAAGAATAAATAACAAAAGCAGATTAAATCTTAAGTTTGAATGAATGACAAATACTACATCCTATTTCTCACATATGAAATTATTGAACAATATATAAACAACATGATGACTCTAACACTCAGAAAGGAGCCTCTAAACTTTAAGAGAGTGTCATCAATTTACAAATTCCAAGCTGTATGTATGCCATTTCACAGAATGCCACAGAGGGAGAGTCAAGTAATTTGACAACGGTCCCTATCCTGGCGCGAGTGGAAGCTCAATTTTCCGACATAAATAAAACTAATGGAGCTTAAAAATACTACAAACGTGATGACAAACTGAAGATAAGGCATCACTATATGTGAAAGAATATATATTGGTTCATAAACAAGCTAAGAACTAGCATAAGTCAGTCACTGAGCAACAGAATCCAGACGGCTGCATGCTAAACACGATGTAAAGACACATAACAGAGTGAAGAGCGGCATTATAGTAGAAAAATACAAACTTAACAGAACAAGAGATATTCACTTACGTTCTCATGGACGCACAGAATAAATAAAAAATCAGTCCTGAGAATCAGGGGAAACGTGCAGCTGTCTGCTCTGCTCTGATACTCCACACGGAAGATGCTTGATTGATTGGCACTGAGAGAGGGGCTGAGGTCAGTGATTGGTCCAGAATGGGGGTGATTGGCACGGGCTGTTCATGTGCACAAGAATGATGACTGACTGAGGCACAGTCTGATCTGGAGATGCTGAAAGCAGGTGACCTTTTGTACATCAAGAATAGCACTGACATTGGGCCAAAACCTCCAATATCCATTTTTTAAGTTGTTTTTTCATAAGTCATTGCTAATGGTCACCCTTTACATCTGTCAGTGGGTTTTAAAAAAATTTGAAGCCACAAAAAGTGGAAAAAAGTAGGCTGACTATCACCTTTCAATAGAGATATAATGATATTGTTAAATACACAGTATCACAGTGACAGAAGCATCTCAGTACTGTTGTAAACATGATGTTTTCAAACGATAGTTCTTCAGGGCTAAAAGTGTAGGATTTGGGAAGGAAGTGAGAACTACAGTTACCGTTAGCCCTTGCACAACCATCATTCTTTGCGCTCCACTCGTTGGCTTGACATTACAGCGTGAAAATGGTGAATGCTACAAGTACCCAGGGAGACTTAATTGACAAAGTTTTTGAGATTGCTGAGGCTCCAGCGACTTATAGTCTGACATGTGGAATCATTTGGTTTCCTGGTGTCAAGAAATGAAAAAGAAGAAAAGGTTGCAGAAAAACAAACGCAATTTGCAGACACTGCCTGACTGTGGTCATTAGGGGTGTAAAGGTACATGTATTTGTACCGTACGAATTCGGTAAGGACCTCTTGGCACAGTACAGACGTGTACTGGAACAACGCTCACATACAGAGCGCAACTCACTGTCACACTGTCCTGGCAACCACACAACCACAGCAAACGACAGCAACAGTCTGTTCCCAGATAGAAGTGTCCTGTTTAGGAACACTTTGTTGCCCAGTAAAATACAACAGCGGGCAAAGACAACAACAGTAGCACTGACATTATTCAGCGGGTGTGTTGCTGACAGCACGTCATCCAGCGGACCAATCAAAGCATTTTAAAAAGCACCACTCAAACAAAACGTCACTGTAGGAGGAACAACCGAGTCCAAAATTCTTCAGCCCTAGTTAATGCAGACACGTGTTGGCTCCTTAAGCAACCAGAGGGGACTACAGTATCTACAGGAGGAATTATTAAGCTAATTGATACTCGAATGTAACATCATTTAGACACACCTCTCTCTTTCCGTGACTCTCTGGTGTGGTGAGGTAAAATAACTCGAAGCACGGAGGATTTTTCTAGAAGGTGCAACATTACGTTGCATGGTACTGCCCCGTTTGAGCTACATGATGTTTGCCGCTGTTTTGAGCAGCTGCTCTGACATGCTTTGTATTGTTTAGGAGGGGATGGGGTGAGTGTTTGTGAAGTGAGGCACAAGTTGTGCCACGCTTCAGTGATCCCCAGAACATATTCCCCAGATATATGTTCGTCTTTCTAAAAAAAACACAGCATTTCAGTCAAATTCATTCAATTTCCACGATTTCCGCGTTAAATAGTAGATTCCATCTTTATTGGTCAATTCCGCGATTCCGTCCGCAATACTGTTAATACAGACATCATAGGGCCCTAACTAGATACTCCGCCAATAAAACAGATTCTGATTCTGAAAGGGATCTCTCATAGTAAATGACATTTATCACTTAAATCTGCTGCTCCCTTTGTTTTGTTTTGTTTTTTTTACACGTATTTATACCAGGTTTTAGTTAGTTTTTTGCTGTCCAGCAAAAATATACCTTTTTGTATTTACTGCCGCTGCTCTAGTACACCTCTATTTGTCCACAACACTGGAAAAGCCATTAAACACTGCATAACTTGCAGCAGCAACCATTCAGCCGACATAGTAAGTCACCTTGCAGCCAAAGAGCAAGATATTTCTCTTAAGAGGCCAATTCCAAGACTGCTTTAGTGTGTTTACTGATTTACCTGTTGTCAATGTGTTATTTAATTTTCTTTACCTGGTTCCTTATTCTTGTCCATTCTTACTTCCTCTATTCTTATTTGTAAACTTTGGGTGGGTGGGTTAAGGGAATTAATGGTCTTGGTTGTGATTGAAAATCTCTAAATAAAGTATTGAAAAAAGAGGCCAGTTCCAGATAAGAAGATGACATTTTATTTTTCCTACTTTAATTTACAGAGGTCTATCTGAGAGTATTTAACTAATTGTAGCATATTTATGCCCTTGTATTCATTTTAAATTTTAAACCATGAACTTGTACAAATAACCAAAAATGTGTACAAACAAGTTTCCCTTTTTTTTTTTGGACAATGCTGGAATCAGCAGACATACTTTTAGAGATCATACATGTTATGCAAGTTATTAAGAAATTACTTGCCATAATCAAAATTCACAAACATTGGCATGTCATGGAAAGGTAGCTAATAATACCTTACAAGCTATAATCGTTATTACTGTTTGTCAGTTTATCAAAATGCTTGGACTTCTTTTCAGGGAGTTTAATGTTTATAACTTAAGTCTACAGTTGCTTCAGATTTGAAACTATTATGTCACTTGTGTTTACTTAAT
The DNA here is from genome assembly GCF_018320785.1 of Cheilinus undulatus. Classification (NCBI taxonomy): domain Eukaryota; kingdom Metazoa; phylum Chordata; class Actinopteri; order Labriformes; family Labridae; genus Cheilinus; species Cheilinus undulatus. Next base: position 31,290,925 of record NC_054871.1, on the reverse strand, counting down.
TGATTCTGCTATTTTAAATTGATAGTATATGGAGTATACCCACACTGAACTAGTGACCAATGCCTTCCTCATCTCTAGCCTGCCCTGCAGTCTTGTTGGGTAAACTTGATACAATGAGAAAATTGTTTGGAGACAAAAAAGCCTAGTTTGTCTGTGTGTGGAGCCCCACTCTGCGCTGCTGATCTATGTGAGGTCACAGCGAGAGAGAAAGAGAGAGCGAGAGAAAGATGAAAAAAGGATGGAATAAATGAGCAGAATGTACAGAAACTGTTGCTGTTGGATTTTGTGGATGCTTAAAAATTCACCTTGTGAACAGTTTAGGGCTTCTGCACTGTTTTGGTTGACTCTACTGTTTAACTTCTTTATACTCTACTAACATACAGTAACTATAAGTGCTGTGTAACCTACACTAAATAATTGCTTGAACTGTTTGGTGTACCACCTTGTTGTGGTTCTTGTGTCTTAATGTAAACAGTTTTCCTCTACTTTTGTTTTTAATTCTATGTTTCCATGTTTGTCTTTTATCAGCTCCTGAGCAGCCGAGCTGTAAGGCGCTGTACGATTTTGAGCCAGAGAACGAGGGAGAACTGGGCTTCCGTGAGGGCGACATCATCACCCTGACCAATCAGATTGATGAGAACTGGTACGAGGGAATGCTCAACGGCCAGTCTGGATTTTTCCCTCTCAACTACGTTGAGGTCCTTGTCCCGTTGCCACACTAATACAGAGAACAAGAGAGCCAAGAGGAGACTGAAGGAGAGGAGAGAGAAAGTAGAGATAACAGAGAGGATGTAAGTGAAGCCAAGAGGTGGTCTGCAGAATATTCATATTCACCCTCAGTTCCAACGCCATCTTCACCGACAAGCACTTTTTGTCATCGGGATTTCTGGAAAAGATGGTCACATTTCAAAGTCCAAACCAGAGTATTAACCTGTTCCACCTAGAGGTTCGGGGATTTATAGATGCTAAATGCCACAACAGTCAGAAACACTTCTTGAGGGCTGATTATCAACACATTCATCAGCAATATCTTCTTTAATTACAAGTTAATGATATAGTAAAGACAATTTGTATTAATTCAGATTATTTTTATGACTGAGTGACACTTTTTTTTGTTTGTGTGACTTAAGTCTGTTTCAAACTCAGGTTGGTCACCAACTCAACTGTCAGACTGAAACGATCCACATAAACCTCACAGTTAAGGTCATTTCAAAACTGAAAATATTTCCATGTGCTCCTTGAGGACATGAGCTTGACTCTTAGTGCCACCTGCTGGCAGAGTATAGCATTACATGTGAAATGAAACTACACAAGTTGAACTAGTGTAATGGAAAAAAAAAGACTGCATTTGAGTGTTTTTGTAAGAAAAAAAAGTGGGAATTCACCTCAAATTTGTGATTTAGACTATTGTCAGATTTGGCCTTTTCTACTATCTTTAAAGATTAGTGTCAGCCGTGCAGTGATGATCACTGGAGGCCTGATATTAAGTTTACTTGTATTGTTTCAGTATTTGATTCCTGTTAGTCTCAGCTTACTACAGTAGTTTAAAAAGTTCCTACTGAATATGAGAGAAACTGTAATTGCACCTTGGTCCTCTAATGAGATTTTCATGTGTGTGTGACAGACTGACTACACCTTTACACACAGACCCAAAGTTAAATGCAGACGTTGCACCTTTGTGTCACTTAGCAGGTGTGTGCATGTAGTTTAGAGATGCAGAACGAATGGTTGTTTAAAGTTGTCTCTTTGTCCTTTTAATAGAGGAAACAGAGCCAAAAAAAAGTCGTTATAAATGCAATAGAAACAGGATCTGCTAATTGTTGTGTAACACAGCCATATTTACATTTAGTTTTGGGCCTGTTTGTGGAAGCAAGTTTTTTCTTTATGAGCCCAGTTTTAAGCATCTGTGTAGATATCACTGCTGGCAGTGACTCGGTCTTTTCATCACTAACTGTTCCGCTGTGTCTGTCCTCCCTGTCGTCTCTGATAATGTGAAACTCATCCCTGTTTTTAACCTCTTTCTGACCCTTCTGACGTTTCACAACGGCTCTGACTCCATTTGTTTGTTAGTACATGGGGTTGGTATGGACGGCCTTCTTTCCTTTTAAGCTTATCTTTGAAGACGAGGCTGGGTCCTTGTTCTGGATTTAGCCACGGATGAGGTCTGATCCAACAAACGCTGTAGAGTATGAGGGAAAGACCTGGAGCGAAAGGGAAAACATCAAGGGAAAAAAAAAATAAGATTAAACCCTTCTGACTAGAATTGGAGAACTTTAGTTACCAAATGTAAATCAGTAGATAAACTGTTTTCATTGTATTTCCCCTCTCACTATCTGTGTTCATCCATCACTCACTGCTGCTAAATTTTTTTCCCCCACTCCTGACGTTGGTCCTTGTCTATTATGTTTACATCTGACAATATTTCAATGCTTGTATCAAGTTCAGGGCAAAGTTGAAGGACTGTCTGGATCATACTGTCCTCAGAAGAAAGTCCTTGTTTTTGTGCCTTTGGAAAAAAAAATACTACAACTAATACAGCAGCCAAATCCTAGCTTAAGAGAATGGTCATGAATTTCTTTTTCTACATTTGGTTTTAATTTTCACCTTTGGAACTTTTCCTGGGTAAAGATAAAATGCATGTGAGCACATTTCTTTACATCTCTGACACTACAGGCAGTTTCCCGGACACGTGTTGTTAGACTAATGTGAGGCGGAAACTGTTTTTTTATGTTGAGTTTAACCCATGTTTGGAAAGGAAAAAAAATGTCCCACTGATTTCATTTTTTTAAAGGGCTATGTATTTGTAATCAGTCTTAAATGCTCTGTTGAACAACATTAAATCACTCTGGCTCTTTATTATTTTTATATACGAGACCTTAAAACATTTAAATTAATCTTTGCATGTAGTCCTCTATCACATCTTGTAAATGTACATGTTAGATTTAAGTTGCCTTTTTACTTTTGGTATGAGTACAGAATTTAACTTTACATTTCTTTTATTATCAAAGTATTTGTACATGCTTCTTTCTTGTCCCCTACTTCTGCTTCTTACAATAAATAATGGAGATAAAGAAACCGTAGTTGTGTTTTGTCAGTAATTGACTGCTTTTATTGCAATATAGTACTGATCTCCTTTAAGAATTTTGGGTTGTGTTGACCCCTGTGGACAAAGCATTATGAGTTACTGCTTTTTTGCATGCATTGCAAGATGCAATGCATCTTTTTGCATTTTAGGATTTATATCTTTTTTGTGTTGAAATATTTTTGTGGTTCATAAATCACTTGCATCTAGTGAAATGTTTTTCAGGAGCTTGAATGTTTTTAATTTTATTTAATACTTTTGTGCTGTATTATGTTGGGTTTTTTTGTTTTGCTTTGTTTTGTTTTTTACATATTTTATCATTAAGTTAAATATTTTTGCAGTCATTGGATTTTTTGTGTTGTGAAATGCACTATATGGCCTAAAGCAGTGGTTCCTAACCATTTTTCCTTGGCGCCCTCCCCTACTTATTTTGTAGTCAAGCTGAGCCTCCTCATGACCTTGAACAAAAAACACTTAAAGCGTCATTTGTTGCCAGAAATCAACATACCTTTAATTGTTTCGTTGATAAAACCCTCAGGAAGTGGCTCTTCACAGGGTTTACTTACCAAAAGACCATGTATAAACTGAGTGCTTTATCACTTTGATTTTATTAATATTTGCAAATCTAATTTTGACCACCTCTAAGCAGACAAAGCCTTGTGCCCTCCCTGAGATCTTAGGCGGGGTACGAGGCACGAGGGCCCCAGGTTGGGAACCACTGGACTAAAGTATTTGGCTGCCTGACCATTACACCCACAGGGACTGTAATGACGTGGGATTCAAATATATGTACTTTAATATGGAGTTAGGTCTTTTTGCAACCATTACAGCCTCTTCTTGGACAGTTTCCCACAAGATTTTGGATTGTTTCTGTGGGAATTTGTGCCCATTGCTGTAGACCATTTATGAGGTCAGGTATTGTGTTGGACAAGAAGACCCGGCTCACAATCTCCATTCTAGTTCATCCCAAAGGTTCTCCATGGGGTTAAGGTCAAGGGTCTGGGTGGGCCAGTCAAGTTCTTCCACACCAAACTCCCTCATCCATGTCTTTATGGACCTTGCTTTGTGCACTGGTGCACAGTCATGTTGGAACAGGAAGGGGCCAGCCCCAAACTGTTCCCACAAAGTTGGGGGCATGGAATTGTCCAAAATCTCTTGGTATACTGAAGCATTAAGATTGATCTTTATTAGAGAAAAGAGGCCTGAAAACCCTGAAAAACAACCCCGCATGATCATCCCACCAAACTTTACAGTGGCATAATGCATTCAGATGGGTATCGTTCTCCTGGCATCTGCCAAACCCAGACTCACCCATCTGACTGCCAAATAGAGTGGTTCATCACTCCACAGAACACATTTCCATTCCTCCGCTGAAGGTCTTACTAAAACACCTTAATTCAATAATCAACAGGTGTGGCTGAATACTTTTGTCCATATTGTGTATGTTTGCATTTATTGACGTGAGCCTTTGTGAAATGTACTTTCTGACAGCTAAAAACGTTTTATGTATTGGGCAGTTCACAATATGTCTCTTGCAAGCAAAAAATATGACAAGTTAGAAATTAGCTGAAAATCTGCTGACTTTTGATCACTGACATAACTGTAGTGTTACAGACTACAAAGATTCTAAGAAACTAAATTAGCATCTATTAATAGTAGAAATATTTCTAAAGTACATTTTCCTAAGTCAAAATTATAAGTATGTGGTGTTAATTCTGTTAGCCCATTAATAGTGTTTTCCATTATATACTAGCATTATGATATTGACGATAATTGTGATATTAAAAAATAAAATTTCAATATCGTGTTAAAAAATGTGCATATGAAAATATCGTGTAAATGATCCAGTGCCACTTGAACACAGTTTGGAAACAGAATGTAAACAGAAAAAGAAAAATATGCCAGGGATTGTTCAGTAGACATTGGATTATTACAAAGTTATTAGTTGTCATTCTTCAGTTGCACACAAATGCTGTGTCCCCTGCTATCCACAAATGATTTTGTTTCAGTTAATATTGTAGTTACAGCAGATGTTGCACCTTGAGGATTTTCTGTTTATCAGTTCATCTGGTTACCTTTTAACTAGCAATTGAGTGCAGTTGCACTTTTTATATGCAGTTGTACAGTCACTGTTTTCATATCGTCTCAGTACCTCTTTAGACAGGTATTTTGAGTGTAATTCATCTGCCAAAAGAGAGAACACAACATAAATAAAGTTAAAGATAAATTGACTGATTGTCCCATTATTATTTAAATTTTTATTGATAGCGTGATATCGTTAGCGTGACATTTTTTGCCCACAATAATCGTGAAGTGAAAATCTGATATCGTGACAGCCCTAACTAGCATCAAGCTAAAAAACAAACAACCAGTTTTCACCTTTGTCAACTCCATGCCATAGCTACACCATAGTGGCTACCACTGTCATAAGAACTCCATACTTGTATTTTGGTGTGCCTGCCTTGCTCTGCAATACTCCACCCAAATGCTACGTGCCTGGTCCCTTGCCATGGTTTCCTGATTTTTGGGGGGACAGGAAACCATGGCATAAAACAGAACATATGTTGGAGTTAAAGATGTTAAATGCTGAGTATGATGACTGTTGATCATACTGCAGTAATGCAAAGAGGAAACAAAGGGAGATGTTATTAAAGATGGGAAGTACAGCTGCTGAATCAGCCAAGGCAGAGAATGGGGAATGTTTTGCACTTGACCAGCCACCAATAGACATGGATGATTAAATGCATGTCTGATAATCTCAGCGTCGGCAAGTATATTTGCCTATCTCAATCTAGAGTACATACACTATATTGCCAAAAGTATTCACTCATCCATCAAAATAATATAAATCAGGTGTTCCAATCACTTCCGTGGCCACGGGTGTATAAAATCAAGCACCTAGGCATGCAGACTGTTTCTACAAACATTTGTGAAAGAATGGGTCGCTCTCAGGAGCTCAGTGAATTCCAGGGTGGTACTGTGATAGGATGCCACCTGTGCAACAGGTCCAGTGGTGAAATTGTCTCGATCCTAATTATTTCCCAGTCAACTGTCAGTGGTATTATAACAAAGTGGAAGCAATTGGGAACGACAGCAACTCAGCCACAAAGTGGTAGGCCACGTAAAATGATAGAGCGGGGTCAGCAGATGCTGAGGCGCACAGTGCACAGAGGTCACCAACTTTCTGCAGAGTTAATCGCTACAGATCTCCAAACTTCATGTGGCCTTCAGATTAGTTCAAGAACAGTGCATAGAAAGCTTCATGGAATGGGTTTCCATGGCCAAGCAGCTGCATCCAAGCCATACATCACCAAGTGCAACACAAAGAATCAGATGCAGTGGTGTATAGCACGCCGCCACTGGACTCTAGAGCAGTGAAGACGCACTCTCTGTAGTGACGAATTGCGCTTCTCCATCTGGCAATCTGATGGACGAGTCTGGGTTTGGCAGTTGCCAGGAGAACAGTACTTGTCTGACTGCATTGTGCCAAGTGTAAAGTTTGGTGGAGGGGGGATTATGGTGTGGTATTGTTTTTCAGGAGCTGGGCTCGGCCCTTTATGTCCAGTGAAAGGAACTCTGAATGTACCAAGAGATTTTGGACAATTCCATGCTCCCAACTTTCTGGGAATAGTTTGGGGATTGCCCCTTCCTGTTCCAACATGACTGTGCACCAGTGCACAAAGCAAGGTCCATAAAGACATGGATGAGAGAGTTTGGTGTGGAAGAACTTGACTGGCCCGCGCAGAGTCCTGACCTCAACCCGATAGAACACCTTTGAGATGAATTAGAGCAGAGACTGAGAGCCAGACCTTCTCGTCCAACATCAGCGTGTGACCACATAAATGCGTTTCTGGAAGAATGGTAAAAAATTCCCATAAACACACTCCCAAACCCTGTGGAAAGCCTTCCCAGAAGAGTTGAAGCTGTTATAGCGGCAAAGGGTAGACCACCATCATATTGAACCCTATGGATTAAGAATGGGATGTCACTTAAGTTTATATGTGAGTCAAGGCAGGTGAGCAGATAGTTTTGGCAATATAGTGTAGTAGTGCGATGTGCCTTAAGTCATACACAGAGATGGGCAGTCACCAGTACTACTAAGGGGACAAGTCACAGGTCCACTGTTAGTCAGTCTCTGATGCAGAAGCATAAATTTGGCTTTGAGGCCATCCACATCCATCTGTGAGAAATTGTGCTGGCCCTCAAGAATAATCCACTAGCCACAACAAGGAAATAATTTGTTTAAAATCATTCTTACTTTGTCCACAGAGGGCGCTAAAGAGTGGAAGAAACTGAGCATTTATCACAGTTGCTTTAATATAATCTCTCAGAGCTTCTATTAATGAAAGAAGGAAGAAAAGAGTCATGTTTAAATAGTTCCAGTGTGTATTTTAATGCTTTGTGGATCACCAGCAGGCTTAAGGCATTGCTCTGTCTTTACACAGGTACATCACACAATCCACAGTTAGTAATAAATACAGTACAGGGAAGGAGGAAGCAATTATCTGCCTTATCCTACAGGACTCAAGTCTTTATAAATTTATGGTTGACAGTAGAGGGCCACACTCACAACACACACACACACACACAGAGGTGAGTTAAAAAAAAATCTTGGCACAGTGAGTCACTTGTACCACAGTGCAGCCTTAAGAAAAAAACATTCACAAAAACCAGGTGCAGGGTACTGTAAGCTCAAACCTAGACACATTTGCATACTTTGCTAAGGTAGTACTTTTGCGCAACTAGTGTCATGTTTTCACCTTCACTGCTGCGCAAGTGGTTTCGTCTTTGAAGGCAATAACAACACCAAATGTTTTACATTGTACATATCTGGCAGTATCTTCTCATATCACAGAATACTAGCACAGACAGGCACATATAGGTCCATGTGTAAAAGGTAAGAGGCCAGGCAGGTGGGCTGATTCCTTGTCTATGAAATGGTTCTCTTTAGTGTCTACTAAAACCTATTAGTCTGTCATCCCTTAATCCAGTGCTCTCTGTTTCATGTCTCAGATGTACATGAATCCATCATCACATGTTGTGTCACTGATTTTTCCTTTCCAAAAGCATTTAGGTGTTTCAAAGTGACACTCAAATAGCAAAGAACTGAAGGCATCTGGATGTTTTTCAAGCAGGTTTTTTATGTGATACATCTTTTACTCCTGTCAGCTCTGCACACTAAGGTGTTTTCACAGAATCACTTCAGGTTGGATGAAATCCACACGCACACAAGCACAGAAGACCAACTCATTGCATGTTGCTCAGCTGACTGTAGACGTGCTCCAAGATCTGAGAGTAGGCCTGATCTTTGGGGGCGTGGCAGCTCAAAGAGCCCTGAGGAAGAACACATACGTTTGGACAAGTTCAGCTGACTAAATGCAAGAGAGGAAGTAAGAAGTCCTGAAATCCAGAGCTATGATTTAAAGATGGTCTAGATTTTAAGATTTCAGGTTTTGCTTACCTTTATCTTGTCCATCATGGTCGTATCAGGACACCAGTACTGACTGAATTGGACGAGGTCAGGAGCTGCCCTGTAGTAGTCAATCAGCAGCATCTGTAGAAATAACCAGACCCTTTAAAACCATATAAAGTATTTAGCGAAGGGTATCTCTTCAGTGTTATCAGGGTTATGGATGTAAAACTGCCCAAGAATCATTATGTCCCTGTTTAAGTTTTACGCTTACATTTTGTTAAGGGCTTTCAGATTCCAAGTGGCTGCACTTTTGTACTTGTGCCCATAATAAGCATTAACAATCACTCATTCAGTGTGGCCTCCAATCAGAACTCGCTTAACCGTCTGTTGTACAAACAACACCCCTAACATCATTTCCATAGCTCTCTTACCTTGGCTTAGTATCCCTCCATGCTGTATGCAGTGAATCCACTGTGATTAAGAATGAATGGGACAAATCAGCCACAAGCACTGTGTCCTACTTTGATGTGATGTAAGTGTCAAAATCTGCTTGATAATATTGATTCCTATTGTAGTATCCTATCCAACATTTTGCCTCCATCGCTCGAATTTCCCTTCTGTCGCTCACGGTGAGATGGGTAAGGAACAAGGAAAGAGCAAGATACAAAGGTAAGATTTCTTATTTTGTCTTTTATCTCACTCAGCAGAGCTTGCTGGCTTCCCTTTACAATGTGGAGATAGTTGTGCGTTAATTATAACCGTATCCTTTGAGGTCAAACTATCCAGCTCAAAGATGTCAAACACTTGTCAGTGCCACACCTCCTGTAAGTGGCTAGCAGTGCCTCTTTTATGGTTTTTCCCTCATTTTGTCATAAAAATGCTTTTTAAGGACAGGATAATGTATTTAGCAAATAAATCTTGTAGTTACATTGAAATCACAGCTCAATCCAGGACAAGTTATGTGGGAATCAGGATGTTGTTATAAGAGCTGGCTCCTTTTGTCAGCTCCTGTTTGAGTGACAGTTTTCTTTTCTCCCATATTTGTTGTCATTTTAAAAATATAAAAAGACAAAATGGTACTACTTGAAGAGCTGTTTGGGAGCCCAAAGACCAGCTCTTATTCCTGAGCTGAGTCAAATAATCCGATCTCTACACAAAGCAAAAATTCCCATCACTCCTAGCAAGGCTGGACACAAAGCAAGCCATGCTTTTTGTTTACAGGCAGAATAGAGCAGATCACATCAGTTACTGAGGCTATCTTTAGTGGATGTCAGTAGGTTTTGCATCTACACAACTAATCCAGCACAGATGAGGGCATCCCAGACCACCTTCGTCTGCAGTCTGAGCTATCAGATGTATTATTTTATGAATAGAGGTGCATCCACACAAAGCATTAAGGATTATCAATCATCATCCAACTGATCAAAACAGATATAAATCCCTGCTGATGCACTGTCTAAACACTTGGTCTGGCATTGTCCAGTACTGAGCCACTTCAAAAATTTATTAAGACTTTCTTTTGACCATACCTGCCAGGACAAGGCCCCTCCCTTTCCATGAAAGAACGAGATCTTAGTGCAGGCAAGGTCGCAACAAATACAATATCCAAGTCTTCAGAACCCCAATGTTTCAGGAGCTGGCTCAACATTATCATGACTAAACAGACTGGCTCTGGCAGACGGATTGTACATAGTCATTTCCTGGAGATGTGGATGCCCAGTCTGACATTGCTTGATATCTTGGTTTTTTTAATGCAATTCAATGTTGTGAGTAAATTCCACCTTTTTAAAATATTTTGATGGAATATTCTGGCTGATCCCTACCTGAAGGTTTTTTTAGACCCAAGATCTTTGGAAAAGGGGCAGTCTTTTTTCCAGCAACTGTGGCAAGTAATGGTAAATCTGTTTTATTTTTAGAGGTTTTACAAAAATAATCCAAAGAATGGTTATTATTTTAAATGACTGAGGCTGCTATGCCCTTACCATCTCATTAAGAACATCACTGGTGAGAAAGTTGTCCTGTACATAGGTGACCTCCACAGCCACTGGAATACCGTAGTCATTGGACCTTTGCTGAAGAAAGGTAGATGATAAAAAATGTATTTAGAAACAAGCACACAGGTTTATGACTGAATTTAAAATATCAAAAAAATGACAAAACAAAGTAACAACTGTATCAAATATGAAGACCAGTGGTTAAATGTTTTTTTTCTCACCTCAGGTGGTGGTACAACCCAGAATGGAGTTATTGTGGACGCCACACCTTGATTGCCATGGTAATATGGACCTAAACAAGACAGAGTTGAGACCAGTGTGAATGAACCGTCATGTATGCTCAGTTTATATTCATAAAGACACTTCTTATGTTCACCTTATCTTGTTAAAAGAGAAATAATAGTGACAGAAAAAATACCATTTGTTAGATCAAATTTATATCTTCACTGTTCTCCCTCTTCGTTTTCATAGCCCCTTTTAGATGAGGTATTGAAATTCAGTTTCACTGTCCAGATCATATCAAGTGTGTTACAGCAGTATGAAGAAAGCAGGCACAGGTTACCACAGATGATGCCCAGACAAGGCTGGAAGCCGTTGTTTGAACCCTGCAGCCTCAGCTGGTGGTCCATCTGGGAGTCGATATCCTGCAGCGACGGCAAAGCCGGACTTCGAGGATGACTGTGGTACCAGCCAACTAACGACAGCCCACGCATGAACAGGTTCTGACAAATCTGGAGCAGAGTCAACATGAGAGAAACAGGTGAGTGAAAATGTCTGATATCATGTTGGTTCCCTTCAGTGATAGAAGTTTAAATGTGTACTCCCATTGAAAAAGTTAAAGAAATATGGATACATCATGTATAATGTTCTTAACTGTATTTGATCTTCCTAAAAAGTTTCTATCTGCTTTTCCGATCCTGACAGTCCACTCTTAGGGCCCAAAATGTGGCGGCTTATCTTGCAACTATTTTGTTAAACTAAATCTTCGTGGAAAAGTTAAATTTTCCAAGTTGATTAAATCTAAAAGCTTCAGAAAAAAAACAGGTATTTTAAGTGAAAAAAATGCATAAACCCTTTTGGTTAGCATTCTTTTAATGCAGAGGAAATTCATTCTTTCTTTCTTTTGTTCCTGGCTTTGGAAAAAGAGATGCATGTTGACAGGCACTGGCTGCTGAGCTGTCCTGAGGCACTGACAGCACTTGTGAATTTTTAAACCTGTGTCGTTACCCCTCATGTTTTCTGAAGGTATAAAAGCTGATAAAGCAGACAACTGATTCACTGTGCATGTGTTACCTCCTCCTCAACAGCAGATGCAGAGTCTCTGTCTGCCAGTCTGGTCCTACATGGGAAAGCCCTCAAGACTGTCAGCACTGAAATACAGAGAGAATGATGACAACATCAAACAGGACTAATCCCATCTCCTGATGTATGGATCTTTAAAAAAAAAAAAAGGTAAAGACACACTTACATTGTGTGTTGGTATCCCATCGTCCTCCGAGGTATCCTACCACCTCACTAGTGGTCAAGTGACAGTGGAAGTCCTGATAAGGATAAACAGGTGATTATTTTGCTTCCTCACTTTTCAATAGCATTTAATTCATTTCTTTTGAAACCAAGATGGTACTCACCATTAGCAGCAGTACATTGCTGGATACGGCTACATTAAAAGGCTGGAATCTGTTGATGGCTGAGAAGGCTGACAGCTCCACAAGTGTGTGTGTATCCCTGAGAATATACAGCAAATCAGTGATTATAACATTATGATGCAGTCTGTGCAAGAAAAATACAGTACCTTTAAAAAGTATTCACTCCCTTGGATGTTTTACCCTTTTACTGGTTTTATAAATCAGTCATGGTCAATATAATAGTATATAGAGTTTTTTAATATTACAGAAAACTCTTTAATGTCAAAGTGAAAACAGATTTCTACAAGGTAATGCCAAATAGACAAAAATATTTAATGCAAAATAAGTGACTGCATGAATACTTACCTCTTCAAGGCAGTGTTTAGTAGAAGCAACTTTGGCTGTAATCACAGCACTGAGTCTGTGTGGATAGGTCTCAATCAGGCTTGCACATCTGGATGATGTAATTATACTCAAATTTTGTTTGCAAAACTGCTCAAGCTCTGTCTCGATGCACAAGGATCAGGCATGAACAGCCCTTTGCAAGTCCAGCCACAAATTCTCTATTGGATTTAGGTCTGGGGATTGCACAGGGATTGGATGTGAACAGACCTTTCCTAGCCACAAATTCTGTAGTGGATTGAGGCCTGGGCTTTTACTTGTCCACTTCAGAACAATCACCTTGTCTTTAAAACATTTCTGTGTAGCTTTCACTGTTTGTGTCGGGTCATGGTCCTGCTGGAAAAATAAATCTATTCCCAAGCCACAGTTCTCTTGCAGACTGAATAAGATTGTCTTTCTGGACTTTCCTATATTTTCCAGATTCATTTTACCCTCTACTATTACAGATCCTCTAGGGCCAGCTGCCAAGAAGCATCCCCACAGCATGATGCTGCCACCACCAGGCTTACCGGTGGTGGTGTGTTTGTGGTACCGTGCAGTGTTAGGCGTCCACCAAAAATGGCATCTTGTCTGATGGCAAAAAAAAAAACAGCTTATGTGGATAGCCTGATCTGATTTCTTGATGACGTACTTAACTGAACTCTTGTGATGTACTTATACTTTACAAAACCGTTGCTTTAAGTTGCTCAGATTGTTTTTTTGTCTTAATGGTGCAATGGTAGCCAAGAATACAGATTAACTAGGGAATGGACCTTACAGACAGAGCTATTTTTATACTACAGTCACTGTAGACACATTCACTGCACTTAGTGATTCCCATTTCACTAAATTTGAGACTACTAGCATCAACTGGCTAGACCTCTGCTGGATTATTTAGGTCACCTCAAAGGGTGGGAATATTTATGCAACCACTTATTTTACTTTACATATTTTTGTTTGACAATGCTTTGTTAAAAGCTGTTTTCACTTTGACTCTACAGAGTTTTTTGTAATTATTTTTGGTCAAAAAGCCAAATTCTATTCACTATAACTGATTTATAAAATAAATAAAAGGGTAAAACATGGGGGTGAATAATTTTTTACAGGTACTGTACAATAGCCACATATAATGATATTCATCATTTAGAATAAAAGTCAGTACCTGGCAGCATCCCTGGTGCCCAAGTTGCAATATCTGACAGGAATTCTCTCTCTGTCAGTTCTCCGGGAAACCATCATGTCTGTAACAGTTTAAAAACAAAACATTTCTTTTCCAATTTGATCTAACATGGCTGCTGCGAACGTGCTTATGTTCTAAGTTGTAAGAGAATGTAATTATACCATGTAATCCAGGTTTGCTGTTCTTGTTTTTCTCATCTGCCTGAACAGCTGTTTTTCCTTCCTCTTCATCCTCGTCATCGTCCTCCTCACTCACCAGGCTCTGCCATCACAAGAAATACAATACGCAATCAATAAGAAACAGAGCAATGTGGAAGAGTTGATGTAGAAATTGTGACAAAATAAGCAGGAAGTAGATTTAGAATAATGCTGAGTGGCCAAAGGGGTTGTTTTCACTTACAGCAGTCACTTACTTACAGTTTTCATTGCATATAAATGTTTTCTGATTCTGAGCTGAAAGCTTACCTGGGAACGTCTCTAAACTGGTGCAGATATTTTCAGAATCAAGTGAATCCATTTTTAGATATTTAGACAATTCTTTTCTTGTATGTGAAAAGTAGGGACTTTAAGAATTGTATAAAGATATTAATTAGTTGAAAAGATTTAGATTTTAAAACTATTATAGAAGTAATGAAAACCATTCATTCGTCCAATCCAATGCGACACATCTGCTATTTAAAGCTCCTGTGAAAACACTTTAACTGATTATGAAACAACTTGTTCTACAAAAGAAATCATCAAAAGTTAATTTAAAGTTAAAGAAGTTATTCTTAGAAACTGCTGTCAAAGGTAAAGTGTCATGCAAGAAAATGAACAGCACACAGTTCAAAAGTTTTTTTTTTTGTTGTTTTTTTTTTACTTTTTTTTAGGTAAAAGTTCCAAAGAGCGATGTATTTGACCTTCAAACAAAGACAAAACAAGATCCCACGTTGTCTACAAGAGGAGCCAAAACTAACAAACATCACAAGGACCTTTAAGATAATGTTTTCCCTATTTTTGTGAATGATGAACACTGGACACTCTTCAGGCTCCTTGAAAATATTTAAAACAAAACAGTTAAAGGTAAACCTGCAAGGAGCTCCTCATCACACTTGAGGTCAGTATAAGCAATGAAGAGGCAGCTTTTTGCCTAAACAAAGATGCTGTAATTGTGAATCCTAAATATATCATCATCCTTTTTTATATAGGCACTTACAGCTCTAATATACTCTATTTTTAAATTAGAATTCATGGTCAAAAGTCTGTGTTATCCAACCGAAAATGTATGAAATTTCTTTACTTTCACTGCTGTGGTAAAGGTTCAAGAATATTTTAACAAAGTTGAAAGGCTTCAACTTATTTACACCAAGATAAAACAAAACTGCAGCAGCTTTGGGTATATCAGAAGTACAGCTGTTATGCTCTCACCATGTCTGCACTGGGCTGGTACTTGTGTAGCCATGTGGTTTTGTACTGGACCAGCTTCTGTCCCCGGTAGCGTACAGATGCCCAGCCACAGCCAGACTTCTTGGCTGGGTTGACCAAACGTTTGCAGTGTGTTGCCCAGGCGCTGGGGGAATTGAAGATCTGGCCCGTCTCCACCCATCTGATTTTCCCATCAGTCAACAGGTCTCCTACAAAGTTCTTACCCTGATGAAACAGAGGAAAGAACATTTCTAAGTAAATGTAACTAACTGTGTGATTTTTAAGTCAGTGCTTTAATAACTGTGTCACCTCAAGTTATCAGGGTAGTATAACATGATGCAACATGGAAATAAAAGATGCTGTTCCCAGTTGTAGTGTTTGTTATTACCAGGTAGTGGATGGCTAGCACGCCGTCCCCTGGTTCCACCAGCCCATCCTTGAGCAGAACCCTTAGGGTGATGCCTCTCCGAGTCAGCAGGGATCCACGGCCAGAGCTGGAGCGCAGGTCTGCTTCCTCCCCTCCACTCAGCTCCTCCTCATCCTCCTCTCCTCCATCCTCCACCACCTGTGGAGAGCTGGGAGGCTCTGATCCTGAAAATGCACACAAGTAAACATACATCATTAATTCTGTTTTAACAGAATATGTTGGTGTAAAACTAGTGTAAATAAAAAAAACACATTAATTTAGCACATTGACATTTACTTAATGCATTCTAATTTAACAGCCTCCTGTGAGGGATAGTAAATTAGCCTAAGCACCTGATTACCAGTAAAACATCTGTATACCATAGTTATACCATGAACACAGTCTATTTAAATTCTCTTTATTGTAATTACAATGACTTTAAAGGAATGCTCAACTGCAATGGTAGCCTGCCTCCTTTACAACTGCGAAATGCTAAAATGATAGCAGTCCTATGATGGTAAAAGGAATCTCAAGGGGGCAAAAAAGCTTATAGATAATCTAAATTGGCATATTATTAATTACGGCTAAGCTATGCGGTTGGTCTTTTGTTTCCTCCACCCATCAGAGCACGACTCCGTCCGTAAGAAGAGGCCTGTCCCTCCTTCTGTTAATTTCCCTCAGAATTACAATTAAAGCCCTCTTTCATTATCCTCACCCATATCTCTGAAAGCGTCCGAGCGCGCCTTTAAATCCAACTCGGTGAAAAGCTGCTCCTTTCCGGGGCACTTGCCGCCGTGTGTGGCTGAGCTCCGGGCAGATTTCACAGATACACTTCGCCACACTAGCTCCTGCTATTATTCAAAAACATAAAATGAAGGCGTCTGAGGCTCTGCAGTGTAGTTTCCTTGTTGTGTTGCTTTAATGTCAGTTCCCCTCCCCTTTCTTTCTCCCTCTCCTCGTCCTTGTCACTCTCCCTGTGTTCTTCTGTCTGACGTGCCATGCCGGTCTTTCTGCCATTATTCACACGTTCATGAGACTATTAATACCTCACAATCAGTAATTAGATAAAATAATCGGTTAGGGTAACAGGGAGTGTCTTGAATGTTGTTGAAACGTCAACAATAGAGCGAAAAATCTGCGTTTCCTCCGGAAAGATGAAGTGTCACCCCGTGCGCGTGAACCAACCGCTATTTGGCATTCAGGCAGATTAAAAGTGCATCCTGCAGATAAGGGGGTCTCTTTAAGGGAAAAATACGTTACGGGAGCGGAGACGAGTGATTTTGTATGGTGTTACAGTAGGACCTAGCCCCGTACTTTTTTCTGTTATGCCGTGGTTTTCTTCCCTACACCGAGATGTTCCTTCTTTTATCTCCGAAAAGAAGCGCATTTACCGGGAAGCAGCCTGCGGAGGGCAGCAAACCTCCGCCAGGGTTCGGCTCATTTTACCCCACGTGGTGCTAAGAGGCCTGTTTAGATAACAGGAAGAAACACATAAAGGCAATGTGTTTAACTACGAAAATTTTAATTATAAATACACATCAGAAATAAGTAGACTATGCACAGTTTAATTCAATGGATAATTCCAGATCACATAGGCTGCCTTTGAACATTTTGGCTTTATAGCTCAAGGCCTTGTAAATATTTGCTCTGAATGCAACGTTTTGAACATATAGAAAGGCATTTTTGCCAGTTAGAAATAAAAGAGGCTAAAGCTAAAAATTCAAAAGTTTGCATTGATTATAAAACCCTTATCATTTTATTTGTTTATCTGTTTTTTTGTTTGTTTCTTTGTACTTGTTATGTGCAATTTATTTTCAAGATATATCCTTCAAAGAGAAAAAGTAAAATGTAGAAAATGTGCAGGTGAGTTAGGAAACCCGAGGAGGGTTTATTACAAAGCCTTTTCATAGCATAATTTGGTCCTTATAACAAAGAATGCGTTTGGAGTTACCAGGATAAGCTGACTGGTGCAGATTTAAATATATTGCACCTTTATAACATGGTTGTAGCAATATGTTATATATACACAGGCATATATATATATACATATACAATATTTGTGTATATATCACTCATGTCGGCTGTAGACACTTTTCCATTAATGTTGTCATTATCAGCTTTGCCATCACTACCATTTCCTTCCCATTTTTGTTCTTATTTTCCACATTATCATTAAAACAAGTTGTCATCATCATTATTATAGTTATCATCCTTCATTACCATTATCAATTAGCATTTTTATTATAAAACGATTATTACTACTCCCATTTTTATTATTACCAATACCGTTATTATCAATGTTGTTAATATCAATGTTTAGATCACCATTCTTATTATCATTGACAACCATCATAATTATGTTTAATGTTAATCACTTTATCAATATTATTACTATTAGGGCATGTGCATAAATGTATTTTAACTTACATTACATACACTGTACAATACAACATGTTACTACAGATATACAATATTTTATCTCATAATTAGGAGATAAATATAAGAATTATGAGATAAAGATGTCTATATTGTGACATAATTTGATGTAATTACAAGATAAAAAGTCATATATTTTAAGGTACATTAACACAAACATAGCATAAAAAGTGTATGTAAGAAAATAAGGCATAGGCTAATTATGAACTTTGTTAAAATTTAGGAAAAAAAAAGGTGAAATATTTGGACGATAGTCCAAGTCAGTTGTGATATTAAATGTCAAAACTACTTTACAAAAATGTTTGACCTTCTCCTCCATAAATAGGCAGCAGCATATACACACAAACACTATTTGATGCATCTTTTACCCACCTTGTTGTGAGTAAAGATTTTGCATGACTCTAAAGGATATCTGTAAGACTGAAAAAAATCAGTCATTGATCTGCCTTGTCTTTTTCTGGCACAGCAATGAAAAACACACTCATATAAAATATATTTTTTTCTTTTTATTTTCTATGTTGAAATACAGGTGACGTATTGACAAAAAAATTGAGAAAGGGTATTTTAGAGTTTATATAGCTTGTCATCATCATAAACCAAATCCCTTGCTCCACCTCCATGGAAGTTATTAGAGGTAAGTTGTACTTTCTAAGTCCCATCAGGTAGAGCAGGATTTTTAAACATGGACAGACTTGTCCAGTGTTTCTGCCTATTGTTGACTTTTTTCATCTTAATACTTTTGCATTATAGGCAATCAGAATCATGAAATTGTTCAACATATCAGATAAAGTATAAATGTATAGTGTAAAGAATAACAGTAATGTCAGATAGACATCTAATATAATCAAATGTACTTTCAGAAAATAAAAGCTGTCCTTTCAAACACAGGAAACATTCTTTCCTCTGCATAGAAAAGTACATGAAACCAAGGCAGTCATGTCAAATACAATTAAAGCCCTTAACTGCTGAATAGTACCACCAATCCTGAATACTAATGAATTATATAAACGTTTATGTCATATGTCAGAGGGTGGAGCCATTCTGGCAACTTTCTCAGGCTCACGTATAGGGAAGCCTGAACATGATCATACATATAAAATATGTAATTGTAGAAGTTACTCATTAATCATGTGTCAGGTCATATATGGTTTGAAATCTCTCCTCAAAAGTAAACAAACTAGTCTGTTGAGTACTGAGATCGGATCACTACTTGGTAGGTGAACATGTTTGTAGGGCATGGATAGACGTGTGGCTCATTTTTTGTGGTGTATACAAAATCTTTACCCTTAACAGCTTTAAAATCATAAATATGGGACACATATCTGTCTTTACACTTTACAATTAGCTTATTGCTGTAAAGAATATGCTTCTCTATACTGGACATATTGCTGTTCCTTTCCTCCATCTTCAACATAACAGCTGGCAAAGAGGAGCAAGTGATATTTTCACTTTTGCAATCTTCATTACTTGCCAATTCTTGTGTTTGCCAACGCATGGTGTGAAAGGTAAGATAGACACTGTTATGTATAGGGGTTTGGAAATCAGATGTCAGATTGTTGATGCTGAGGGGAGTGCAGAACCTTGTATCTTGATAAGGTTTGAATATGGGGTAGCTGAAAGTGAAGCTCCATGGTTCTTCAGTGTAAATCCTTGGTGTGTAGATATCTTTTGATGCTTTGAGGACATCGAACAATGATGTGACTGGCAAAACGTTGAACTGAAACCCTTGTAATTTGTTGGCATGGTACAGTGGGTCATCAAGTGTGTTTAGCTCCTCAACTGGTATCATCGGGAACCGTATGAGCTTGAGAAGGATCTCGGTGACAGTGGCGTTCCCTTGAGCATTTGCCCAGACATGCAGTCTTTTTAGAACAACAGCTTCATTTGGTATCACCAGATCTGGGCGAGACAAAAGAGCTTTGACCGGACCAAATGGAAGATCTGTCCAAACCGGGGAGAGCATCAGTGCTTCACAGTTCCACGCCAAGTATTGCAGATAAACCTCCAGTAGTGCATCATCACCGGTTGAAACAGCATGCTCATAGAAAAAGTCATGATGTTTAAAAGTGTGATCGAGTGGTAGAAGGGCTCTATAAATATTCAGGGCCTCGTTCAGAAGTTCTGTCAGACCCCAGCTGGAGGCCAGCTTGAAAATGCAACGGGCAGAGGAAAGTGTAACTTGAAACTTTTTGGTGTAGAAGTATCTGAAAGGTAAACATTCATCATCAGAAATATTTAGTTAAACCATTGCATGCAAAAAAGACACACATGGAAAACACTGTCTACCGTGTCATGATATAAATATAAATATGTAATGTAATTGGCTCAGACTATTGTCTAAAATGCATTCTAGCCAAATCTTGACCTCTTACGGTCAAAATGTCAAGAGTACTGTTAAGACCTTCTCTTTATGTAACCTTAATAACCTTTGACCTGATGTAAGAATTATAACCAATTGTTTATAAGATGCTGGGAAAAAAAAGTTGGATGTTTAGAGTCATAAGTCTCATAACCCTGATGGCCATTGTCTCATGGAGTTTTAACACCCTGGAACAACAGTCAACTGTTTGGAGTTTCCAGAGTAGCCTACAGCTAGTGATGGACTTCCTGCCAAGATTTGGCCCTGTAAATCAACATTGTTTATTCTGACCAGCAAGACAGCTGCTGGGAATGCTCTGTGTGTTGTATACAGTGCCTGTCAAAAGTATTCAACACTTGAATTTTTTACCCTCTTATTGAATTTATAATCAATCATGGTCAATAGAATTTGGCTTTTTTGACAAATAGAATTACAAAAGCCTCTTTGATGTCAACGTGAAAACAAATTCCATCAAAGTAATGTTAATTGTAAGTATCTGTAAAATAGGTGACTGCATAGATATTAACACCCTTCCAGTTAGTATTCAGTGGATACATCTTTGGCTGCAATCACAGCTGAGTCTGTGTGACTCAGTTAGGCTTGCACATCTGGACACTGCAATTCTACTCCATTCTTCTTCTTTGCAAAACTGCTCAAGCTCTGTCCGGTTGCTCAGGGATTGGGCATGAACAGCCCTTTTCAAGTCCAGCCACAAATTCTCTACTGGTTTTAGGTCTGGTCTTAGACTTAGGTCTAACTTGGTGACTCCAGAACCTTGCCTTGTTGTCTTCAAACTGTTTCTGTGTAGCTTCACTGTATGCTAGGGTCATTTTCTTGCTGGAAAATAAATCTTTTCCCAAGCCTCAGATCTCTTGCAGACTGAATAAGATTGTCCTCCAGGATTTTCCTATATTTTGCCAAATTCATTTTAACTTGGCCTTTACCTTTACAAGCCTTCCCAGGCTGGCTGCTGAAAAGCATCCCCACAGAATGATGCTGCCACCACTGTGCTTCACAGTGGGGATGGTGTGTTTGTGGTGATGTGCAGTGTTTGGTGTCAAACAAACATAGCGTCTTGTCTGATGGTCAAACAGCACCATTTTAATCTTATCAGATCAAAGAACTTTCTTCCACTTGACCACAGAGTCTCCCACATACCTTATGGTGATATTTTTCAACAATTGCTTTCTCTTTGCTACTCTCCCATACTTAAAAGAGAGCAACGGTTGTTGCATCCATCTGTCTCATCTCAGCCGCTGTGGCTTGTAACTACTTCAGGGTAGTCATGGGTGTCTTGGTTGCCTCACTAGCCTCCTTCTTGCCCGGTCACTCAATTTGCAAGGACAGCCTGATCCAGGCAGATTTACACCAAATGTGCCATATTCCTTACATTTCTTGAAGATGGATTTAACTAAACTGTGGGGGATGTTTAGTGCCTTGGAACATTTTTTGTATCCATCCCCTGACTTTTACTTTTCAATAACATTTTCTCTGAGTTGCTTGGCGTGTTCTTTTGTCTTCATGGTGTAATTGTAGCCAGGAATACTGATAAACCAATGACTGGACCTTCCAGACACAGGGGTCTTTATACTGCAGTCACTTGAGATGCATTCACTGCCCTTGGGTGGTCCCCGTTTCACTAATTGTGGGACTACTAGCACCAAATGACCTGAACTTGGTTGAATTATCAAGTGCTTACAAATTTAGATTTTAAATGTCAAATCTAAACATAACTTGACCAAAAGTATGCAGATCACTTATTTTACCAAACATATTTTTGTTTAATTGACATTACTTTGTAGAAATCAGTTTTCACTTTGACATTAAAGAGGGTTTTTTGTCAAAAAAGCCTTTTTTTTTTTTTTTTTTTTTTTTTTTTTAAGGCGTCAAACATCCAACGGGGTGAATACTTTTTATGGACACTATATGGTCCCCTATATTCTTTACATATGCTGTTTTCATGCACTTGGCACACAACTGAAACTGTGTTTGACAAAACGTTTCTTCATTCTATTAATAGAAAACACAACACTAACAAAAAACAATCCTTTGTCTGCAGATTTAGCATTTTAATCAGAATCTATGAACGGAGATCAGGCTTTACCTGACAAAGTTGTGGGCGTACTGACTGCAGTCAGAGGTGACATCGACGCTGAGGTTTCTGAAGTCTGGCTGAAGATTTCTGAGACTTGGATAAAGGTAAAGGATGAATCTGTGAGCACAGATTGACTCAGTGGCCTTTTTGTCCACGATAACTGTAATGTTCACATCACAGTCATATCCACTGTCAAACAGGTGCTCCAGCTGATCTGAGAGGCTCACATTCAGGTCCAAATTGTATTCATCTGTGAGACTGCTGTAAGGTTCTGGGTACAAAATAGGCACATTGATTAAATCTTTTTGTCTTTTATTTCTCTATGGAAATGCATATTTCTTTCTCGACATTGGTTGCCTTACCTTTCTGGCATCTTACACCAGCATCCTCACTGTGACCACAGTTATTTTCCCCCCAGCCAGGAAACTTACATTCTTGCAGGCTCATCTCTGTCCCAGTACAGGCTACATCATCCATCCAGATGATACCTTCCCCTTACACAAAAACAATTACAGAATAAGGCATGTTCATCAGGGAGAAGCATTGATATTATATGTGTTTGGTATATTTCAATGGCTCCTCGCAGACTAAAATGTTTTACCCTCTCCAAATTCATTTCCTACAGCTTTGATAGCACCCGGAAAGTGGAGCTGGCGACATATGACATGAGCATCATTGATGTCCCAGTCGTCATCACACACAGTTCCCCAGGCGCCATTGAAAAAGATCTCTACACGACCCTCTGAGAAATCTTTACCATTCATCAGCCTGATCAATATATCCTCATCACCTAAAGAATAAAAGAATCAAGAGGGTTAAAGTCATGCCAGTTGAAAAACAGAGGTACTGCACCTTTAAGCAAAAAGAACAATTAACTCACCGGTGGACAATCTTACACAAAGGAAAAGAATGCAGGGTAGTAGGAAAATGTTTTCCCTCATGTTGACTGCAGTGCGCTAGGGAAAACAAGAACAACAAGGAAGAGTTTCTGTTTTCAAGAACATTTCCATTTTCTTCACAAAGGTAATTTGAGTGCAGCGACTTCACTGCCTCCACTTTAAAGCATACGCAGGACAAGCAAGATGTCTGAGCTCAGGTTCTCTTCTGGATCATCATATATTTCAGAAAACCAATCAAACAATACTCATACGATTTCATATCAAGTATCCATCAAGCACCAAGCTTTGTAGCAGTGTTGGGTTATTCTACAGAGACAAAGTGGGAAAAAATACTTTCCTAAACGCAAAAATCCACATACACTGACATAAATCATGTGCAGTAATTATAAATGGTCCTTAGTTGTTTTCTTTTCTTTTTTTTTTAAGTATGTGATGCCTCTACTCTGACTGTGGCTAGAAACCAGAAATCAGAATGTACTCACCAGAACTCAAAATGAAGTGAAGTGGGGAAAACAAGTACCCTGACTGAAAATAAGTACTAGAGGGGTGTTCACAAGAAAAAAACACTGCTGAAATCTGATTCCACGGACTTCTCAACAACATGTACCCAGTAAGGCCTGAATGAAACAGAAAATGTGACTGCAAAAGCAAGTTTTGGGGTGTGTTTTTGTGTGTAGGCGACATATGATGAGGAAGGGGTGATTCTAAGGGCCCATGACTGACAGAGGCCTTAAAAGCAAATGCTACTAACACAGATTTTTTTAAAGGTATATTCTTGTTTGTCTTGCAAAAAAGAAATAACTTTCAGGCATCTTGTGCTCTGTATTGCGTGGTTATGCAGGGTGTATTCGAGCTGTTAAAATGGGACTCAATGTCATATCGTTTTGATGGGCCCTTAGACCCTCGCGGCGCCCCCCAGTGCGTGTATGCGCGTGCGTTTGTTTGTGCGTTCCTTTAGCAACGGTTTACTGCCATGAGCAAAGTGGAGAAAAAAACATTGGCTCGCGGAAACAAAGAGTTCGGAGCAGGACATTACAGTTATTCAGTTAATTAAAGCGTATAAAAAAAAATGTCGCATTAGTTCAAGCATAGACTCTCCCTCTCTCTTCGGAGCAGGAAAACTATATGATAACTTGAGTTCTCCACCTCGAATAAAAGGAAGACGAACCGTCATGTCAGCCACTGAACAACAAGCTAATATCGGCAAAGTACTTAGCTTTCTCCGGGACTGGGACCGAGGTGACAGGACGGTCCGTGGCCGCATGTTGAACTCCTTTGTATCTCAGAACACAAGGAAGACTTATTACGAGTTGGAGCTGGAGTTTGCACAGATTGCCAGCCTGTTCCTGGCACGAGTCACTACTTGGATGAGACTCACGTATCCTTTGTCTTAAGTGTACGGTTTGTGCACCGTGATGCTCTTTTTTATTCTAGAAACCACATTTCGCCTCTAAAAACTAAATGGCACGTGGAAATGCTGCAATCGAGTAGTTATGGGAATTTTGGCTCTTTTTAGTGATCTTGATCATTGGGCTCTGCTCAGCAATATGAGCCGGATCTTTTGACTCCCAAACGGCTCTTCATTTATTACCGTTTTGGATTAATTTGACCTGTCAATTTTAGCAATGTCATGACATAAGATTGATTGTGCTGGTATTTACTTAAATTATGCTTAGTTTTTTTTTTTATTTAATGAAATATGGTGCAGCAAAATATACTGTTTAACAGCAAATTAAAGGTTTGATGTACTGAAAGTCCAAGGAGATAATGTCTCTTACTGAAAGAATCCAGTGCTCTATCCCAAGCTTGTGTTGGGGCTTCCACCTTAATACTAACAGCCTTTTAACAGCTGCTAGACCTAACAGTAGCTCTCCAAGATTTGAAAACACACTTAGTACAGAGTCGTCATACAGGATTAGTACATTAAGAAAAATGGGAAGTACTGAAAGGGCCACTAAACGGGCCCTCCCCAATAATACCAGTAGATGCATATGGGGTCTGTAGCATCAGCACTAGCCCGCTGGTCAACATATACCTCCAGGGACTGGCTCCATCAGCTTTGGAGTGGACTGAAAAAATTAAATGTTGCAGTCCTTATCATTGGTTATACATGCTGACATTGGTGTTTTAGTCCAATGAGCCCACCCATATTAATATTTAAAAATAAAAACTCATACCATTTTAAGAAAAAGAGGTTTACATTTTGAAACAGGCAAAAATAAATAAAATGTTTATTTTTTTGAGTAATAATGGGTGTAAGAGTTTAAATATAGGGGATCATTGCTGATATTTAGGATAGACTGTGTCTTTGCCAATCACCTCAAGCCCCTCCATGACCCTGGGCCCCAGAAATCTTTACCCTTTATCCCCCCTTACGGGCAGCCTTGGTTGTTATTAAAACATTTGATAACACATGTGATTCTCTGCATTTTTAACACTAAAAGTAGCTCATAGCTAACTTGAACTTCATCTGACTGCATTAAAATGATGTGGCAGCATGGCTGCAACAACCTAGTCTTCATCTCAACTTAAATGTGTGAGCTTAATGAAAAAGCATTGCTTGTTTATGTAAAATCATAGTTACAAATGACATTTGCTATGCCTGTATTAGTGTTCACAGTATTCAAATTGTGACAATGATGCATTCACAGTTATTTTTGAAGCCTTATCCATCGTGATTTATTCTTTCCTGAACTCATGTAAAAATAAACTACACAGGTCTTAGAAGAGATCAGTTTTTATGGGTTGGGCATCTTCTTGGTTACTGTTTTAGGTTGCACTCATCAACGTAACCCTTCACTGCATATTCAGATACATGTTTGGAACATTCTTGGATTTGCAATTGAAAGCAATTGGGATTTTCCTCTCTGCATCAAGCCAGTGAGTGAGATGAAAGTAACGTATTTATGCTTTCTTTGTAAAGCTTTGTCAGTGACCTGTTTTCTCTCATTCCTCAGTGATCAGTTCATCATGGAATTCCTTGAGGATGGAGGTGTGCTCACTCTGCTGGAGATCTTGGGCCACTCTAAAAGAAAAGAGGAGGAAAAGGCAGAGGCGCTACATCTTCTTCTCACTGTTTCAAAAAGTGGTCGCAAATACAAAGAGTTCATTTGTGAAAGCAATGGTAAGTTATCAGAATAATTCAGCTCCTATCACCACACACTGAGCTTTGCATATATCTTCATTTTACAATTATCTCATGCAGATAAGTAGCCTTCAGTGCTAGACACCATTCTGTATACTATATCAAAGTACTTGATCTGCTTAAGTGTATGTTAATACATTATTTTTGCAGGTGTGAAAGCTATAGCAGAGGTATTGGCTATATCAAACACAGATGAAACAAAAGAGACAGCTCAGGCACTCCTGGAGTCCCTGTCCAATGGTAATCCCAAATATCAAAACCAAATCTACAAAAGTCTGATTGCTCTTATGACCTGTTCCTCCCCAAAGGCTCAGCAGCTGGTCCTATACACCTTGCACCCTTTGCAGGTATAGTGCACACTAAGTGATGTATTTCCTTCACTGTGTTATGCATGCACCCTCATGTGAGCTTTTAAAACAGATATCTTACTTTACAAGGGTAAGAAAGAAATTTGGTATGTATTTATACAGCATGTCTTTCTGTCTTCCTTCACAGTCCAAAATGAGAACAGCAAGTCATAGCATTGTGGAGCCTCTACTGAAAAAGCTAATGTCCTTGCACCTGGAAGTTCAAAATGGAGGTAAGAACAGGATCCATATACTGGAGCTTGTAATGGACTCTGTTGTGGCAGATGAGGTGTTAAAAGTGACAGAAACACTGGGGGCCATCATGCTGTCAGAGAAAAATCCTCCTTCTAAAACTCTTCTCTTTGCATGAATGTTTCTGGCAGCTATAAACCTGATCCTACTCCTGAAGTCTTATGATGTGAGGCCTGTGCTGCTCAGCGGGCTGGTTGCTCTGCTGAGGCCTACAAAAGAAGAAGTACAGGAGCACCAGAATACAGGGGGTAACATTTTGGGCCATTAATGTTTTGTTTTTACAGTGTTTTTAGACTACATTTCGGCAACTGGTAAAGAAAATATACAGTTAAACACTTTCTCCTCGAATACTGTCCAATCAGAGGCTGAGATAATCAAGACAGCTGGATCTCTGCCTGTGTTTGTGCAGCAAGCTGCTGCAGCTAAAACTATACGGTATGCCCTTTTTGTATAAAAATAGCAAAAAACATTTGTTTATCACAGCTGCACAACATATTTTTATGTGCAACTTAATATCTGTTATACCAAATGAATGTATATTACAGTTTTAATGTAGTAATGATTTACATGTAAGCTGCTCTCTGTGTTTTAGCTTACTGGCTGAGGACAGCCCAGAAGTATCTTGTGAGCTTCTTTCTCTTGGAGTGGTTCAACATCTTCTGTTCGCTCTGGGAAACAGAGAGTACACTGATGCCCAATTACAAGCCAGTCTGGCTTTGAAGGTACGCATGTGCTTGCCCTTCAAAAGCAGTCCCCAGTTTCTAATGATGATTTGTACACAACCTGTATACTCACTAGCTGCTTACATACACAGCTATATGGCAGCTGCAACGGTGAGTTTCAATAATGATAAAAAATCCCAATAACAACAGTACAGTTGGGATTTCTTTCACCATTTAATAAAGCTCATCAATGTTTTACATGTGTATTCCTGAGATGAAAAGAGCAGAGACCCTACATATTTTGTTTGTTATTGTGTCCAGTATACTGCTGTATTACTTAAATAATACATGTCAACAAAACACACACACACGTGGTGTACAAAGGCACTAAAACTGAATGTCTTGGTTCATCTCAACCCAGCACTTTGTCCACTCAGACCCTGCTATAGAGGAACAAGTAAAGAGAATCATTGGCAGAACACTGTTTACGGCCTTCATGGTAAGCTTTGATAACATATTGATACATATTGATGCTAGTAATTACAAGTCAGTATGGAAGCTGCTAGAACACAGCACTAACTGATTCAATTAACCTGTTTTCACAGCACAAAGCTGAAACTTTATACATGAATATAGATGAAACACAAGCAGAATTTCTGCTTAACAACAGCCTGAACGTAACTGAGGATAAAGGTTGTATTTGGTTATTATAATATTGTCTATACATTGTTCTTATTTGCCTGTACTATGTCTCAGTAATAACATTTTCTTTTTTTTTCTTTCCAGGTTTGGATGGTGGTAAATCTGAAGGATGACAAGAGAAGCAAGATTGGATGGATGGATCTTATATCAAAGACAGTTTTAATATGTAATTTCATATAAAAAATGTTAGAGTAATTTTTACATTAAAATCGTTTTAATGTATATAAATACAACTACAGCAAAGTGTTCACTCAAATCCTATCATTAATAATAATTATTATTAATAAGTTACTATTATGAACCCATATGTTTGTTTGTTTGTTTAGTTAATTTTATATGCTTAATTATGAGGGGAAGACAAAGAGGGATAGAGAGAAAGACAGATCCAGCTTTGTAAGAGGAGAGTTTAAGCTCTACCACTGCTTGGAGTCCTTTTTCACAGACTGGTAGAAAAGGAATCAGGCAGAGCCAGAGCTACACTAGATTCTGTCTGTAACCTGGTTCATAGCTTGACCCGCAGTGAGGCACATTGTTTTTTTATATCGTAATACAGTCTTGTATAATCAATAAAAACTGTCCTTTTGCTTTTGTTTTTAATTTGCCTTTTTTTTTTTACAGTTGTGTGTTGGTTTGCCTATTTTGCCATTAGATTTTCTTAAGACAACATTCAGAAATTGACTTTCAGAAAAAGTTAAATGAAACTCTGGTCTAACAACATTATTAACTTTTCTTTAAAGTAGGGAAATATATTGAAAAAGTTATTTTTTAATCTTTGCAGTTTAATTTGGTGTTTGGCATTTGAAATATTGGGAACCTCATTCTTAACACACATGGTTAGTGCAGCATTTTATCATATTTCCTGTCTGGCTCTTCTAGTCATTCTACATCATAGTTTACGATTTAACTTCCGCCGCATTGATTCTTGACGTTTTAAAACTTTGTGCGTTTCACTTTCAGGTTGAAACTGGAGCTACTTCATATTGTATTTGTTAGTTAAATCTCTAGTAATTTATGATCATTGTTTCAGCATATATTTTGTAGTCACTTTGGGTTTACATAGTTTAGACTGTGACCCGCCTACCGGATATGACGTTGTCGGTGTGACTCGTTTCCATGAGCTGATTGGACTATCGGCGAGCGTGCGTCCTTAACGTGGCGGGAGCCAAAAAGATACCTAGAAATAAACAAGACAGCTCACTGTGTGGTGAAGCGAATGTTTTAAATTTGTTGTTAGACTATGAGCAGATTACGTTCAGCGATGCATAAAGGAAAGAGAGTCGGACAGGAGATAGTAGAAACTGCAAAACCAAAGAGGAAGAAGTCAGAGACAGCTGTGAAAGAAGGTAGGAATGCTACCGAATACAACACCTAGAACTATCAACAGTAAATCACAGGCTTAGACTTTGTTTAGTTTTAGGAAGTCTACTGTCTTCATCATCTGTCATAACTACGTTAACCACAAAGACATTCGAATGAATGTCACCAGGTAACACGGCAGCTCTTTTAACCGTAACACCTGCAGCATTAAACATTATTCGATTGGCATTTATCTAAATCAGAAATACTGATCTCCGGAGCAATTTAAGAAAATTTATATGTTACCAAATAAATAAAAATAATAAGAATTGGACTATAAACAATAGATTGTAAAAAATCATCCTAGTATCGGGATGTTTTCTCAGAAATTACTACAGGAATTAAAAAATGTATTTGCATCATGTTTATTATCTAACATGCAGGAAACTGGATCTTCTTGTAAAATGCTGAGAAATAATCAACTAACCATCCCAGAATCGTTTTAGCGCTCTTGTATCTTGTATTGTGTTCTCATTATCATGTACTCAGTGAAATTATTTGATGAAAAGTATTATTACTTAAAATCTTCTTCTGTGGTCTTTCAGAGGGAACCAAAACCAAAACCGTCCCCCCTGTCCAGTCCTCATACCACACTTTCCCTGATCCTGCTGATGTGGTGCTGCTGCGCTCCAACCTCCTCTGTTGGTATGACAAAGAGAAGAGAGAGCTGCCATGGAGGACTCTGGTACATGACATTTTTACATAAATCTTTATTTGATAAATTATACATTTAAATGATAATACAGGAAGTTTTCAAATAATGTCAGTTTTCACTACTGCAGCATACATAAACTGTCTTTTATATAAACAAGGAGAGATTTTGCCCTTTCCCTGTTTTGTGGGCATTTGTCTAACTATATTTCAACAAAAATTCTTAGAAATGATTATGTCATATGACTGACGAGCTCCTTGTATTCTTTCACAGGCTCTGACAGAGTCAGACCTCAACATCAGAACATATGCAGGTGAAACAAATCTACTATTATCTTATTTCTATCAGCCTCTGACTGAAAAACTGAAAGTTTTCCCTGTTGTTTTATAGTCTGGGTTTCAGAAATTATGCTGCAACAGACCCAGGTTGCTACAGTCATAGATTATTACAACAAGTGGATGAAGGTAAGCTTATTTGTTTTTGATACATTAATTGCTATTCATATAAAATTAGTTATTTAAACCCTTTGTTCTGTTTGTTTCAGCGGTGGCCCACAGTGCAGGACCTTGCAGCTGCAACACTTGAGGTGATGACACAAACAGGCAGTCAGTTAAGTTGATAATTATTTTTTAAAAAGAAGTGGTCTTAAATAAGGAAGTATCCATGTGTTTGTGTGTAGGAAGTGAATCAGATGTGGGCAGGTCTTGGCTACTATTCCAGAGGAAAAAGGCTCCATGAAGGATCTCAGAAGGTCTGTCAAGTGATTTGAAAATCTGCCCTTTTTGTATCTGCATTTAAGCCGGATTTGCTATAGATTTCTTCATTATGCAGCCCAATTATGGAAGCCATTTATTGACAAAAACCAACAAGAATATATCTTCTGTTACTGATCTGTGTCAGGTGGTGTCAGAGCTGAAGGGACAGATGCCTCGTACAGTTGACAGCCTGCTCAAACAGCTGCCTGGAGTGGGACGATACACCGCTGCAGCTATTGGCTCCATCGCCTTGGGCCAGGTGGGTCATCATGCACATATAAAACACCTGAAGACACACGTCTCTATAGCTAGTCTGCTTTATTTATCTGGAGATCTTGTTGCCTAGGTTACTGGAGCTGTAGATGGCAATGTGATCCGGGTGCTGTGTCGGCTGAGGGCCATCGGAGCTGACAGCACAAGTCCTGCAGTGACAGAAGCGCTATGGTGAGATTAAAACTACAACTGATATCCTTAAGAATCTAAATCTGACCGTGATGGAAGCACCTAGCTGTGTCCTTCTGTTCTCCTGCCTTGAGTAGCTTTGTAAAAGTAAGTTGGAAATGTATTTGTCAGTCCAGTCAAAAATGAACTGTAGTGAAAAGTTTTTGTCAAGATAAATTTAAAAGTGTTAGCTGTGTTTCAGGTTTTTTACTCTTCACAGAATGATTCTTCAGATTAATTCAGTAAAGAGCTTATATGCTATAGTGATGTTATCTCTGTCTTTTGCATGTAAACATAACCATTGAGTGGATGAATTTGAGGTGAGGTCAACTGAAGACATTTAAATGTGAAACAAACCCTTATTTTGAAAAATGCAAAACAATAGACACTAAACGTGGAAATATGTTGAAACTAAAATACTGAAGTCTGAAAAAGCAATACCAGCATTTGCATGCTTAAAGCAGAAAAATTAAAGATATCTGGCAGGAGTGTCTGTGTTTGTAAATAATAACGTGGTTTGAAAGTTTTACATGTCTCCAGTTAGAGCTTTTCAAATACACTTAATACTATTTCTGTATTCCAGGAGTCTGGCTAATAAGCTGGTGGATCCTGACAGACCAGGGGACTTTAATCAGGCACTGATGGAGCTGGGAGCTCGAGTCTGCACCCCTAAAGGCCCACTGTGCAGCCAATGTCCTGTACAGACTCACTGCCGCTCTTACAGCAAGGTAAGGACCATGCTAAGGACTAAATGCCTGGAGGTCACTCTTAAAGGTTTGTGTGTTTTAAAGTAGAAGTTGATGCGAGCATAGATAATCAATGCTTTATGTTTTACTGTATGCTTATGGAGTTATTATGTGTATGATTGTGCAGGTTCAACTTAAACAAGAAAAAAACTCCCAGAAACTGTTGGGGAAGCTGGACAGAAAACCTTTTGCCCTGTCTGACATAGAAGACTGTTGTAAGTAGAGCTACAGTACATGATAACAGATTTTTAAGCTTTCATACAGTTCTAATGAAAAACAAAAGAAATTTATGATATCATAGAAAAAAGATTAATAGTATCAGAAATACTATGAGGAGGAGAGTGGCTCGTGTCATTGCCCCGAGCCCCTAATGATTATCCTTCGTAGTCAGTTTATTCACTTAGGCCTCACACACATTCATCTAGTTATTATACTAAATGATGGACTCTCCTCTGCTTCAGTGAACAGCGGGACGTGTTCACTGTGTCCCTCTGAGCCTTGGGATGACGAGTTGGGTGTTCAGAACTTCCCCAGAAAGCCGGCAAAGAAGCCGCCTCGAGTGGAGCGAACTCTGACGTGTGTGGTGATCAGAGTGGGGGAAGAGGGTGAGGACGAGTACCTGCTCACAAAGAGACCAAACAAAGGTCAGTGTGCTCAGCCCTGCATCGCTCATAGATACACAATTGAACCTTGTTACACTGCGCATTGCATGTGCAGCGCCTTGCAGGCTGGGGTGTGTGTTGGCCAACAGGGTACCACATCCTTAGCTCTACCTTCCCCATCCTATTGCTCTCTCTCTCTCTCGCTCTATTTATTCTACTAGTAGTCTTTGACATTTTCTCTTTTTTACTCTTAGTTATATATAATGTCTGTCCTGTAATTGTTGCACTGTAATCATGAGTGCATGAGTGGTGTTAAGGAAGGTATAGCATCAGCATTGTCACTTCCTGGAGCTTGCATGTACGGAGGCTGGGTCTGTTGAAGGTGGCATGCTGTTGAGGCTGTGTGAGTCATGTGGTACGATAGGCAAGATGATGTCTCCATGTTGGCATGGTGGATGGTGAGAGCCGGTATGGAGGGGGGTGGCTCCAGGATGCTGGAGATCACTTTTTAGCCGGGGAGGTGTTGTGGAACTAACTGGATGAAAAACTGATGAAGGAGGGTTCCCACATGACAACCCTGGTGAAGTGTGGGTTTTTTTACTACCCATCAGTCTGCACAATTGGCTTGTGGAGGCAAATAGTAATGGATTCGGGTTTTCTTCACTGAGTGCTGATCCTCTTTATGGGGCACAAGTATCTTGTGTTTTATTCAGAATCTCAATACTCTGAGGTATCCCTACTGAGAACTGACAGCCTGCAGAGGATGTTGACACATAAAAAATCCAGCAGATGGCGTGATTTGGTCAAGTACATATAGTACATTCAGAAAGTATTAAGACTCCCTTCACTTCTTTTTCCAATTTTGTTAAAGCAGCCTGATGCTACAATTGTTTAAATTATTGTTTTTCCTCACTTGCGATCAGTACCCCATAATGACAAAGTGAAAACAGAATTTTCTTTTTTCTTTTTTTGGCGAATTTATTAAAAAGAAAAAACTGATACCTCTCATTGATATGTATTCAGACCCTCTGCAACAACACTCCATCACTGTAGCCCCTCACCATTCTGGGCATAGTTGCTTGTAGAGTGGCTAGATGGAAGCTGTGAAAAACTTCTCATAACCTGCCCAGTACCATCCCAACAGTGAAGCATAGCGGTGGCAGCATCATGCTGTGAGGGTGCCTTTCAGCAGCAGGGACTGGGAGACTTGTCGGGGTTAGGGAAAGCTGAACAGAGCAAAGAACAGAAATATCCTTTTTGAAAACAGGTAATAGTAGGTCTATTTGTGTAGACTTCATAAAGCTCAATACAGTGGACAAAATACAATCACAGAGAGGTTGAAATAGTGTATGTGCGTATTTACAGGTTTGTTAGCAGGCTTGTGGGAGTTTCCAAGTCTTCTGCTGGAGGAGAAAAGCTCTGAGGTAAAACAGAAGAGGGCACTTTGTGCAGAGATCAGCAGTTTACTGGGAACCAGTCTGAGTGAGAGCTTTTTCCAGTATGTGGGAGAGGTGAGTTTCATGGTTTCCACCTATCGTTGCACACACATCTTTACATGAAAAATATACTAATCTTGAGTGTTTGCATCTTCTGGTGGTGATGACTGATTGGTTGTTTGCAGGTTGTTCACATCTTCTCCCACATCCACCAGACATATGTGGTTCACAGTGTCTGTCTGAAGGATGGTGACGCACAAACACGGACTGAAAATGCACAGTGGCTCAGCAGACCGGCTCTGCAGGGAGCTGCTGTGTCCACTGGAGTGAAAAAGGTCTTAATTTTGTTCACTGCATGAAGGGAGTACAGTTTTATACATACTCCTGTTACACTACAAGTAGACCTGATTATCTCACACAGAAAAAAGCTTCTTACAGAGATGCTTTTATAGTATTCCTCAATTCAGTAACACTATTTCACTTATTTTAGAAGGGAAGTAAAAAATATTCTGTTATGTGTGCTTGCTGAGATGAGTTTCAGTTTCAGGTGCTAGTTTGATTTATTTAGGCGGACATAAAAGCTGAGTGCACATGTGTTCATGTATGAACAGTTCAACTACTAATCAGCTTTTTATCTCCCTGCAGATTGTGAAGCTTTGTGATTCTGTAAAAAGTAAAGAAGACCAAACATCCAAGGTAAATGTAAAGCATGTTGCTCTTCCTTAATCCTGTACTAAAAAAAAAAATAAATCTGCATTAATCATTTGTCTCTTCCTTTCTTTCTTAGGATGGAAAAAGAAAAAAGCACACCGACATTAAGAATGACAAGAAACAACAAACCTCAAAAAAACCCAAACTGGGCACAGCTAACACAGGTGGCAGACAGCTCTCCCTTAGTTCCTTCTTTAAGACTGTCAAAGAGGAATCTGTTTGATGCTAGCTAAAGTCCCTAATCATGCCTTTTTTTTTCTTTTTTTTTTTTTGGTTTTACTTGTATTAAGGTTTTATTGTGGCTCTGTGGTCCCACTGGTAGGAAAATGCAGTCAGGATATTTCAAAGTATCATATTTTAAATAAATTTACATAAAATGGTAAGTGGACTTGAGCTTGTATAACACATTTCTACTTGTGTGACTACTCAAAGTCCTTTTTACACCACAGGTCACACTTACCCATTTCCAACCATTCCCTGTGCATTCACACACTGATGGTCAAGAGTTGTATGTAGAGTGGCCAACAGTTTTAACTAATCCCACTGAAAAAAGGTTAGGAACCACTGCTGTTGACTAATTGTGAGGACCTGATTTGAGGATCATGCTTTTTTAAATATATAAGTAATATGACTAGATTAAACATTGAGTTACTTCATTATTTTCTATATCAGCTGTATACATGTTTTTAAACTGTTTTAAGGTGATTGTTTTGTTTTATAACCACTTAAAATGTATGGTTAGTTAAGAGAGGAAGAGAAAAAGCAACTTTACATAATAAAGATTTTACACCAGCTGGTGGCATGTGCTTTTTCTTTTTTATTTATTTATTTATTTATTTATTTATTAAAAGGGACAATGCACATTCATGAACATGGACATGTAAAAGTGCCTGATAGTAGCCATAGGCTAATTTCCATCTGTAGTCCCTGGCAGGTTACAACAAAGAGCACATTAAAAATCATACACCAAGAGACCAGACAACATAGACAGTACAATAAAATACAAAGACCCAATTATAACAATACAGTAGGTGGCTGCAAATCCTTTTCTTAAGACAGACCAGGAATAAAGTGACCATTGCAGTTAAAGTGGATAAGGCAGACGTGCTGTAGTGCTAAAGTGAAAGTGTGCTGATGTATTGCACATGTTCATGAGTATGCTTAAAGAAGAGATTGCACATCGCCCTTGGCCTGGTAAGTTAAAGTGCTAATATTATTGCACATAGCCCTTTTGCACATAGATTGCCATTACAGATGTGTTTATGCATGTATTATTGCACCAGAAAAGCATACATAAGAGTATCTATGTATGTAATATTGCACAAAATATGCACACAGAGCTGTATGTATGTGTGCATATTGAAATGGTTAAACATGGTCACAATTCTAGTTTGTCCTGAGCCATGCTTTCAGATTACCCTTAAAACTTGCAAAGCTGGTTTATCTACTACTAAAGGTTTAGATTAAATTATGAAAGAAATAAACAAAAACTCATTTTACAACAGTGGCCCTTTAAAAGACATCAGTCCAGATGCTTTTTATTGCAATAGAAAAATAGAAATTCCTCCCTGGGAATTTCAGTATTGTTGATTCTAATATCAATCTATGCCTATTGCAATAAAAGGTGTAAAAGAAAAAAAAGTCAAAGGACTGGTGGACACAGGGAGGTCAGGGGGTGATGGACCAAATGTTTGAAAATCCCTGTAAAAGTGCCCTCTTGTATGCCACTTTAGTAGATAAACAATAAAGTTCTCACTTATTAAGAGGACAAAATTTGGTTTAATGTGCTTTAACTTGCCAAAAATTGGCCAAGTTTTCTCAATTGGACAGAAATTTGACTG
This sequence comes from Cheilinus undulatus, assembly GCF_018320785.1. NCBI lineage: Eukaryota > Metazoa > Chordata > Actinopteri > Labriformes > Labridae > Cheilinus > Cheilinus undulatus. Next base: position 31,254,004 of record NC_054871.1, on the reverse strand, counting down.
AGGGTCCTCAAAATAGACAAAAATTAACAAACTGCCCCCATAGTGTCCTTTTGGTTGACAATATTTTGCTTTGTGCACCCATGTAGGGCAAAATTTGACAAAAGCCCTCTAAAGCACTGGTTCCCAACCTGGGGTCTGGGACCCCCTTGGGGGTGCTCCAATTACAATCATCATAAAACATGTATGAATAGTTCATACAAAAGTCTCAAAGTAAGAAAAACTTTGTGTGGGCCTATTTTGTCTCATTCGACCAATTAAAAATGATTAAATTTGATGCTAACTTTTGACATCTATGTTTTACCTTTTGCTTCTGTACGTCCTGAGTGACCTCAGCTCCTCTATGATACAAATAAGAGGGGTTTGAAGGAAAAAAGGTTAGGGACCATTGCTCTAAAGAGACAAAATTATCCAAACTACCCTCTTAAGTGCCATCTGTGTGGACAAAAAGTGACCAAAAGCCCTCACTGGTACTCTCTAAATAGACTAAATTGAACAAACTACTCTCCCCAGTGGCCTCGATGTGGACAAAATTTGACAGTGTGCCTTCTAAGTGGATCTGTGACAGATTGTCTCTTCCAGTGGACAGTGAGACGTAAATGTCTTCCAAGGAAGCAATACAAAGTACTTTAAGCACCTTGTTGTAGCCTAAAGTTCATTTTCACTGTCATTCCTCATTGTGTATCCTTGTTAAATCAAGGGTTAAATGGTTCATAATGTCATTTTCAAATAGAGGTGTATGTATAATCATAATAAAACATGTTAAATATATACAAAGATTTCTAGCTATTCCACTATAAATGACAACTTTCTGACCGATGGTGGCCAATTGCACAAATTAGGAATCATTTGAATATTTTCGCCCCTGCCCTTTAAACATTCTGCGACCCTCACTACGTTAAAGCATGCAGAAACCAATCAGACATGTAAAGTTGTATGAAAGTCGATCAGGTTATGGATGAAAATGGCGCCCCCTGCCTGCAGCATTCGTTAAGAAAAAAATCTGAACCAAAGCGAAAAAAAAACAGGAAGTGATCTAAATGGTCTTCTTACTACTTTCTCCTCTATCCTGCGGCCACGGAGGCTGAAGACGAACCTGAACTTCAGCTCTATTTCTCATGCAGAGGCTGTTTCCGGTTCTTCCGGTCGCCCTGGTCTGACTTCATTCATTCATTCACCACAAAAGAAGAACGGGAGGGTCTGGGTCTGTGTGGCTGCTGGACTTGATGTAAGTTGAACTTTGCTAATAATTATTTGCAAGATAAGAGTCCAAAGGTCCTGCAGCGTTGTCACTGAACGGTTTATGAGGTGTGCACGAGTGAGTAGGTTTATGTGCAGCCTTGTCTGTTTTTCTCTCCTTTTTCTATCATTCACTTTCTTTATGTTTTCAGATGGCTTCTGCATGGGAAAGTCTCCTCTCTGTGCACCAGAGAATTGTGGACAATGGAGGTATGATATAAACTATTTTGCCAAGAAATTTGCTTTATTTTGGTTTATTTTGGCATCATATTTGTATTCGCAAAAGACATTTGAAGTTTGAAAAATGCACAAGGCAGTGTGTGGGAGATGGGAGCTGCAGATGTGCTCCCCAGTCTGCCATCACAATGACTGCTTTGTGGTTTTCCCACATGATTTGTCACTATAGCCCTGTTTAACCCCTATTATCTTGTTAAAGTGGCAGACATATAGGAGTGGAAAGGTTGTAAAATAAGGCACAGGAAAAGCATGTATTTTTTTTTTGTTTTAATAAATTGCATGCACATGATCATTGGGTGCAAAAAAAAAAACTGCAAACCATAAGTGAAAGAATGGAGAAAGAACCTTTTGTGTACAGACAGGATGGATAGCGGTGCTGTGGTTATCGGACCACCTCATAGAAAGGTGCATCCTGTTTGAATCTCTGGTTGGACAGAGCCTTTCTGTGTGGGTGACTGAAGATAGCTGATAATGAGTGATAGAATCAAAAAGCACCAAACTTAATAAAACTACAGCACTTCAGTTTCACAGCACTTCATATTTACAACTTAAAGAGACTGAGCTATCTACTTGCACACATACAGGTGCATCTCAAACTAACATATTGCAGAAAGTTTATTTGTTACAGTAGTTAAATTTAGAAAAGTTAAACTCATAAGGATTAATTACACATAGAGTGAAATATTTAAAGTGTTGTTTTTTTAAAATTGTAATGACTAGAATTTTGTGAAAAATGTCAATATTGTAAATTAATGATGTCACGCTCTAATTAGCAAATGCACTCAAAACACATGGAGAGATTTCCTGAGCCCTTAAATGGTCTTTTAGTGTGGTTCAGTAGCCTACACAATGACAGGGAAGACTGCTGACTTGACAGATGTCCAGAAGATGATCACTGACAGCCTGCACAAGGAGGGTAAGACACAGAAGGTTACTGATTTTTTAAACTGTAAGCCATAATCATCAAAATAATAATAAAAAAGACTATTTTTTCAGTCTGTGTGTAATAAATCTATATAATGAGTTTCACTTTTGAATTAACTTACTGAAATGAATGAACTTTTCTAATATTCAGTATTCTTTACTGAGACACACCTGTATGTTGACAAATGTAATTGTGCACTTAAGACAGTGTACAGGAGTTTGCCACAGTGTTTTTAATAATTAATAACAAATGACCCTTTATTGGATATCTATGACTTTTGTTTTTGCTTATGTGGTATCCAAACATTGTTTGGTTCTTTCTGGTAAAGCATCAAGGTTTAAAATTTTGGTGCTTTAAAAACTAATCTGTACAGTTCATTCCCATCAGAGATGTGTCCTGCAGTATCAAAATGATCTCTGAATAATGCCGTAAAATCAAAGTTCTGTTCTGTTCCAGATAAGAGGACAGACCCGTGGCTGCTGGTCTACTCCCCGGTCCCCGTGTCTATCATCTTCCTGCTCTACCTGTGTGTGGTCTGGCTCGGCCCTCGTCTGATGAAACACAGGCAACCTGTTGACCTCAGAGTCGTTCTCATTGTTTACAACTTCGCCATGGTCGGCCTGTCTGCCTACATGTGCTATGAGGTGACTGTATGCTGCTTTTGGTTGAAACTGTCAGACCTGAACACTGATGAAAACATTTAGTTTGAGCTGACTGCTTTGAATTACCACACATTTTTAGATTTTTTGTGTCTTATTACACATACTGATAGGGGTGTTACATTTTCAACTACCTTTATAACTGTTGAACAGTTCCTGGTCACATCCTGGCTCTCAAACTACAGCCTCCTCTGTCAGCCTGTAGACTACAGCACCAACCCACTCCCAATGAGGGTATGTAGGCTGAAAATAGAGCCTCTTGAATGTGTGCAGCATTTATGACATAAACTAAGTAAATAATATGAAAAGTGAAGCTGACAATATTTCTTTAATGTATAAAAAACTCTCTTTCCTCCATCCTGTCACTCCACCAGATGGCCAGAGTCTGCTGGTGGTTTTTCTTCTCTAAAGTCATCGAGCTCAGCGACACGGTATGCAGGGTTATAAAACATATCTGTGAAACATGGAGATTTAAAACATGCAGATAGTATAACCATCTTCTTTGCTTACAGCTCTTCTTCATCCTGAGGAAGAAGAACAGTCAGGTGACCTTCCTTCATGTTTACCATCACGCCACCATGATCTTCAACTGGTGGGCAGGAGTCAAGTATGTGGCAGGAGGACAGTGTAAGTCAGCTGTGAGAGTTAATTTCATTTCCTGGGATCTTACTGATGTGAAAAAACTTTATAAACAGATGGTGATTGCTGCTCAAGTCTGTGAGTTTATGCATTTCTATTACTGTTAGTTTAAACTAAAGTCTAAATATGGCTCAACCTCATCTTGACATCACAGCTTTATGTTTTTTTTCACTATGAAAACCTCATCTTCATAGTTACCATGGACTGAGCACGTCAAAGCCACAAAAACACTTTCTACAGATTCATAAACACAGACTGAAACTATCAGGAATGAAAGCCTATAACTACTACTATTTCCAACAACCAGGCACATTTACTCATTTAACTACTTAATAGTTAAACATGCCATTAAAGCCAAATAACACAATTCAGCAGACACTGGTACACCCGAGCCAAACCACTGTGCCAAAACGCACGAATGAAGCCAACTATAAACACAGCCAGACCAGTGAAACATTCGAAACATTTACATCAGAAGCATCATCATTAACCAGAAAATACAGAAGTTACAACAGAAAAGTAAATACATTGATAAAACTAGTAAAGAGACATAAAATGCATTGCACTGACTAAAGCTGTGTCTTATCAATCCTCCATTTTTTTTCACTCAAAAAGCTCAAACTTTAGAGCACCAAATGTTCATTAACCCTGTAAAGGATTGATGACCCCAACAAATATTCTAGTTTCACCAGTTAAAAAAAATACTCCTCCCAGCTTTGAATGTGTCAACTAGCCTTTATTCACTTTTTAAATTGCCTTTCTAGTAGGGACATGTGGTCTTTGAATTAGAAATAGAAAACAAGTAAGGGGAATCAGAATGTATTGAGATGTTCACAGACATGTTGTTGTTTATTAATCATTTATAAGAATATGGAAAGATAAGAAATTTTACCAAAGGACTCAGGGGGAGTCTGATGTTTGTCTGCATTGATGCTATCAAGATTAGACTTTCACATATGAACTAAAATCATAATAAATACGTTAGAAGAAGGTCCTATTGAATCAATGAAGCAATTAAAATTAATGTTGGTTTTTGACACCAATGTATCCCTTTTATCATGTTGATCTTGGAGGACGACATCTCAGAGCCTAAACTGTTAACTCCTGCAGACTCAGGAGGCTCAGTGTTTCCAGATATAAGTAGGGGAGCTAGCAGAAAAAAGCATGGGACCCACTGTTCCAGTGGTTTGATTGGTATCACCTGATTCATCTTAAGAGGTTAACGCATTCAGTTTTGTCCAAAGAATTTAACAACTTTATTGTGTAATATGATGATGTTTAAGTAAAAAAAAACCAACATGCACGGATGCTAATTGGAATAAAACGGACAATAATTTATTTAACTAGACTGATTTATATTTGTTACAAAACTGTAACAAAAGTACAAAGCATTAATTTGATATTTGAATTGAAGTATATCGTCTGTAAAGAATTTTTTTTTTCCTTTGTTGTTTTGTGTGGTTTTATATCACTGACTGTTACATACTTTATAACACTTTTTATGTATAGGCCGGACAAGAATTAAAATGAGCAAATCATAATAACTCATCAGTATCACACTCTTTATTAAAACTATATTGTCAAATTTGGAAGGGACTACATCTATAAAACCTATAGTTCCTTATTTTTGCTTACAATTAATCTATCATTAATTTTAATTTGACTTTACAATATTTAAGAGTTAAGGTAAAAGTAAACACTTTAGTTTAATTTCTCTGTAGTTATTCATTCCTTTAACCCAAAATGTCTTATCACAGCCATTCATTCTTGCTCGCTGCATTTTCTAAAATATTACTAACAGTGGCTGGTTGGATTATAAAAGAGAAATTTTTTATCTTTTTCAACTGAAGGACTATCATATAAAATAAGAACACAAATTTTAATATGCAGGGTTTAACCCATTTAGAACTAAGGTTTCCAAATAAAACACCATCTACAAACTAAGTATTGCTCTAAACACAACCTCCCAAAACACTGGGGTTTTCAACAGAAGTTAAACTTTATTTCTCAGCCACTGTAGCAGATAGAGACATGACATAAAAGCCACTTGAAAGGTTAAATCTTTTGCTTTGACTGTAAGTCTTTACATTCCTCCAAAAAGTTCATTTATATTTTTTTAAATTAAAAAATATTAAAAATAAAACATTTATCTCAGAAAGAGCATACATATGGCAGCTTTTTCAGTTGATTATTTCACTGTTATGCTGCTGCCTCTCTGTATTCTCTCTATATTCTGCAATGCTAAAACTCCAGGTCTTTAACTTTCTTTCTAGATTCTTTATTTCAGTTTCACTAAAACCTAACAGCCTGCCTGAATGTGTGTCCATTGCTTTATTTGCTCCTCGACCCACAGCGTTCTTCATCGGCCTGGTCAACACTTTTGTCCACATTGTGATGTATTCATACTACGGCCTGGCTGCCATCGGCCCTCACATGCAAAAGTACCTGTGGTGGAAACGTTACCTCACGTCTCTGCAGCTGGTGAGTCCTCCTCTTTGAGGAAAAAGTTAAATGCATAGAATAAATGTTTTTAATCTGAACTGATGTGAGCTTTCTTAACTGCCCCTCTAGGTTCAATTCCTGCTGTTCCTCTTCCACACAGGCTACAACCTGTTCACAGAGTGTGACTTCCCTGACTCCATGAATGTGGTTGTGTTCGGTTACTGTGTCACTCTTATCATCCTCTTCAGTAACTTCTACTATCAGAGCTACCTCAACAAGAAGAAGCAGAAATAAGACACTTTATGAAGGAGCAGCCGGTGTCTGCAGTACTTAAGAGCCTCCACTAGAGGGTGCAACATGACCACAGGCTGGAGGTTTCACTCAAAGCAAGCCGCAAGAACTTCAAGCTTTTTATGTTTAATAGAGCGGAGAATGCATCCTCATGATCATACAATTATTTATTACATAATAGAGAAACAACAAACATTCAAATGACTGCTGTAAACAAACTGTACATTTTTTACATACAATAATAATAAAGTGGGATTCTCTGCATTTTGCTGAATTAAAGAGTCAGACCCTCCTCCAGAGATAAATCCAAATAACAAAAACAATTAACAACAAAATACGGAAATTCAAACATTTTTTTCACTATTGAAACGACACAGCAAAATGATATATTTTTTCTACACTTCAGTCTGAAAAATGAAAGATGGAGATGAGGGGAGAAAAAAACAGGAAGAGGAGGGAGAGGGCTGCTTTTGTATAATTTTTATACAGAGGCTGAAAAAAATTGATTATTTGAGCCTGAAATTATGAATTTCCACAGTAGCCAAATTATATTCCTTTAAAACGATTAATACCTCTTGACCAAAGAAAGAGTCCGAACAGATCGTAAAAGCACTAGGGGTACATATTTTAAAAAATTTTTTAGCTCGACTCATAAGACAAGGAGATTTCAATGTAATTATTTAGCTTCTGTCATTCATTAAAGTTTTAGTTGAAATTGTAATTTATTTTTTCTACAAAGTACGTAAAGTTTCTGTATCCCTGTGGTTCCAAAGCTGTGGTTCAGGGCTCTCATGCTGAACTGAAAGACAAAAGCCCTGTCAGGGGTTTCTCCCATTACAGTTAACTAATATAAAAAAGTGAGGACCTCCTGGAGAAAGATCGAACAAGAATGATACAGCGGAGTTTGAGACAGTAAATAGATCAGGCCAAGTTCTACCAACACTGGATCCTACAATTCCCATAATGCAACTCAGACTATTTTTAAAACCCTCAATGCCTGGTTAATGACCACGTAGTCCTCTGCAGGTTTGAAACACAGGTGTCCTGTCTCAGCTATGAAATATGTCAGGTGAATTCCAGTAATCATGGAATCACTGATAATTTTCTAAAAGGAGAAAATTCATAAACCAGATTTACATTAATTTATTATCCCTTTTACAGACTAGAGAATCAGGATAATTTGTTTATTGTCACAAAACTTTGCACAATTTTTGTGAATGAGTCCATATTTGTCCCTGGGTAAATGTCAAAGATACAATGAGTAAGAACCAAACTTTGTGGCTAAACTTGTCATATTCAAAGATGTAGGAAGTGTCGAAGAGATAATTTTGTAAGGGGCACAAGTAAAGATTTAAATAATCTCCATGGATGATTACAAATTGGATTTGTAACAATTTAGAGCCAGGTGAGAAATGTACAAACAGCAGAGTTTGCCTGTTTCATCCTCCAGGTTTTCCCGGTGTGTTGTCATGCCTGTGGAAGCAGTTGGACTGCAGAGGTGTAGAGGTGCGCTGAGAGTACCCTGCTACTCTGTGTCTATGTCTCTGTGTAGACCGAGGGCATGTGGCTCAGGCTGCGGTCAAAGCTGCCCACCTGGAAAAAGATGCTCTCTTCTGGGCTTGAAGAGAACTGGCACCCTGCACCGCCTTGAAGCTCCTGGGTCAAACTAAAGCCTGGGACAAACACATTTAGCATTTGATTAGTAAATTCAGGTGATTTTTGATGGTTCTGACCTGGATGCCTAATCCCAATCTACATGCTTCTTTAGTGTCATTTCAGCCAGGTATGCAGTGAAATAAGATTTGTTTCTTAGGACCCAGATGCAACATAAGAGCTAGGATTTAAGATGAAGTTTGTACTTTCCTACAGTTAAGTTATCGTGTGTGTGCTGGCAATAATGCAGACTTTAAAATGCAAGATTATGCACTTTCCAAACCCACTTTAACGTAATTCCTCTGCCAGATTTACACAGTGTTAATGCAAACTTTGTGACGAGAAGGATATGGCAGTCCTGCCTACTTAATTTAAACAAATGTTTGCATATTTACAGTAGTAAATCTTTATTATTTGTGTTAATCCTGTCCAGTACAGAATTGATTTCAAAATACTACTTCTAGTTTATAAATCTCTGAATGCTATGGCACCCCAATATCTTTCTGACCTTCTCACTGACTACCATCCCATCAGACCTCTCCGATCATCAGGCATGTGTCTCCTCAGTGTACCTAAAATTAAAACTAAATCTGGCAATGGTGCATTCAGTCACTATGGTGCTGTCCTCTGGAACAAACTGCCTGCTGACCTGAGATCTGCTGAAACACTTAGTTCCTTCAAAAGTGGCCTTAAAACACTGCTTTTCTCACAAGCCTTTGGTTGTTAGGTTATCTTTGTGTTTAAACTTGTCTATGGATTTCAATAAGCTCCTTTTAGGAGATCCCAACATTAGTATATGTAAAATATATAGATCGTTGCAAAAATTAATTTTTTCTTGAATCAATAGTGTATCTTTGTTGCTCTTTGTATGTTTGTTTTGCATCTGTTTTTATCCTCTGTAAAGCACATTGAGTTTACATTTGTATGAAATGTGCTATATAAATAAAACTGAACTGAACTGAATTGAATTGAATTAATAATTGTAATAGTACCTTTTAATTTTATAACTCAACATCACTGTAAAAGAGGGGAACCTCAATGATCCTTGAAATAAAGGTTTAAATAAAGGTTGATGGTGATTATGATGAAAGTAGTAAATACAACTAAAATTTGTATCAAAAAACCTAAATGTAAAACCAAACAAGCAGGGCTGTGATGGGCGAAACTACATATAAGTTTATCTGTAAGTGACAACATGTAGTTCATCACTTTTGTAGTTATTTATCAACATTTGTGGAGCTGTGATTTTTTTTCTTTTTTGGTCAAATATTTAAAAAGCACTTCCAAAAAATGGACTAAATAAAGAGGTTTTTTTTAAAGAAAAATATTAAGAGAAAAACTAAACATTTTCAAGAATACAAAACTGAAAAAAAGTCTCACTATTGAAGTTTTACTTATAAGAGAAACTTTGAAGTTTTCAAGTTTAAAAAGTCTAAGTCTTGCAATAGAGTCCAAATAAATTATACTTTTTACTAGGACTGGAAAAAAAGGAAATACTTGTTATTTTTAGCCCAGTATTTTTACATTATATTTAACATTCAGGCTTTAAAAAGTCTTTGCCATTAACTTGGTCAATTAAGAAGAAAACATCACATCCAAGAGATTAATCTGATCCAACTAGTGTTTTGAGTGTTGTTTTTTTGTAATTTTACGACTATATGCAATGTAAATTTATGACTATAAACAAGATATTGAAGTTTATAAAGTCAAACTACAGGACTATTTAAACACAAAAAAATCTAGAATTTCTTTGTAAATTTATGACTAAAAGCTAATGACTAAGCTTCTTTCCTAAGAATTATAGATCCTTTTTATGTAATTCTTTTCTATTTTTCAGAGTGGGCCTAATACACCTGTGGATAAATATTTACAATTATGGCTTTTTGACATTTGACAGACTTGTAATGCAAGAATTAAAGTTACTTCAGAAGTGGCCTTTCTTTGAATTATGTGATGGTGCATATTCTTACCAGGCAACGTGTGATGTCACCATCAGAGTTCAAGTTTGTTAGGGTTAACTGCTTAGGCTCTGGGATGGAGATTTGGATTTGGAAACAGATTCTTGGTCAGATTTTCTCACCTGGAGTACTGGTGTTGGTTGTCGACATGTGGAAGCCGTTGTGCTGATGGGAAGTGTAGGCGTGAGATTCTGCTGGGACGTGGACACCACTGACCGTCTGCTCCATCCTGTAAGAATCTCCAAAGTGGAAGCAGCTCTGAAAGCTGCCCTGGTATTCTGGGAGAGAGAAAAATAGAAGCCAGACTTGATCGACTACCACCAGCGTGTATGGTTGATTGTTTCAGAGGTAAGAAAGCGTCCCCTCTATGGTTGAAACTTGATGTGGATGTCAGCTTTATGACAATGCTATATTTGTACTTCTTCTAACTTTTCTAGCCCCAAAGAGTGCAGCATCTGTCCCAATGGTCTCAGTCTGAATGACCGCAGGAGTCAATAATGGGAGAGCAGTCTATACTGGAGCGCTTTTACGCAACTCCCTGACCGCGGCGTGGTTACACAGACGTCCGTGTGTAGATCCTTACAGGGGAAAACTGTGTTTAGGGCATTAGGAAAAAGGCTCTGGACTGACAGCTGAGCCTGCCATGTTCAGGCGTTGAGAGACAGCTGAATACATGAGCCAGCATTTTGTTGGCTAATTCAGCACAGGGAAAAGGCTTCCGGCATGTGGTTTTACCCGCTCTGTCTCTACGACTGATCTCCTTCCTTACTAAAAACACTCAGGAGCAGAATCACTGCTCTGAGAGACAACTTCCTCCTTCTGAGGCCTTTCATGTGGGCGTGCTGGTACAGTTAGTGTTTGAAAAAAAAAGGACACAGGGTGCTCTTATAGGAAGTTATATGAAAGTAATCCCCTGCTGCGTGTTCCTAAACCACCTGCCACGGGAATAAAAATCAGGATATTAAATTGAAACGCCAATGAACATTTTTCACATTCAAGTCAGAGCAGATTTCCTGAAACAAGCTATTCAGCAGGATGTCTGTGGGTCAGGTCTTACCGTCATTGGCAGGCTGATGGTGGTGATAGTGAGAGTAGGGCTTCGGCTGAGGGTGGACATGCTGTTTCTCCAGAGGATGGGGAGGAGGAGGCGGGGGTGTCCCTGTTCCCTTCATCCCAGGAGACAAGAGGGGACCTGGCACCCTGAGGGAGACACAGAAATCATGGCTCATCAGGGGCATAGCCTGGATTCCTGGGCCACATGAGAAGATATCACATTAGGCCTCTCTTACCCCAGCTTTGGCCAATCATGGGAAAATGCTAAAACCAAACCTCCATCATCAGATGACTGATTAAACTTTTAAAATAAGGCTTTGATATTTTTCACATTTTTAGGAGATTGATTCTCCGTTTGTTTAATAACTTATCATGTCCAAGAGTATCAAAATTTCAAGAAAAAATAATGTCTTTTTATGAAGACAGGTGTGTGGAACAGAAATTATTTCATTCAACATTTTCAAGCAACCACCTGCACTTTGTTTAAACTTTGTTCAAACAAATGCACTGGCAATGTTTCAGTTTTGAAAACTGTCAGTGTGTTTGTGCAAATTGAAATATTTCATAAATGAAAACAAGAAATTATCCAGTATTATGTCTGGAACTTCTGTTTTTGTTAATGTGGCACTGACTTGGGTGATTACATATTATTGGATTTAAAACTCCTCTCACAGAACGCTTGTTCCTCCCTAATACTGAAAAGCCAGTGGATTGGCTGGACTCTATGTCTTTCGTCAGAAGGATCTATCTTATCTATCTTATCTGTGATTATTTCATGGGCTTTTAAATGACAAAATTATAACAAAAAATTAGAGTCAAAATTAGCAGTTTCTCTACTGAAGCAGATGTTGATTCATCCTTGATCTTTGGTACAGTTCTCTGCTTTAAAACCACAAAACCACCTAGATCGTTTCTCCCAAATCAATCTTCAAAAACTAAGCTCAATAATCTCTTCATCCAAACCACCAGCCTGTCTTTTAGACCCAATCCCAACCAAGCGGGTTAAGTCAGTTTTCCCTCTTGTTAGCATATCTACTCTGGACATGATAAATATGTTGTTGTTGACAGGATATGCACAAGTCCTTTAAATGAGCTGCAACTAAACCTCTACTTAAAAAGTCACCTTAGCTAATTCTAGACACATCGAATCTTCCTTTATAACTAATATCCTTAAGAAAGTAGTGGCCAATCGCCTAAGCGATTTTCTTCAAAATAACAGTCTATTAGAAGACTTTCAGTCAGGGTTTAAAGCCGCTGATAGCACTGAAGCTGCATTGATTAAAATGATTAAAAATCTAGTGTTAACTTCTGACAGAGGTTTTCTCTCTGTACTTGTTTTATTAGATCTTAGTGCTGCATTTGACACAATTGAGCATCATATCCTCTTACAGAGACTTGAGCAATGACCTTGATTGATCCCAGTTTATACATGTTAATGATAAGTCTCCTACATATACCTAAGTTTGCTCTGGAGTTCCTCAAGGTTCAGTACTTTGACTGTTTCTTTCTAAACTTTGCTTCTTCTAGGAGTGATTGGTTGAAGGCTCAAGATGAAATGCTTGTTCCTTATCAGAGAATGGATCTTGATCTTATCCTTCACATAAAAGATCTGGGTCTTTGAACCAGTTGGTTCATGAACTACACATCATGGGTATACAATTGCAACTGTTGAAAGATAACATGGATGCTGCTATAGCAGTAGTTTTTTTTTTTTTTTAAACATTTTTGTATTAGGGAAAGAGCAAAGAACCATAGTGAAAGCTTTCTTGGTGGAGAAGAGGTTTCTGCTTTCAGTCTGAATGGCTTTGGCAAGAGTTTAATTTACCAACTGGCTCCACTGACAGTGAACAGCTGTAGTGGCTGCATGCCAAGCTTCTGTCATGTAGTTTATTCTCTGTGGCTGTGCACACCTACTGGTTCCTATGTTGCTCTGATTGGCCTGTAAAGAATGTAATGAACAGACAGCCAGGACCTACTCATAAATATGGATACATTGCTCTCTAAGATTAACATCAGAGAGAAGAGAAATTATTTAAACCTGAATTACAAATGTGGTATTTCTGAGTGAGGGAACATGCATTTTTACAGTTTTATCTACAGGCCTTTAAGTAAATTATCCATTGTGTGTTTTCATTACTTTAGTTAATCTTTCAAAGCCTAATGTTGACAATCTCAGAGCAGATAGGCCTGAGATCTTTGGTGTCCCTCTTAGAGGGATCTGAACCACATATTTGGAACCAGTGAAATAGGAGTAAAAATGTGCAATTCTATTCACTACTTTAAATAACTTAAACCTTATGGTATGCCTTGAAACCAAAATTACACATTGTATTACACAAGAAAAACAAATCCAATGTTGTAACATGCATGTTTGGCACTGAATAATTTTTTTATAATCCTAGATAAAAAGGTGTTTAAATGGTTTCATTTTTGGGAATTTATGAGCCAAAGAAATGTTATGAATCATGATCAATTGTTTAACTAATTTTATCTTTCTTATGGCATTGAAAGATTTGAGAGAATTTTTAAAAAAAATTATACCTCAATGCCAAATATGGGTCCCTCCCTTAACTGCCAGGGGTGCTGGGTAGTCATGTTCACTTTTCCTCTCACTACTACGTTCATGTTGGTGATATGTGCATTAAGACATCATCTCTTATCCTTCCTTTTTTAGACAGTCTCTGTAACTTCTCAATAAAATGCTTCATGCTTTGTGACGGCCCAATCAAAGCCGGAGCTGCATGTCTGCTCGCTAACCACTCGATCCAACAAACCCGGAGAGATCCTACAACTCACAGAGGAAGAAACGTTCCAGGCGTGTGGAAACTCGGGCTCCCCACACGTAATCGTCCTCCTACCACATATTATGATCTTAAGTCAACAAACAGCAGTGTGCATTCAACTAAAACCACCCCCCTCCTTACACTGCCCACCACTGCAGTAACTACAGTCTTTGTGGCCTAAAGAGAAGAAAGCACAACAGTGTTTACATTCATGACTTTTGGGAAAGAAGGAATATTAAGCTGACATGTTTGTGACTTTGTGGACTACAAGAGCCAGGAGACAACTCAAGTTACTGCCTTTGGCTCATTTTTGTGGGGATTGATCATTTATATGAAGAAGTCTTAAATCTCTTTATAGTGGAGCAAACTGCCAAGTGTTCATCAGTCACATCAGTGGAGTCACACTGTGCTGTGAAAACCACAATGATCAGATCAAAGACAGAGAAATACAACAATAAAACCAGCTGATGGTAATTTAAACATTTACCATCACAGCTAAAGTGCTACAGTCTCAAAAATCCTACTTCAGCATGCTTCAGTGAGTTTATGCAGAAGCTGTCAGCCGCATCTGAGACCACATTCTGTAAAACATCATATCATCTAACGTTGGAAATATGCTGATATCATGGTGGTGCTTATTTATTTGAGTTTTTTGTCCTTTCTCTGCAGCTTACACACCAAGGGGTTTCTAAATATTTGGAGGATTGCATCATGTCTTTTAAGGGGAATTCCTCCTTAAATCAAAGTTGTACAAACATTACAGGAATTGTAAAATCTCTTTTAAAACATGCCTCAAACACCTGAGTCAACGCTGCATCAAAGTCCCCATTGAGGTCTCACCAGGTCATGAGGATTAATATTCACATAGCATAAGTCTGAACCAAAGTCTTTAAAGGAATGCAACATTGTTGGGAATTAAATAAGAACACAGATACCACTCTACTGTCTGCATGATCAAGGTAGGCTGGAGCAAGAAGCCTTAAAGGGGAAAAAACTCCTCTGATGTTCAATAACTAGTAAAGGTTTATGTTGTAGATGTAACCCATGCAAGGTCAATGGCAAGCAGGGTTCACTTTTATTGACCAAGAAAAAACCCCACTGGATTTTTCAGGAGTAGCTTGAAGCATGTAAGCACACATACATGAATTTATAACATGTATAAAGTCCTCCAAAACTTTTACTTTTACTACATACAGTAAAGCTACAAAATGCAAAATTGTTAGCATGAGCGTAGCAGATATGAAACATATCCTAATCTTCTATAATGCATTCAAACTCACTCTGGGTTTGCTTCCCTCAGCTCTGTGCTCACACTGATGGGATGGCGATTCTTTCACTGTAGTCATGAGTCACTCTGAAGCTCACACATGTTTCATATGTTTTTCTTTTTTTTTTGCACATGAATCCCTCCCTTTCTAGAAGCTGGCCATGCCAACACATAAGGGAAGACAGATAACCCTGTCTACTTAGGAATACTGTTTTTTGAGACACATTGTGGAGTATCTCAAAAGCCCAATTCAAAGAGAACCAAAAAATTCACCAAACCAGGGATTTAGTTTTGTCTAAAATTCATTAAAGAAATAAGGACCTAATGCAACTGGGCTGCTTATATATATAGAGATCATTCTTACAAACAGGTGCACTCGGTGAAAACCCTTGGTGGGGAGGGGGAGGAGGAGAGGCAGTAAGTGGAGGGACAGAGAGGTAAAGAGGAAACATTTAAATCTTCTGAGCGTATTCTATTTCTTTATGATTTAAGATATGCATGCTTAATGTCAAATCTCAGAGTGCCAAAAAAAATGAACTGTATTGAAATGCAAAGAAAGATGGCACTCTGTTGCAAAGCCCAGGTAAATAACTTTAGCCTCAGCCCTGTCTCTGATATGTCAAATAGACAGCGATTGTTTAAGATTTTGGAGTGGCCATTGAGGTGACCAGACTAGGTTTGATTTCCTGGCTATATCCTGGACTCAGGGGGAACAAATCCCATCCTGATTAAATGTGATGCTTTACTTAGAGATGCCCTGATTAATCAAGAACTGATCATTGTCGTCCAATTCTCATTAAAAATATGTGAAGTGGAATGAATTTATGCTTCTAGTCACGATATACAAAACTAATCACGTGTAATATTATGGTATTTGCATCTGTGTGTGATGTAGTGCAGCTAACGTAGCTGTGTAAGCTACAAACATAAGGTAGCTACATAGCTAACAAGGCTATGTAGCTAAAGCTTATCTCATGACACAGCTATGCAAGTTTCATATCTACGTTATCTATGTAGCCACCGTACCTTTGGCTAAAGCTAAACGTGCTAAAGCTATCATTGCTGCACTGGCTTTTGTAAGTTTGTTAACTACATAGCTAGCATAGCTATGCAAGCTTTAGCTAAAGCAAATGAAGCTAAAGCGAGCCACCTTTTGTGTAACTACTTCTAAAACTGGCTGATATTTAATTTAATCCCAGATTAGACTGCTGACCTTTAGCTCTGTTTAATGAACTGTTGTTTTGTCTGTTTTGTTTGCAATGTAGTTGTTTCATGAACGTAACTGCCAGACTTTGTTTATGAATAGAGTTGAACTAAACAAAAATCTAAAACTGTTTATATGGACCATCAAGACTGTTAAACCCAAGCCCAAGAGTTGCAGCTGAGATAATCGTATGAATTTTATTGCCTTTTTATTTAGTAGACTGTGTTTACACTGTTTAGCTAATAAAATTGGCCTGATATTTCTTCAGGCTGTAAATAATTGTTATTTAATTCACATACATTAACATGTGTAAATTAAGTTAGAAATGTTACTTAGTTGTCCTTACT
Source organism: Cheilinus undulatus (assembly GCF_018320785.1). Classification (NCBI taxonomy): domain Eukaryota; kingdom Metazoa; phylum Chordata; class Actinopteri; order Labriformes; family Labridae; genus Cheilinus; species Cheilinus undulatus. Next base: position 31,237,310 of record NC_054871.1, on the reverse strand, counting down.
GTAGGACACATACTGCATTGTTCCTTGGAAAGTTTTTATAGGGCTCTGTTGAACAAAGTCAGGAAAAGCATGTTGTTGACTGAATAAGGAGGACTTTTGAGCTACCATGGACCGATACACCACAAGGCTAAGTATGACTACAACCTCATAAGAGCATTCCTAGTATTAATTATTCAGGTGCTGGAAGCTGGATATTTCCGGGTAGAATAACATCCCACTCTTTTTTTTTTTACAGTTATAGAAACACATTTATTAGCTAGCTTAAACGGAACATTTTTCCCAGAAGCAATAGGCCTTGTCTGTTTATATTCAGTTTCCTAAATGTTAAATATGAAAATTAACAATAAATGTTATATTCTTGACATTAACTCAATGGAACAGCAATCTGCTTCAGAACTGGCCTATCACTCCTCGTAATATTCAACAGCTACTTAGTGCCCTCTCATGAGTGCATATCAGGAATGCAAACACATAAACTGCTGCTGTGTTACTGCGTGCTGCTTTGCACCAGCATATGGTTTGCACTAAGCGCTGCATGAATGTGATGACAGAGTGCTGCTGGAGGCAGCCAAGCCCTCAGATGACTGCTTACTGCTGGCCTGGCTGGAGCCTTCAATATGACCTACTGCTGCATGCATGGAGGTATGCGGTATGTGGCTTAGTGCATCACATTTGGCAGTAAGAGAGGCTCGCTAATGAGGGTCGATGATGTCAAATAACGGTGCATGATGCTCGATACATTCCCTCTGATGCTGCATAAAAGCTCCTACGAGAAACTTTGTTTTGTGTTAATTCTGGTACCCCTGTGGACAACACTTAAAGTTTTATCTGTCTGCTGCTTGTGTAGTTTTCTGAAAAAAGAGTTTCATCGATCTTTCTTATAACGGTGAAACATACCATGAATCACAAATAAATTCTGCATAAAGGGAAAAGAAGTCTGATTTCTTGAGTGAACGTTTTATCTCCTATCTGACACCCATCCATCTCTGCTAGTGGTTACAGGAATGGAAATCTTCAAAGAAAATCTTGTTGTTGCTCTTACTTGCTCATAAAGAGACTTCAGTATCAATTTAAGTCTGTTATAACCACTTAAAGAATTCCCCACTGAAGCTTTAACTACCAGGGTTGGGTATACAAAGTTATCTGTTAAGAGCTCTCAGATTACTTTTTGTTGTAATGACAAATGTAACACATTAGTTTTGTAACTCAGGTAACCCCTTTTTCTTGAGAATATTTTTTAAATTTTATTTTCTTCTATGACCACAAAAGAAGAAAAAAAAGAAGATCCCCCAAAGCATCTGCACTGTGTTTCCCACCTGTTCTGTTTTCTTCTCTCCCTGTTAGCTCATCTACACATAGCTGCATTCCAGAAGGTAAACACAGCTGCTGCAGTGCAAGTGTTGCTAGCTTATTGAGCTAGTGAGAAGGCAGAAACAACACTGACCTCTGATTGTTAATTTGTCAGTGTTGACAGTTGAATGTTGTGTAATGTGGACATGGGTGAGCTGCAAATAAATTGGGATCAATAAAGTTGCCTGAATTGTTGTGACGTATGCAAGCAGCTAGAAGAGGCTGGTGCAATTATGGCATAAGACATTAGCGTGGATGCTGCTTAAGCGCCAGTTTTATCAAACCTTGACGACATTTCTTCGTTAAAAAAAGAACAGAGAACAGCATTGAGTTGTTTCTTTTCAAAAACGACAAAAGTCGTGTACTGGCATGTCTACAGTCGCCATAGTTTGCGTTGCACAGCAGTTTATTTGTCAGTAGCAGCACACCTCGGTTTGGTGCTCAACGTCACGTGTTTTGTTGATCTGCCTTGATTGGCCTGTAAAAATGTGACGGACAGAACATTTCTCCAATCACCCTCCAAGTTTTTTTTCAAAGTCTCTGCCGCCTCCCAAACGCCGTCTATGGAAGGTTTTCCAGATGGACGTGTGAAACAAATCCATCTGGTGTGTCAGGTTAGAATCTGATAGCATTACCCTGGAAAGATCCACTTACTGTTGAATTTTTGGATGAAATGGACAAGAACAACATAGAATGTATGTCCAAAAGCTCATGTATTGTTTTCAGTGAAACACCTGTGTAGCTGTATATTGAACAGCCTATGCGTAATACTGTATGCCACTTACAAGTTCATTGTCACATTGTTAGCTTATTACAGGGCTGTACAGGTTTTTTTTACATCTCTTCATAATATTTTCCGACTACAGAGTTGCAGACTGTGGGCTGTAAACTAAGCTCTAGAATGACAGTCGAGTCCACACATTAAAAGGTAGATGATTGTGCTGTTTGTACTTGTATAACCAACAAACAGAACATGTGTTTAAAGGTTTTTGATTTTTGGCATTAGAAAAGTACCCTTATGAGTTACTTTTCTCAGAATTACACACAGGAACATAATAAGCCACTTAAAAAAAATAGAAACGTGACCAATTTTCAGCATGAATCTCACCGAAGTTTTTATTCTACATTTGATTATTTTATGCATATACTTTTGTAAGAATGAGTAAAGTATACAACTTGATATCATTTATAAATATTCTTTGTTTTTTGGAAGGCATCTGGCGACCCTTCTCAGTGTCTCGCGAGCCTCAAGGGGGACACTAAAGGGGACCAATGTTGACAAATTGGCATTTCAAATGTCATAAAAATTGAGGTGATCAGATTGATGACTATAAAAAAAGGACTGTAGGAAAACTGTTCAGCATTTGGAACATTTCTCTCAGTGTCCTCTCCTCATCAACATGTCTATATGGGTTTCAAATTTAAGTCCTCAACTGTAAATGGACTGCACTTGACCCCCATGTCCACCTCTTCAAAACTGAGGAAGCTTATATGCCACCTCATGTCAGTCCAGCTCTGAAGAAGCTAGCTGTTAGCGAGCATGGCTAATCCATGGGTTGGCACAGACCCAGTGCGTGGCCATGTGGTCCTGCAGAGAGCAGCATTCCCCCAGGAGCTGCTGTCAGCACAAACTCAGGAAACAGTTATACTGTTCATATTTTTACAAGCTGCCTCTATGTGCAGCTAAAGTGAATCATAAGCTAATTACTGCCAGCTGCCCTCCAGCCCCACTGCTCTCACTCTGCTCTGGCTCACTGAGGCTGGAGGTATGAGGGCAATCTTTCATATTCCACATTAATCTTTGACCTGATATTTATCTTCACTGACCATCCTGTACTACTCTGTTTTTTTTCCATCCAGCCCACCCACTTGTGTCCCAAAGCATTGAGAGTGATCTGACCTTTAGATCCCTAAAGGTAAAGTTTGAGGGGATTTTAGGCTGACGCTATGAGATTGATGGACTAAATAATGATCGATTTTAGGAAAGTTGAGAGGTGAGAGAAGCTGAGAGAGTGTGGGATGATACGTAGAATAGCCTTTGTCTTGTCTACAATGGCAGACTTCCACTGAATGAGGATAGTGTTGGAAAGCTCCGTGCAAGTACATAAAACATTTTTAAAGTGATGAACGATTTAGAGGTAAGGGGAAACAATACACTCAACTAATAAAACAATATGCATCACAATATTTGATTTTCAAATTTTTGTAATTTTCCCATTTTTATCTAGTATCACAAGAATACCTCTTTAAGTTTTGAGGCAGTAACATTCCATATAAAATCTGCATATTTTCCTTTATTAATACAAAAAAATAGCTTTGGTAATTCTGAGGTTGCAAAGTTACTTTTTTCCTATAAAAAGTGAAATGGATAGTAGCTCATAAAAAGAACATTTTGAAACTGTTTAAAAATTCATTCAGACTGATGGTTAAAAGTATGAGTACTAGAGTATATATTTTCACTCAGTTTGTGAGGACGGCCTGATCTAGGCAGATTTACACATGTGCCACATTCCTTCCATTTCTTGGTAATGGGTTCATCTGAACTCTGGGGGATGTTAAGTGCCTTGGATATTTTTTGTATCCATCCATGACTTATAAATTTAAATAACCCTTTCTCTGAGTTGCTCGGAATGTTCTTTTGTCTTCATGGTGTAATGATAGCCAGGAATACTGATTAACCAGTGACTGGACCTTCCAGACACAGGTGTCTTTATACTTCAATCACCGTAGACACATTCACTACACTCAGGTGATCCCTGTTTCACTAATTGTGAGACTACTATCACCAGCTGGCTGGACTTCTGTTGAATCAGGTCAGTCACTTTAAAGTGGATAAACATTTATGCAGTCACTCATTTGACCTTACATATTTTTGTTGAACTGACATTACTTTGTAGAAATTGGTTTTTACTTTAACATTAAAGAAGGATTTTTTGTTTCAAAAAAAGATGGATTATAATGACCATGATTGGTTTATAAAATCAAAGGGGGTGAATACTTTTTACAGGTACTGTATGTTTTGATTTTTATCATATTGTGAGGTATTACTCTGTCTCTTTAAATGACTGTCTTTACTGTAATTCCAGCTCAGTGACCCAAAAATGAGTGGATGATTAAATGTTTCTGTGACTAAGATGGGAAAGCTGATGTCATTCTGGGGCTGAGATTAGGTGAAGTTCATGACCTAACTGTATGCATGAAGTCCAGACAAAATGACAATGAACAGACTATTGTCCGGAAACATTACAACATGTTGCTGCACTCTTGTTATAGGAAAAGCAGCCCGTTGAGTTGCTACTCTTTGTACTGGGGCGTGATGGGGTGGAAAGAAAACCTGAAGATTCATGAGCAGTCCTGCTCCGCTGCTCGTTCGTCTTCCTTCACCTGCAGCTAGCTGTCCCACCAGGGAGCAGGGATCAGACTCCACAGACGCTATGCTCTCCACAAACACCCTCGGCCTCTGCATTCATCTGCTCCCCATTCAGCAAACCGTTAAGTCCCTCTGATGGATGACGGGGTGCTTCTTTGGCACAGACTGGTGGGAACACTTCTGGTTCTGGTTAGCAAGCTAAAGCTGCGCCTGAGAGACGGACTAGAGCATTCTGGCTAGAGCTATGCTAAACGCTAAGCCAGCCCTGCAGGGCCCTGTGTGAAGAGCTTTGGATATTTCTGGGGCCTGAAAGCTTTTTGTTACTCGTCATGAACACAAAGGATTCGTCCTTAATCCGTACCCTTCTTAGAGAAATATTGACAGTAAATCATCTGAGTCTTTTGTGTGAGTTAACTGTTTCTGTAGATGGGTTAATTAAAGACTGAACACTGATAACAGAACACCACTAAATGAGTGACTGACCACATGATTCCATGAGCTACCACCTTAAAAAATGTTTTTGTTTAAGCTGAGACTGACACTCTCTTTCTGGAAGACTGTCGAATGATAATAGTTGGAAGACAGACAGTGTTGAGTTACGAGCGGTGAACGTCCCCGTCAGAGCCAGAGCTCTTAATGTAGCTCTGTGCTGTCTCTGCTGCCACTCTAATTCAATTAGTCTGCGTCAATCACTGCTGAGGTATCAAACCACCTCGGACTAATATTTGCAGAGGGGCTCCAATACCAATATGCAGGTAAAGGCCGTATACCCTCCCTTCTACAATTATATAACCACATACAGGCTGGAGCAGTGAATGACAACATTTTACTGCCCATCCCTCTCTGTGAGCACGGCCCGCCGTGATAGTCCCTGCATACACACTCATGTAAAAGTTGCCAAATGTATTTTAACTGGCATATTTTAATATTAGCTTCAGAAAAATGACACTGGTATTTCCAGAGTAAAAGGAGTCTAAATGGCCCATTTGAGCCAGAGTAAACACATTTAGCTATGAGGTCAGAGACTGCCACACTAGAGGCAGGTTAGTTTGATAATTTTGTCAAAATGTTTAATGTCCTGCTAAACCGTTTGGGAAAAACAAGTGCGGCGCTGATATTGACTTTGGCAGCAGCCTGTATACTCAAGGCTTTAAACATGTAAATCAAATGCTCCATCTTCAGGCTAATGTGAGTCGACATTTCATGCCCGGCTTGGTGCTCTGTAGGTCCCTGCCACAACCTGCTTTTTGATTCCTCACCCCACCCTCAGTGTCGACCAAATGATGAACAGATAGGGTGTTGCAAAAAAAAGTGTGCGTGAGTGAACGTGTGAGCACTTTCAGGTCAAACATCTTGATTTGATGAAATTGCAATATGTGAAATTTGCTTCAGTTTTAATGCTGCTTTGTCGTCACTTTATAACCACGATAAAAGTTTGTAGTGGGAAGGGACAGATAAACATGAAGACGGAAGAATATTTCTATTAGAGCTGTCCCACTGGGTTCATGATGGGATTTTTTTTTATCATGATTTCCTCAATTTTCCTTTTATAAGGAAATTAATTTGAAGTCAATCTATGAATAAGTATCTTTTATTTAAACCATCTGACAATAAAAGGTGAAATATCTGCTTTCTTAGTTTTCTTTACAGATTCAAATACTACTTGTTTAATGATGATGGATAGGCTAGACTCCATGTCAATCATCAAACAGATCCAACTGCATGCCAGTAAACAATGGAAGCTGTTGAAGTGATAACATGGATGCTTGTTTAGCTGAATGGGACATTACTTTATCAAATGAAAGGCAAAGCCCATTACAAGCCCGAACAGAACGGGACAGACAGAATGTGAGTTCAATCAAGTTGTTTTTGTTTTTTTAAAAAGGTTCTGCCCTTCCCAAACACCATGTCTGGGCTGTTTCCAAGATGGGTGTGAAATACATCCGGTAGATATGAGAAACAGTCCATCTGGTGTGACGCTGATAGATAGATAGATAGATAGATAGATAGATAGATAGATAGATGATAGATAGATAGATAGATAGATAGATAGATAGATAGATAGATAGATAGATAGATGGACTTTATTGATACCAAACTGGGAAATTTCAGTGTTAGACACATTGTTTGTATTTTACAAATGTACCCTTTTAAACCACTTATCTAAAATGGACAAAAAAAATAAATAAAAACAAATCCAATATTAAATATAAATAAATGTAAGAAATTACAAAACTCTTTAAATGCCTAATTTTTCATCAGAAAAGTTGGCTGCGTCCAAAAATTGCTGAGACACTCACTGTCATGACAGCAAGTCCTGCTGTCAGCATCACACACTGCACATGGCCTGACATGACTAAAAATAGCCATCTTTCATTGTAAACTGCAAGTTGCGGCATCACTGAACAGATGCAGCTACTTGAACAGGCTGGTAACGCCACATTTTAATAGTTTTTCTGCCTTGCTAGGCCCTGCAATTATTTGCTGATAAGTAAATAAATCATGTGGAGTACTGCACTAATTGAAAAGACTTTAATTTATGAAAGTACAGCTGAAACTAGTTTACATACACTGTATAAAAAGACACATAACCCTTTTCTTCTCACTGTCTGACATGAAATCAGACTGAACTTTTCCTGTTTTGGGTCAGTTAAGAGTACCAAAATGATTACTATTTGCTAAATGCCAGAAAAATGAGACCGAGATTTTTTTGAGAATTTTCTATTACTTTCTTCAAAGTCAGAAGTTTACATACCAAGATCACTATGCTGGGCTGCACGGTGGCAGGGGTTAGCGTTGTTGCTTCACAGCAAGAAGGTCCCTGGTTCGCTTCCTGGTCAGGGCCTTCCTGTGTGGAGTTTGCATGTCTATGTGCAGGCATGGGTTCTCTCCAGGTTCTCCAGCTTCCTCCCACCATCAAAAACATGCTGATTAGTGGTCACTCTAAATTGGCCATAGGTGTGAATGTGAGCGTGCCTAGTTGTCTGTCTCTATATGTCAGCCCTGCGATTGACTGGTGACCAGTCCAGGGTGTACCCCACCTCTCAACCAGTGGCAGCTGGGGTAGGCTCCAGGCTCCAGCCCCCCCCCCGCGACCCCAATGGAATAAGCGGTATAGAAGTGGATGGATGGATGGATCACTATGCCTTTGTGTATGTAAACTTCTAGTTTCAACTGTTTATCAAAGAGTCTTTAATTTGCCCAGGGTGATGGATAGCATAACACAAGAATACAGTTTAAACCTCTCCTTCATCCGTACAGGCCTGCCTGACAGAATTGATTGGGCCTCTGACAAACCCAGAGAATTGTGATTAATTGACGGTATCAATGTATTTGTGTTGGATCAGTAGCTAGGTGCAAGCATGCGTTCTGGCCAAGAGTTATATTAATTTGGAGCTGAAGTGTGTCAAACTATTATTGAGTTCTGATGTTCAAATTATCTATTTGTGCCACTTTTGAACCCCTTCCAACATTTTTTTCTGCCCATTTTTGCAACAGTTTTTTTTTTGCCACATTTCAAGAGTTTAGCACAATATTTGCCAATTTTTGCCTCTTTTTACCCTTTAAGGCCACTTTAAACCACTTTTCTCAAAATTTTAATCCCTTTTATTTGCTTTTTCTTGCTCATTTTGCCACTTTAATCTTTTTTTTGCCACTTCAAAAACTTTTTAAATCCTGTTTACCCCCCTTCTGCATATTTTGACTAGTTTTAACCAATTTTTGCCTCATTTAACCCATTTTTGCTGCTTTTTAATCCAATTTTACCTCCTTTTCTACCCATTTCTTCCACTGTTGTGCCACGTTTTATCACTTTGAAACCCTATCCACTACTTTTTCTCACTTTCAGCTATTTTTGCTTCTGTTTTGCCACTTTTACACAGGTTTTTCATAATTTAATCAAATTTCACTACTTTTATGTCAATTTTTGCCACTTTCTGCAGCCCTTTGTGAAACTTCCTAACACAGACTGCATCTTATATACCGGTTTGACTTTTGTGCCAGATTTTAGGCTAAGTTATATTCATCTTTTTGAAAAGTTGGATCATTAGAGTGAGCTTTAACACATAGATCATTAGCCCAATGATGACGAGGTTTTCAAATCTGCTGCCCTGAGTGTATTATTAATATGTTTTTAGTCCTGAGATTCACATCATAGGGCTGTTACACAGGCTACGTGTTTCTTGTGCATTATGTTTTTCACTATTTTCTTAAAAATAGTCATTTTATACACTCCACTGTGCTTCTGTTTCTGCATACCTCTATTTTAGTCCCATTGAACAATAGAGGCTAAAACCAGATAGCGCCCTCTGCTGGTTACATATATATGTTTTGTTGTTTCATTGGTTTTAATTGTTCATATTTGTACTGATTTTTATTGCCACATCCCTACTTGTCAGGCATGATGGGTATAAAGCTTCATATTTAAGAAGAAAATAGTTCTTACTGCTACAAAATTTTACACACTCACATGTTTCTCTTCAAGCAGAACTACTTCTCACATCCAATATGTCACCCTGTATGTGTAATCACTGTTACAGCACTGTACTCAGGTCCTTTTCACTTTCCATTCCTCTCCTCGTGCTGGTAATTGTGCATGCAGTCAAAAAAAGAGCTGCAACTGCACAGTAATCACGACAACGCTCTCTCTCTCTCTCTCTCTCTCTCTCTCTCTCTCTCTCTCCCTCTCTCTCTCTCTTCTGCTTTCAAGGCTTGAAACAACACATCACCTTCCAGATGCTTCCAGACCAACCAAACATCTCAGAGCGGCGCTCAGACGTTTACATCCAGACGCTTTTCGCTGCCTCGGCCTGCTGCTCTGTTTGTGCTGGAAGTCTGCTGTGCCTCACACCCCAATCACTCGCAATCATGTGTGTTTCCTGGATTGCTATATGTAAACTCCTCTCACTCCCACACACTGAGACACACAAATGCATGCTCTACTCTTAAAGCCTTCAAACCTCATTCTGTCATGCACTCAAGCTGTATACACTTCAGTTAGCATGCATATACACACACAGACACCAACAGAACGGACCACAGGGTTAAAATAAAGCATGCTTATGTTACACAATCACTTTAGTAACACAGGGTTTATCATGCCTGATTCCATCCAATCTTTCTCAATGTTATCAAACTGTAAAAGATTGTTTTCCCTCTCTGCCTCCCTGGTTTTTCGATACATTGTTTTGCACAGTACACACTGTGCTTCCTGACGATGATCTGGGCTTGGTGTCTCTGCTCTGCCGGCTCTCTGGAGAAATCTTCAGCACTAATAAGAAACATGCTGAGTCTCTCACACACATGCACTGAAACTCCAGAAATACATGAAGAGTGGTCATCTTCTTCTGGAGTGTTCTTCAACAAGACAGTCGTACTTGTGCATGCAGCAGGTTTAAAAAAAAAAAAAAAAAAAAAAAAAAAGACTGGTTACAGTTGTGCCCAATGTACATAATGTAGGCCTTATATAAATACCTAAAAAAAATAAAATCATACTCTCATTGTGTTTCATTAATTTCTTTATGCCATTTACTAAAATATTTAAGACTATAGAGATGCCTAAAACATTTTCTTTTTTGACTTTTCTTTAATGTTTGCTCATTTGTGCCATTTTACAACCTTTCAAAGCTCCTGTAAATAATTTTTGATTGGTTATAAAACAGACTTAAATCAAAAGTGATGGTTCCTGACCCTTTAAATAGGACAGACCAACAGAGACACGGTTAGATATATCTATCCACCTTATTTCTAGCCCCCATGATACTTTGTGTGAGTTCTGGGTGTGACATCCAGAGCCTTCTGTCAAACTTGCTTTTTCCACAGTAAGACGCTAATCCTGATTATTGGTATGATTTGGAGTATGAACATCACCTGTTACACCCCCAAAAGGATGATGCGTTTGTGCCTTCTACAATTGAGGAATGAGAGGACATTATATAAAATAGCTTTTAATGACATAAACAAGTATAATAAGCTAATCTTGTTGGCTCTGTACTAGCATTTGCATTGTAACAAAGATGAATGTGCTGTGTTAAAGGACATAGAGCCCAGTCAGAGCTTTATTATTACTCTTGAGTTTGTTGATGTTGATGATAAATATCGATGGCTCACATGGTCTCCTCTTCAGGTAGGTAAATCTGAAATTCCATATTAAATCATGAACAATCACATCCCTGATGCATTCAGACAGTGAACAGAACGTTAGAAACACTGCAGCTATGGGTGCCAGTTTAGATCAGTTGGTAGCAGGCACCTGTATGCTGAGGCTTTAGTTCCAAATGCACTGGTCGTGGGATCTACTCACGGTGTCTGTGCATGTCATCCCCCACTTTCTCTCCCCATATTTCCTGTCTTTCCCATCTTTAAAAAAAAACTGCAAATATTTAACTTTGTCTAGTTATCAGTGCATCCATGACCAGAGCAACAGGTACCATAATCCTGACATTTAAGCAATTACAACTTAAAAAAATGCAGTTTTTAATAAGATTTAGCTGCATGTTTGTTTTGTCTCCCAGAGGAAAAAGGTTTAAACTGTCATCCTGTGCAATGATTTCTATTGTGATCTTAAAGTCCACAACGGCCAGTTTCCGCACAGCTTTGCTGCTCTTTCTGGCACTACTTTTATTCCTTTTGTTAAGTTTGCAGTCATGCAAGCTACTGATGAGATAGAAGGGCTCTTAGTGATAGCTACACTGATAGTTGTGGGGTAAAGAACCACAACTCACCAGCTGCACTGCCCATCTCCACTGGTCACTTATCTTAAACTTTAGGTTTCTTTAAAATAAAATGCCCCCCCACAAGGGTTCTTTACACAACACGATAACACTGTTTTGTTCAAATGCGTAATTATGCATCGCCACCAGGCTGCTCTGCATCGATGTCTATGCATGCTGTGAGTGGTGAAGCAGCCTACAAAATATGATGAATGGGGGCTAATACTCAAAAGATGTAGGTGGATGCTCTTGTGATACTGATGAAAAAAAACTAATGATGTTATGATGATAAAACTGCTTCTTATACTACAGATTTTGAGGTATTTTTTGCAATTCCTAAACAACTAAGCCCTCTCATTGAGTGCACAATGACCTCCTCAACATCAACACAAGGGTGTTTTCACAAACTTAATGGTTGTTAGAAACTACAAAATTAACTGTTATGCTTTTGAGAAAATTTGTCATCCAAGGTTAAAACAGCGCTCAATATAAACACCAAACAGTGATCCTCTTTCACTGCTCTGACTGTGTCTTCTCATTAAAGTCTGAATAGTGTCTAACCAAACAGTTTGGTCATAGTGCTGAAGCAGTTGTATCCAGTGGAGATAGGGGACCTTATGTACACAAATGATGGAGCCAGAAGTAGAGCTGGTGATGTGTCACATTGACCCCGTGGTGACCAGTACAGCCCCTCTCCTCATGAGAGATGTTTCAGGGGTTGTAGAGTTTTGTTTGTTTCCAATGACACGGCCAAATGGGTTTGTCAGCAGGATAGAGAGGCTTAACCTAACATGATCTAAGAGGGATCGCCCTGCTGTGATTCAGGATTATAACCAATGGCTACCCAGAGGGTCCAGATTTGTGAGGATGATAATATTATTAGTGTGAAGAAATAAGATACTTTAGTGACCTTTTTGTGTTTGTATAATTATGTAGATACATGATAGTTTGATGATCTACTTGTGTTAGTAAAGGTTGATGATTGTAACAAAGGTATTGCAAAAGTTACACCTGATTAACTGAGCCTCTTTAGTATTTTAGTCTTTTAAGTTCCCATGTGCTGTCCCATATGTCTGTGCTGTGGGTTGAGAATTGAAGGGTACCAAAAGTTTGAAACATAAAGCCCTGTTGGCATGAAACAGCAAACCTGACACGGCAGAATATATTTGACATACAACTGGGAAAGCTCCCTTAGAAAACGCTTAGGAAGGGCAGGACTTTTCAGAAAATGTTGAGAAAGTGATTGGAGGAACTTTCTGTGTCTCATTCATGATGGGCCAATCAGAGCAGAGCTCAGAAACGGAGCCCTGAGCAATGTAATACCCCCTCCCCTCCAGCTTTTCTTTTATCATATCTGATTGGTTAAAAGTCGTACACACAAACACATGCACAACACACACACATCCAGTCAAACACAGCCCTTATACAGAACAATGAGGAGAAAATATCCTCCCTTTATTCTGTGCTTTTTGTGCAAGGAGGGGACACATCACTACAGCAGATGCGCAAAAACATCTTCGAAGACCAGCTTTCGGTGTGGCTCTCAGCTCTGGTTTTAAAAAGAAATGTGGTCCAGTTCAGAGAAAACTGGTATTCATTACAGCTTCATTCATTCATTACAACCCTTACTTTGTCTACCACTTAAATTATAAGAACCAAAAACCATGCTATAAACGAAACAGAGTACAACATCTGCAGTATTTATGAGTACCGTGGCTTGGTATCTGTAGATTTACTTGTGGAATCCTAAAAAGAATCATGTCCTTGCAACAGAGGCAGCTCTAAACATAGAGATTTTACCCTTAAAAAGACAAGTCAGATGAGTCTCCTCTGATATCAGAGGTCCCGCCCCTTCTTAATTTTGATCAGTCGATAAGGAAGAAGTGACACTGATGAGTAAAGTGATGATCCACATGCTCAACTATGGTAGTTTTATCTAAGAGCAATGCAAGCGAAGGGAATGCAGGAGGAAAAAACATCTGATGCTGAGTGCGTAGTGCTTAAAACACTGAAATGCATTGGTATGTATGTAAAATGAGTGCTGCTAGTGCGCAAAATAGTGTTAGAGGAGCCAGTCCCTTGCTGTAATACATTTTCTGGTATTTCTGCTCTGAGACATTTCCACCTGGAATCTTCACTACTTAAAATTAGATCAGGAGAAAGTATATCAGGAGGAAAACAGAGATTTTGGACATGTTTGTCTTTTAAAACACAGCTTCAAATGAATGGAAACTGAAAAGTTAAAGAAGAGGGTATCAGTAAAAACATCACGTGTGCCAACTGTAAAAAAATGTCAGATTCAAGCAAGTAGCGACTGTGGATAGAATATCTGGAGTGAAACTGGAGTTATGACAGATTTCTACAGAAATGGTTGTGTATCATTATGAAATACACAGACATAGTAACAAGATTACATTTTTTTTCTCATAATTGCTGGGGTAACTGCCTCTTTGAAAGTGACTCATTTTACGATGGTTTGCAGTTAAAAATAAATGCAATGATTTCCAAAATCTTGACAACTTTCTGTTTTACTAGCATTGATATTCGTTACTCCAGCGTGGCTTTCAGAAACTTCATCAACCACTGAGTGGTCTTATCTCATCTCACTGTGATGCTTCCATGAAGGACTCACCCGTCTCTCGTGCTGTCCATGGCAGTCAGTGGGGACAGGTGATGAGGGCTGTTGAGGTCGCGGTCCAGTCTGTGTTGTCGGGTGGGCAGGTCAGTGACGGCGCTGGAGGCGGGGTTAGTCGTGGGGGTGAGGAGGTCCACTGAGGCGCTGTGATGGGGGGTGCTGGAGCCAGTGTACAGGCCTGAAAGACAAACAAAGCTAATTCAGTAAAGGTGCCAAACAAACCAGAGAGCCCTGTGTTTTGAGCTCCCTTTAAGCAAATTAAAAGCCATTTCATGGTGACAGGATTTTGTTTTGACAACCTTCATCCAATCAGAGAGCTTCATGAAATCAAATGTTCTGTGTTTGTGCTGTTTGTAATTTAGGGTACATTGTTTTTGCTGCCATGGGGATTGGCCTTGTTTGTTCTTTCAGCTGTTTGTGCTTATTACACAATAATAAACTAAAATGTTACATGTGTTTACACAGAGACTTTAAACAGTAGGGCATGCTAAAAGGAGAGCCAGGTTATGGGATATCCTCTCATGAGGGTGTATATGTGTGAGTACATTTGTTTGTTTTCTGACTCTCATAGTTAGACCTGTGTGAGTACATGCAGGCACACACTTGACTTTTTGTTTTGCATGTGCATGTTTATATGTTTATTTTGCTGCTATAAACTTTTAGCACTCATCTGGAAATATTCAGAAAAAAAGAGTATGGAAGATTGACTACTGATCTACGTGTCTCATTCAGAATGCACTCCAATAGAAAAGGTACCACAACTTACTACTGAAACTAGGAGACAGTTCAGGTTTTTTTATGGGGAAAGCCCCCATGTAAAGCCCCAAACGGCCAAGTTGAAGTCTTAATTTTTTTGCCTGACTGAAAGCCAAAAAAGAGGCCGAAAGGTGCTGATTTTGAATCTACTTAACTTCAACCAGATTTTAGAATCAGATCTTTAGGGGTGCTCAACAATTATGGTAACATGAAGTAACATGAGTTTTAGGCCATTTCATCAAAAGTACATGAGCATGGGCCAGTCTGATATTTACATTTAGCAATTCATCTCTACACTGTGTTTTTATGTCTGACATTTTCTTCTGCATATTCCTCTGGGAATCAACTATAATTTAATGTTTTCAACACATTAATCTCAGCCTGCTTATTGACTGTCATGAGATGAGCTGTCCAACTCTGAACAGGACGCTCTGTTTTAACAGCTCATGATTGGCTAACGAGCCAGAGGGTAAAACAACCAAATTATGAAAGGCTAATGTCTTTGGCAATTGCTTAAGCATGTATTCATTTAAATATTTCATGTTTAATGCATTGTTGCTTTCCAAGAACTTTGCTGCCAATTGCTTCCATGTCTGTGTCTTTGCAAATCTGCTGTCTCAGTTGGGAGTTGGGTCAAACCAACTGTAACTTGGGGGTAGAGGTGGTATTCTGTTATATTTCAGACTTAGACTATCATTTCTGTACTTAGACAATAAAAATACAACAATAAAATGTAGATATATAACAATTAAAAATTAAAGATTTATTTATTGTCATTCCAGAACAAACAACACATATGAACACTTAAGCTCAAGAGCAGCAGTAACATTATAGTATAGTACTGTGCCGAACTTTTAGGCATGATTGGATCAAAAATGAGGTTGAAGTGAGGTGTGTAATGGCGAGTAAGTCTACCAGAGGGCACCATCGGTCAGGAAGGAGGTTTGACACAACCCCAGTCATGCTCTGGATGTCCTTGTATGTTACCAGGTGCATGGGAAAATAATCTGTTGGAAAAATTACTGAGTCCACATCTTTAAGGTAAAGTAAGAGGTGTATGTGGTGAGTAAGCATGGCCTTGGGCAGGGTACCCAAACTTTTCAGCCCCAAAATAACAGTGTCAGAGACCAAGGACCCCTACCTTCCCTAGAAGTTGTTAAACATATGGCATTATTTACATACATTGTTTAACAAATGTATTAGACCACCACCCAAAGTAAGGTTTATGCCACAGCAGCCCTAAATTAACAGCATTGGTAATTACCAAAATCATTTTTTATGTTTCTGCAATGGTTAATACACCAATATGTAGAAGCTCTTTAACCAAGATGATATTTTTAATGCTAAAATATAATTATTAATTTTATCCATGAATTTTCAGATTTCCTGATTTAGAAAAAAACTGAAAAAATAGTAAAGCACATTATTATTTCTTGATTAATATGTCAAATTATAGTTATTTATCTGCATTCCTGAACAGAACAAATGAGTTTTAGTGGTTGAATGTTATGCTTGATTAATTTCTGACTTCTCAGAGAAGCCCAGTGAGCCAGCTCAAATTTGGGTATAAAAAGATGAATTCACTTTGAAATTCCTCATTCCTGTTCAAAGTGGTAAAACGTGGCGAGCTCACTGAAAATGAAAGAGTCCACATTAAAGCACTTCATGATGCTGGATGGTCTCTGAGACAAATATGACAGGTGGTCTAATAAATTTGTTAAGCACTGTATATAACTCCACTTTTACGAATCAAATATTTTCTAATTACTCTATGGATTTCTGTAAAGCTTCTCAACCCATCATGAGTGTCTCGAGACCCCCCTTGGACTCCCAGTCCCCACTTTGGGAGCCACTGGCATAGGGTACTGTCCAGTCAAGTAGTGGGGTTGCCATTAGCCCCTTGTTGTGCTGGTGATGTCCCAATGGCTTGAAATTGCTGCTTTCTGGGGGTTTGCCAGGGATAAAAAGTCCTGGAAAAAAGAAATGCCGTCAAGCTTGACCTTGGCTGCTGAGCGACACGTGTGTTGACATGTGTCCAGCTTGACTCAGCCCAACCCACCCCACCGTCCAGCCCTAGGTTGTAGTACATCTGGCCCTGTGATGAATCCTTGGCATCCTACATGCCTAAAACTTATGCACATGGCTGTTTGTAATGTTTCTGTCAAATTTTAAAAATCTGGTAGAATATAAGCCTCTGTTACTATTATTTCAAGAATGCTTACATGAATTACATGTAAGCTGTCATTGCTGTACAATTCACTTTGGATAATGATGTCAGTTATTGCTATGTAGACTGGGGTGAGTACAATAGAGAAAAATGAACATAAAGAAATCCTAGCCATCTGAGCCACAGAGCTCCATTGAAAAAACATTTATTAATAAATTAATCTCTAATTCATAAAAAAGTGAGTGCTGGTTGTGACATGATGCATGTTGCACTCTTTTGCTGTAATTAAGTATCTGCCATGAGATTTCATTCAGCAACATGAATTCTATGAGATCAGTGAAGATTTTGAAAGGTATCCTCCACTTTAGCTTAAAATGCTGCCCTATAACATTTGAGGCAAAACATACTGAAATCAAAATGTACAAATGAGGATGAACAAGTGTTGATGAGAGAGGTTACTTTTGCTCTCTCAACACAATAAATCAGCTTTCTCAGTCCCTTCCTCTGTTCATCTGATGATCTGTTTTCCAGCCATCATGAGGAAAAAGTCGCTCAGCAGTTATCCAGTGACAAGAGGAGAAGACAAGATGAGATGAAAGGAGATGAAAGATCGGCACTCCTGGTTTTGCCGTTTCCCAGCCCAGCTGTTCTCAAGTGGAAGCATGCCAAGGTCTGATCTGACAGCACTCTGAAATGGCTACAAGCCTGATTCATTACCCCCAAATCATCAATCACAGACCTTAAATGTTTTCCCCTTTAGCCTCAACATCTGCTACCAGAGCGGCAAAACAGTCGACAAATAATGGCTTTGATTGCCTCAATTTCATCTCTGCTTTCTTCTGGAGGAAGGGAAGGAGGAGAGAGAGGAGCTGATTGCACACTTGAAGGTATTGTGGAGGATTTTGTTCTGAAAATATCGAGAATTAGCACTGATTTCAGAAAGAATTAGCTCAGTGTGAGAGTGAGAAAGAGAGGTATATTAGCCTCACAGCATCCCAGCAGGAGCATGTAAACTTCTGCTCTAAAGTTATAATGACTTCTTCCTCTGCTTAATCAGAGAACAGTGTAATTATGTTCTATAAAACAGAGAGGGGCTTCTCGTAAGTCGCTCTGCAGCCATGTGAATAAGAGCAGACAAACAGGGAAAAAAAATCAGCACTGACTGGAAGCATGACTCATTTTCTGCTCCACAAGTGTTAATGATGGGACGGCTGCCCACTTTGCCCCACCTCTTCCATGCATCCTATTGGCACTGGAACAAAGTAAAACACATGTAAATGGGGATCCTCAGTGCCAACCTGCAACATCTTTGCTGGCCTTGAATAACTCTGCATCCCAAAATGCTTTCGCTTTGGCTCAAGAGAGAGCTCCTCTGGGCTTTAAAACATTTCAAAAAAGCAAGAACGTTTTACTCTGAAACAGAGGGAGGCTGAGGAGAAAAAGCCAAAACGCAGACGCCTGCTTTGACATTCAAATACCAGTTGAGCACTCGCAGTAATCAAACGTGCGCTGGAGTTTCAGCAACAATAACAGAGAGCGACAGGGAGCCTGGACAAGGTACAGGCAGAAAATAAGGACAGATGTGTCCATAAACGGAGGACGCTGCAGGAAATCTCTCTTGTCTTAAAGGTTGTTAGAGCCTATTTATCTCTATCTTGTTACCAGTTCAAAGTTGTGTTGACATTTGGTGACTGTCAAATTCATCAATTACTCAAAGTTTGAAAGTTCAAATGTGATGATTTAAATTTGTAGCTGTTTGTGATGGCAATTACTTTGGCAGTTTTTGTATGACAAAATGATCATTTAACATGAAATGCCAACTCCCTAACCAATATCTATAATTGAAAAGACCACATCCAACAGCTATGATGTTGATATAAAACGTGTAAAAGCAATTACAGAGAAGTTATAGCTGTGCTATTTGTTTATCTTTGACCAAAGGCGCCATAAGCATGATTTTTACTGCCTGGAAGCAAAAAATTACCACAATACATCTGCAGGAATGTTGGCATGGCTGCTGATTACTACCTATGACTCTGTGATGGCTTTGCCAGGTGTTGGAATTTCTGGCGGTTGGACTTCGCTTGTTGGCCTGTTCTTCAGTCACAGACTCCCTGGTCAGACATGGCCAGTGTTTTTAACTTCTTCTTTTCAAACAGTTACAAATAGTGTCAAAACACACTGCATTTAACCAACATCACATGATAAAGAGCTGTTACATATTTTGTTAATTTACAGAGTAGAGAAATTAATTCGACTAAATCTAAATCTCCAGTGCAGAGTTTTTAATCAGGTTAGAGTTCAAGGTTCAAGGCCCACTTTATTATTCTTGTGCAGGGAATGTTTTGCAGTCAAACATACATTCAGCATAAAGACACAATAAACAGAAGTTCATTGAAAGTGGATCAATAATCTCTTTTTAGTTATTTATAATGCCTGAAACTTCTGCTGCAGAGTAGGTGTCCAAAGGTGAGATTCTGCATGCAGCAGATACATGCTGGCAGTGAGAAGACCACAGGATGAGATTTATCACACAAAAACACTATGTACACAAGGACAAGATTTAAGAATAACTTTTTGCCAAAAAGGGGGCGTCAACATGAACGCAAAATTAATATTCCTCATTGGATATTTTAGCATGTTTTGTTTCATTTAAAGCCATTGGGAGGAGGTTTTATTTAGTTTTAAAACACAATGAATTTTTTATTGATGCCTCTGAATTACCTAGGTAAGCAAACGAGACCATCATCCCAGAACTGGAAAACTTTTTAGAGATGTTGTTAATGCCATGACTGACTGCCGTGGGATAGGTGGCAAATGAAGTAACAGCTCTTTTTTTTTTACATTTTCCATGGTAAAGATCAGTAAAGAAATACTGCTTTGACTACAATGGCAACCAAACTGACACAAACCAAAAGTTCCTTTCAGTAGCTTACTTTCAATACATAGAAGATGCAAATGTTTAAGGCCAAGTGTTTAAGAGAGTGTGAAAGAATCTGACTAAGGTTGTCAAATTAGTCGTACTTCAAAGCCTTTCAGTACAACACTATTAGATAGATAGATAGATAGATAGATAGATAGATAGATAGATAGATAGATAGATAGATAGATAGATAGATAGATAGATAGATACATACATACATACATACATACATACATACATTATTAATCCAGAGGGAAATTCAAATTCATTCTATTAACAATAAATTTATTAAATAAATAATTCCATGACTGTGTTGAAAAGTGTGGAAGCCTTAAAAATGAGGTACATCCACACATTTCATAAGTGGCAACTTCAGGTGTTGAAAAATGAAGACCATGCAGAGGTGAAAAAACTGCAGTTACTCAAATGTCAACTTGAGGCTGCCATTAGAAGGACCTGAAGTCCCATACTCATCCCATGTTATGATATGAATTTTACTGAAGAAATAAACACCTTTACAGCCTGGTACAACGACTAATATGGCTGTAATAGTTCATTTCTTTATGGGTACACATAAAGATATGAGTTATGCATAATTAGAGGTATGGCTAATACAACTGCAAATCAGTGGTTTGTAACTGCGTGGAGTGTCTCATGGAGACTGTAATGTGCCATTTCATAAATCCTCACTGGGACAAACAGCATTCAGGCTGTTCAGGGTGTCAAAATGTGGAATGCTTAACCAGCAGAGCTCAAACTTGATTCAGACTTAGATCATTTTAAACTTGGACTGAAGCAGTTTTTAAAGAGGACTCAGTCTTGCAGTCATGGATGATTATGCACTTCCTTTCTAACTTTGTGTCATTGTGTGATTATGTATTTTACGTCTTTGTGTTTTGTCACTGTAATGTTGTGCTTTTTTGTGTTTATTTGTTGCCTTTTAATTTTTTAATGTTGTGACTGTTTGTGTGTATTTGGGAATTTCATGTATTTTAAAAGCCCAGCTAGGGACGGGCATTGCAATTTTAAGGCTACAAATGCTGTACTGTGTGGCAACGGTTTACCTGCTTCATACTTGTCCCTATACAAATAAACATTAAAAAAATAAATAAATAAAACTGTTTGACATGCTTTAGCTCCATCTCCTTGTCTGTTTCTAGGTAGACTGAAAGTTAGTTTGAGACAGTATTTTTCAATTTGGCAACTGCTACAGCCTGGCTTTAAAAAATAGTTGCAGTAACTAGACTTTGTTAAATATCTAACACAGTCTGCTCTATGGTTATCCAATTGCACAAATTCTAAGAGAGGATGCTAAGGTTAAAGTGCATTTTCATTTATAAGTTTGCCTGCAATTTTGATACTTAAAAACAATAAAGTTACCAATATTAGGTGTCTAGGACCTCTAGGACCTGATGCCTTACTAGTATTGAAGTTTAAAATCCTAATATCATGGCAATCCAAGAACTGACATCTTTCTTTGCTCTTTTATGTATAAACATTTCTGTTTTGAGAAATATTTTAACAAGAGTAAAAACAAATTCCAGGCTATAAGGCCCATTTGACTAAATACAGCCTAAGAAACTATTATTAAGGTGAAATCTGTAATATAATTTAAGATACAAATAGACCTCAGAGCGGAGTTATTGTTGCTTTAAACAATTTTAGATAACTCACAGTCTTCAGTGAGGAAAGGGTTACATTATTAAAGTGTAGAGCATCGTGTGCACACCTGTGAAGATGTCCTGGCTAAGTCCAGGGGAACGACAATCCTTGCCACTGTAGAGGTGCTGCGAGGAGGAAGAGCTCTGCAGGTGCTGCATGGACAGACAGTCACTCAGGACGTCCTGCTCCAGGTGAGGACAGGGCCGAAGCTGTCAATCACAAAGAGAGGGAAAAAGCAAGCATGTTATAAGAAACAGTGTTGAGTCATTTCAGAAGAGCTACATCTGGTTTGATTACACAACCCCCAGAAGAAACATAGCTTCACTTTGGTCTATTTGTAGGTCCGACCCATTGTAGGGTGTGTTTTCTCTTTTTGCAATAATGTGATTGTAATGTTAATTTGAAGCAGCAAAAAAGAACACACTCTCAGTCAGGGGGAACTGAAGGGAAGATCATAAGCTCATTTTTGACTCATGCATTGGCCTTGGACCTCGCGGGTAAGTGATCACTGTACCAACTCGGAGCCAACATGAGATTGCTTCTGTTTCTCTCTGTGCCAACACTAAAAGGGGCAACAAAAGACACATTTCAGCTGGAGAGTCCATCACACAGCAGGCAGAGGAAACATAAACCTAAAGAAACCTGTTTCAGGTGGAAAAATGGGACATCTGCTGCATGGCTCAAATGACCTCTGTTGTACACATTAGTAATAAAACATTACAGCTGATGTGGAACACGTCAGGACTGCACTAACAATCTCATATTTTTCATTTATACTGGAGATTTAACACCAGAAAATTCACAACAGTGCATGTGGAAACAACATCTTTTCATCAGAAGTAGGTCAAAAGAAAGACATTTTATCCCAACAGTGTTTTGCAAAGATCCTCACAAGGGAATCTATCCAACATCTCCATGGCATGAGCTTTAGCTCCAGTATCAGATGAGATGATTTACAGACAAACAATAGCAGTGTTCTTGAATTGTTACTTCAGATTTACTTTAAGGAAAGCCTAATATTGTGCATTGCTCTATTGATGGAAATAAACATAATTACTCTCTGTAATCAATGCTGTAATTTAGTATCACTAATATATATATAGCTGCAAAAAATGAAATGACAAGACAGTTTCATTCTTCATTTAGAAGCAGTAAACTACAACCTTATTTTCACTCTGTCAGTTGGCTAAGCTAGCTGTGCAGCACTTAAACCTTACAGTAGCTTGGAGTAAATTTACAAAAAGCCAACTTTTATGTTTCAAACAAGCACCAATCTATAGTGTTTAAAAAAAAGAAGACCAAAAGTCTGAAAAACTGCAGTTTTTCTGGTGTACATAAGAGGCTGACTCAAGAATATTTCAATATAAATAAAACAGAGAGGAAGGTCAGAGGGCTAACCCGGGGTAAATTATGTATAGACCTGTCGTATATGCTAACAGTAGCTCGCTTTAGCTTTGTTAGCTTTAGCTAAAGCTAACAGTCACTAGGCGAGCCAATGTAGCAAAGTTAGCATTAGCAACATGAGCTTTAGGAAAAGTAGCTAACACAAACAGCTTTGAAAGCTACGTGATAACATAGCTATGAAAGCTACGTGATGACATTGCTACGTAGCGTATGTAAGATTCATAGCGTTGTTAGTACAGATATCTATGTGTTTAAAGGGGACATATTTTATCCTTTTAAGACAAGTTTATATTGGTCTCAGAGGTCTCCAAAACATGCCTGTGAAGTCTATTGCCAAAAAAACACTCCAGTATTGGATTTTTGTGTGTCTAAAAAACCCCTCAGTTTCAATCCTGCTCAGAACGAGATGTTTCTGTGTCTGTGGCTTTAAATGTTACTGAGCTGTCTGACTCTGCTCCTGCCCCTGCCCCTCTCAGATAATGGATGTGGCTTAATGGATGTAGCTCTCGTGATCCTCAGCTGAGGATCAGGAGAGGAGGGTAGAACATTCTTCCAAGCATGGAGGGCCAACCAAACCAGGGGACAGTGCTAACTCCTCCCACATGAGGTCATGAGGGGAAAATCTGAGAATGGCTTGTTTTGGCACACATTTTCTGAAAGGTGAAGGGGAGGTCTAGTACTTAAGGGGATTTTGGACAGGCCAGGGTCACAGATTTTTGTTAGGAAAGTCTGAAAAAGTGATTTTTGCATAACATGTCCCCTTTAAAGGGGCATAGCTTTCACTACGTTAGCTATGTAGCTGCATTATCTACGAAGTTTAAGACATTAACAGAGCTACGTAAGCTACATTTGCTATGTTAGAAATAATCATGGAGAAGCTTTTTTCCCTGTAAGCAGACTGTTTACTTGGCTTTATTAAGTGTTTTATGATCAGGTTTTGACTTTTGGAATCCTCCCCTTACTTTAACGCAAGGGGTGTCAAAACTTTTTCAACTGAAGTTCACATACAGGAACTTATAACGATGGTGGGTATCTTTCATATAGCTAACCTTTATGATACACTATATTGCCAAAAGTATTTGCTCACCTGCCTTGACTCGCGTATGAACTTGAGTGACATCTCACTCGTAATCCATAGGGTTTAATATGACGTCGCTCCACCCTTTGCAGCTACAACAGCTACAAATTTTCTGGGAAGGCTTTCCACAAGGTTTAGGAGTGGGTTTATGGGAATTTTTGACCATTCTTCCAGAAGCGCATTTGTGAGGCCACACACTGATGTTGGACAAGAAGGCCTGGCTCTCAGTCTCTGTTCTAATTCATCCCAAAGGTGTTCTATCGGGTTGAGGTCAGGACTCTGTGCAGGCCAGTCAAGTTCATCCACACCAAACTCTCTTATCTATGTCTTTATGGACCTTGCTTATTGGAGCAGGAAGGGGTCATTGCAAACTGTTCCCACAAAGTTGGGAGCATGGAATTGTCCAAAATCTCTTGGTATGCTGAAGCATTCAGATTTCCTTTCACTGGAACTGAGGGGCCAAGCCCAGCTCCTGAAAAACAACCCCACACCATAATCCCCCCTCCACCAAACTTTACACTTGGCACAATGTAGTCAGACAAATACCGTTCTCCTGGCAACCGCCAAACCTAGACTTGTCCATCAGATTGCCAGATGGAGAAGGGCGCTTCGTCACTCCAGAGAACGTGTCTCCACTGCTCTAGAGTCCAGTGGCAGTGTGCTTGACACCACTGTATCCGACGCTTTGCATTGCACTTGGTGATGTATGGCTTGGATGCAGCTGCTCGGCCATGGAAACCCAATCCATGAAGCTCTCTACACACTGTTCTTGAGCTAATCTGAAGGCCACATGAAGTTTGGAGGTTTGTAGCGATTGACTCTACAGAAAGTTGGCAACCTCTGCGCACTATGCGCCTCAGCATCCACTGACCCCAATTCTGTCATTTTAGGTGGCCTACCACTTCGTGGCTGAGTTGCTGTTGTTCCCAGTCGCTTCCATTTTGTTGTAATACAACTGACAGTTGACTGTGGAATATTTAGGAGCGAGGAAATTTCACGACTGGACTCGTTGCACAGGTGGCATCCTATCACAGTACCACGCTGGAATTCACTGAGGTCCTGAGAGTGACCCATTAATTTACAAATGTTTGTAGAAACAGTCTGCATGCCTAGGTGCTTGATTTTGTACACCTGTGGCCATGGAAATGATTGGAACACCCTATTTCAATTATTTGGATGGGTGAGTGAATACTTTTTGCAATATAGTGTATCAAAGTCAGTAAATCCAGTCTAATATAGGTAAAGATGTGCTCAGTGACTGGGTATGTTGTTTGTTTGTTAGAGTGCTTTGTTTTCAGTGCTTTCAAAGGTTCATATGTGAAGTCCTTATAAGAGCAGATAGTCTGCTTCATTATGCTACTTTTGAACTTAGACAATGTCCTCTACATTGAATGAGAATGATAATAGACACTGGGATCCATGAATTTAGGCGCTATCCATCAAAAATTCAACATGTTATCTGAATGTAAATAAAGTTTACACTTTTGTCATTATAATGAGGTATCAAATATTCTAGATAATAGACATCTTTCAGTGAGTGAACAGTGTGTTATAAAGAAGTAATAACTTTATGATGCCAAGAAACCTAAAAACCTGGCAGTGTTGCTGTGAGTCATTTCAACCAGTACGACTCCAGTCTGCATGTAAGAGGCAAAACTGGAGTTGCAGAGGAGATGATTGATGATGTTCCCCAAGGGTTTTGTTCCATCATCATCATCATCCCAAACACAAATCTCTGCATCAGTCTGTCCATCAACAAATCCAACTTTGTTGTTCACTAAAGAGATCATTTTCTATATCTTTTGACTGCAGATGGAAAAAATCTTTCATGTTATAATTAAAAACTACTCTCCCTTCAGATTTTATTCACCTCACTGAGTTAGCATTCAGATATAAACTAGATCTGTGCGTGACTCACAACCTTTAAGACCTTCCACTGTCCTGACCAGTGCAATCAAACATGACTGACCAAGTCTTATTCCAAAGTTTTACAGCTGGCATCATGTGCCTTATGATTTCACACTTAGATATTGTATGTCAGAGAATATGTACTTGCATGTCCCCATGGGGATCCTTATGAGTGCCCTGCAAAACATTCATCACATGTAATTGGGGTTCTGTTTTCCCCACAGCGACACTCCTAACAGTTTTTCTCCCGGCCGCTCCAAGAGTGGAGTCAGAGCGTTTGTTTGACATTTGTCCATAACATCTGGCCACTGGGGGATTGTGCAGTAAAGCTTATTAACAATGCTACAAGCACACATGTGTTTCCCTTTACAACGCTAAGCAAAGGAACACATCATCCAGCCTGCCACTATCCAGCCCCTTCCACAACAATGAACCCTTTCTCTCTTATTTACCCGCTTCCAGTCAAGGAAAGAATCAGCTTTTTGACCATGAACACGATGAAATGTGGTCAAACCTGATCTATTATTGGGAAAGACATCTTTTTCCCCCATCCCGGCCTCCCGACCCCTCAATTAAGTAAGCTAGTGGATAACACACATTAGAACAGAAGAGATTACATAAAGAGGTCTGTTTGTGTAACCTTTAGCCCCTATGCACTCTTGTATAAAGTCATGCAGGAAAGGGTGCACAGTGGCTCATGTGGAGGGCGTGACAGTGGTTTGTTTTTCATTAAAACTCAGGCAAAAAGTCACAGATATCTCAATGATCCCATTCCTGTTGTTCAAAACCTAAGACTGTGACAGTTTTCAAAACTATCACAGTTAGACTCCGTGCTAACAATGGAGTCCATCCTGCAGGCTAGAATGGATGTTATCACTTAAAATGCCAGTGACGACCCTCTTTCTACTTCTACATCTACTGTGCAGCTAAGAGGATGTCCCCTGCTGCACTGATATTAGGGAGAGACAAGAGATGTTTAGAACTGACTTTGCAGAACTACTTACTGAAGAGTACCCAGAAGTTGGACATGGTTGCGTTCAAATCACCCATGTACACATAAATCGTGCCTAAGACCACCTCTTAAGATGGACTCTGGCATGGTGACGGAGTATGTTACACTTACAGTGCCTATAAAAAGTTTCCACTACCTTGGATATTTTACCCTTTTATTAATTTAAATCAAACATGGTCATTATAATTTAGCTTTTTTTGATGAGAAAATAAATGAATAAATAACAAAAAAACCTCCATAATGTCAAAGTGAAAACAGATTTCTACAAAGTTATGTCAATTAAACAAAAAAATTGTAATGTAAAATAAGTGACTGCATAAATGTTTGCCCCCTTCAAGTCAGTGTTTATTAGATCCACCTTTCGCTGCAATCACAGCTGAGTCTCTGTGAATAGGTCACAATCAGGTTAGCGCATCTAGATACTGCAATTTTACTCCATCCTTTTTGCACAACTGCTCAAGCTCTGTTAGGTTGTTAAGACTTGAGGATCTGTCAAAAAACAGCCCTTTTCAAGTCCAGCCACAAATTCTCTTTGGATTGAGGTCTGGGCTTTGACTCATTCACTCCAGAACATTCAGCTTGTTGTCTTTAAAATATTTCTATGTAGTTTCGCTGTATGCTTAGAGTCATTGACTAGCTGGAAAAGAAATCTTCCCCCATCTGTTTTGCTGCATTCATTTTACCCTGTATGTTAACAAGCTTTCCAGGGTTGGCTGCAGAGAAGCATCCCCACAGCATGATGCTGCCACCACCTTGCTTCACAGTGGGGATGGTGTGTTTGTGGTGATGTGCAGCGCTTGGTGTCTGACAAACATAGCGACTTGACTGATTTTGGTCTCATCAGACCAAAAAACTTTCTTTCATTCCACCATGGAGTCTCCCACATGCCTTTTGGTGAATTCTAGTCGAAATCAAATATGAGTTTTCTTCAATGGTGGCTTTCTCTTAGTCACTCTCCCATAAGGTTTGACTGATGATGAACCGGTGCAAAGTCTCTCCCATCTCAGCTGCTGAAGCTTATAGCACTCACTAGTCACCAGTCACCTTTTCGCACAGTCACAGAGTTTGTGAGGAAAGCATGATCAAGGAAGATCTGCACACGTGCCATATTCCTTTCATTTATTGATAATGGATTTAACTGAACTCTGGGGGATACTTTTTTTATCCATCCCCTGATGTTCGCTTTTTAATAAAATTTCTTGGAGTTGCTCAGAATGTTCTTTTGTCTTCATGGTGTAATTGTAGCCAGGAAGACTTATTAACCAGCAACTGGACCTTTCAGACACAAGTGTCTTTATACTACAGTCACTTGAGACAAATTCACAGCACTCGGGCGATCTCCATTTCACTAATTGCGAGAATACTAGCACCGGCTGGCTGGACCTCTGTTGAATTGGGTCAGTGGGTGAAAATTTATGCAATCACTGATTTTACATCACATATTTTACTTTGTAGAAAACTGTTTTCACTTTGACATTAAAAAGGTTTTTTAATACTTTTTTTTGTCAAAAAAGCCAAATTATACTGATCATGATTGTTTTATAAAATCAATAAAAGAATATCATCTAAGGGAGTGGATACTTTCTAGGTAGATATCTGTAAATATTTCCAATGTTGAAAGCCTTATTAACAAAGTATCTTTCTTATGCACATTTGCTAAGGTTTTTATGCATAAAGGTTATTCAATCAAAAAGCACATTGTGCTTGGCCCTGCCAATTTACTCATATATTCATTTATATGGAGCTTGGTGAAATGATTGGAGTGCAATGTGCATTTTGAACATTTTCATTTTAAACTTTAACACTGTTTTGGTAACAATAATGGAGAACAGGAAAATGTCATAATCTTACAACTCTGTTATAAGACTGTTTGCCTCAGCTCAGCTGTAAAAACAGAGGCAAATCTGTACTGCTATTTTCAGTCAAGTATGGGTTTCCATCATTTTGTAAATATTACATACATGTGGTTTTGCATTTTCCAAAACATCAAACCAAGGGAAATAGGGCTATATGACCCTAATGATTTGTAATGATTACGGAAGATAATATTTCCTTCTGTCTCAATTCTTTCTTCTTTTGTTACACTAATTCTCTGCTGAATTTCTGATTCAGAGATTTTAAAATGAGTTTTTCATTGTCTCTAACCCAATGCTAAAAGAGCAGTTCCATACAAAACAAAAGGAGTTATACATAAGTCTTAAAATGTCTTCTTGTTAATACAGTCTGAATGTTGTTTTGTGTTGCAGTAGTTGTCTTACCTTTCTACGCACCTGTTGCTCTTTGGCTGAGTGGATCTTTACGTGTTTGCGTAGCGAGCTGGGGTCTGTGTAGCGCTTGGTGCAGCCAGGGATCTGACACGCGTACGGTTTCTACCAAAAGAGAGCAGACATTACACGTTAGATTTAAAAACACATTTGAACTTACTTTATTGAGAGGACAGTGAAACAGGAAGTTAACGTATCAAGGTGTGAAACAAATTTAGTAAAAGTGGATTAAAGTAAAGGCAAAGTTAAAGTCCTACCTTTCAGCTGACAGATTTGAAGTAAGAAGAGGAGAGAAAAGGCATGACAAAGGAAAAAGACAAGATCCATTATGAAATATTTTAGAAACATGTATAATAAGAGAGTATTCCTCTTTCTCTTAATACATGGGTTAAATATTAATTGCTGAACATATAGCTCACATATTTTCCTATTTCTGTTTAAGTCATTTTTCTTACCTGTTGTACAACACACCATTTATTCCCTCAGTGTCATAGATAACCAGCAATTTTGTTTTTGGCAATAATACTGCACAGAGTATGATTAAAACAAAATTCATGCTAGAAACACTCAAATAAGTCTTAGAGATTTAACGGAATATGGTGTAAACACGACTTTAAAAGAGAAATTTCCACAGTGGCTTTGTCGAATTAAAGGTCTGTACTGAGGTCTGTACTTTATACCAACAGTGTGTATTTTTGTGTTTGTTTTTTAATTCAGACACTAATTGTAAAGAGGAAGATGTCAGTAGATTAAAGTAACAGACATGACATCTGTCAAACAATGGCTCTGTCACTGAGTTTCCTCATTATTTCACATTCTTCCCTTTAACCAAGCAAGTATAGCACGTATTTGGCTGATTGAGGGATTTTTCCCCTCACGGCAATTTTTCTTTCATCCTCAGGAATATAGGATGGCCATTAAAGTGTAAGCGGATACACGTCTTTATTAGCTCTGCCTCCATACCTCGACCTGCTCTGTAAATAAGCCATTGTTATTGCAAGGCGCTTACAGTGCCACTCATCCCCACTGTGTTTGTTTTGTCGAGCAACGTACCCAATACAGCCTTGAGTAAAGAAATCAAGCACAACTTCTGTGTAGAATAAACATCATTAAAGCCCGAAAACGGTTTTCCCCTAAAGTGTTTTTGGTGAGACAGGAGCCTGGACGGCCTCGGCGACTGCGCTTGAGGGGTGTTAATGTGAAGTTGTAAGCTTTGGTGTCCCAGTTTAGCTGTATCATTTGTCCTACTGCAGAAGAAGTGAGCGGTGGGATACAAAAACACAACTCTACATTCAGTGCTCGACTTCAAGTTCTGAATGATTTACTACAATGTGCTGCAAAGCAATGGTGGCTGGTGAACACAGACATGGGGGGAAATACGTTCTGGAAATAAAAAATACCATATAAATACACCTAAAAGAACATTTCTTCAATTAAAATTTTGCAGAAAGTGTTTAATTTGAGCCTGATTCATAAAAACATTTCTCTGTGGAACTGCGCTAATGATTACTCTTTTAAATGACTTTATCCAGTAGTTAACTGAATCAAAGTACCTTTTAGGTCCTAACACGTCAGGGAGAAAAGGACAGCTTTTGGAACTGCTGCCATATAGCCTAACCTTTCAGATTTAAAGCTCAAAATAGAACGTGTGAGCTAATTAAGCACAAGGTCCTCAACAATCTGGTCAAAAATCTTAATATTATTAGAGTTATAAAGTGCTTAGTTTTCTGTTTAAAAATTATACTGAGGACCTAACTGAGATCTTGAGTAAAAAAAAAATTGTACATTACAGAGTACAAGGATACCAGCGATGGTTGTATGGTTTTCAGTCTAGAAATTAGACTTAATTGACCTTATTTGACTAAATACAGGTGTAAAGAAATCTAGATTAACTAGGACTATAGACATTAATGCATTAATTGCAATTAAGGTCCATAATTAAATTACTGCATTCATTTTTGAAATTGCAATTAATTCCATGTTTTTGTCCCTGTCACAGAGTATATACAGGAGATTTAAGAAATAATACACATTTTTTATTACTGTATCCAGACCCTCATCGTACAGCTTAAACCCCTTAAACATCTTCAGTTCTTACTTGTTCATAAGCGACACAGTCACATACTGAACATGTTTTGTGCTGATTGTGAGATAAAATGTGACATCATCAAGGAAAATGACAGAAGTTTTTCCAGTTGTAGTATCCAAATCAAGCTTAAAGAGATTAAAATGCAATTTGATACCACAAAGTAGCTGCCAATGGGAGGTCTGATCTTCTACTCAAATGACCTTAAAGTAAGCAGCAGAAACACTATAACTCACTACAGTTGACTACTACTAATAGGAATGCATGATACTGTTTTTTTGGCGATATCAAATATGCAGAAATTTACAAATTAATTTCAGCCGATTCTGATACTGATATTTATATACAGAGTTCAGACTCCAAATTTGAGTTTTAAAGTTTAAGTTTAAATTTGAGTCTTTATGTTTATGGATCAACTAAGAAAAAAGCTTAAGTAAAAAACAACAACACAATTTTATATTTAAGAAATTGGAAGGAACAAAGAAAAGCATCAGTCCTGCCTAAAATGGCTATTTAGAGCTGCTACAGGCCGATATTTACAGATGACATGTTGGCAATAAAGCAGAAATTTCCATATCTGCCAGTACAGAAATGTAACTTTCCAAACAAATATCAACCAATATCATTTTGATGATTTTGTGCATCCCTATCTATTAATTAGAATAATTTATTTCACAAGTCTACATTGGGAGAAACCTCTCACACTTTTGTTTAGCCACTGCAGCATCTTCCTGCAGCTACAGTGATGTAAAATAAGTCCACCACTGATCATTAATGTCTCATAACACTTAAAAAAATTAACAGACAACTCAGTGGACAAGTTAAAAGTTATCTGAACCATGTGTTCAGATAACTTTACTGTCCCCTTATTGCCCCCTTTTTTACTGTCCCCCTATTTTCTTTTAATCCATAACAATTTCATTTTTCTGTGGTAAAGTTCATGTCATGTTCCTGGATCTACCCGACAAAAGAAAAAAAAAATGACTGCATATAGACTGTGGACAAACAGAATGGTTATGGTCTGACACCTGAGAATCAGAGCTTTCGGGTGGTGTTTAACATGGAGTCTACTTATAAACAGTCACTTTGTGAATAACTGAATAGCTTTTAAAATCTGCCAGCCCCTGAGGGCCCTCAGATTTTTTGATGAAAGCTTGTTCTTGAAATAATTCCTCCTTATTGCTTGAAAGTATCTAAATCAATAAGGACTCTTTGGAGTCAGCTTGCTACCTCATACAGGACGTCATTTCGTTATTATCTAAAACCCTTTCAATATTTGCTTTAAGAATCTGCTGTATTGCTTTAATGCAGCTCTAATATACTTGCTTTTACTCTGAATTTATTCAGTTTTAATATTTTTTTTATGTAACTTTGTGTTTTAACAGCAAATATTTGCACAAGTCAAACACAAATATTCACTGCTGCATGCAGAAGTAGACAATCCAGTATTTCTAATCATTCTTATTCTGATAAAAAGAACCTGAACTGTTCAAAATTACACGATTGAGTGCAGCATCTTGTTTACACGCTGGATGTGTTGGCGTGCTCATGGTGATAAAGTGAGGTATTGGCGGTGGTATTGGTGGGGTTCCTGAGACATGACGAGAAGCAGTGATGTCTGACTCAACCTTTCCTTCACTCTCCACAGGTCAGAGGAACAGGCGAAGCTCTGTGTGAGTTTGCAGCTCCAATCCAAGTCTGTAACAACCCAAAGTAGCGATTCAGCCTTCAGGAACTGATCATTTAATGATCTGTGGCGTGTCACTGCTAGTGTATGGAGAGTGAGAATGTCACTCTGCTCGCTGACCAACAGCATGTTAAAGTCTGAGACTGTCAAGATGTGGAAACAGGCGCTGAAACTTGGATGGAGGGGCTTTTTTTTTTTTTTTTTTGCTGGTATGAGAGTAAATGCAGGATACAGAGTGAGCTTTCATTGATATTTAGTGGCAGCTAATGCTAGTTTAAATCTGAAATTTAGAGACCTACAAAGACCAACAATCATATAATATCATGCAGGCATCATTTCTGCAGCAGAGACCACCCGGATTATTTTAACTGTTGGACTGAGATGAGCTAAACATGAATCCACCCAGGAGAGGCATGTTCAGAGCAGTGACTTAGTTTCTGACCGTGTCCAGGTGAGTGCGCTGATGCTTGGCTCGGTCGCTGGAGTTGCTGAAAGCTTTCTGGCAGCCGGGGTGCTGGCACAGGTACGGCTTCTCTCCTGTGTGGCTCCTCAGGTGGATCTTCAGGTTCTCCAGACGTGAAAACGCTTTGTTACAGCCTTCGAACTGTGGAGGAGGCACAAGGATGCATAAACATGTGGGACAGACGACACAGGAATGCATGCACACAGATACACAAGGACGACCACAGTCAGACATGTATGCACAGGACCACACAAGGAAATAAAGGGGCGCCCACATGCATGCACAAACACAAACACAGAAAAAAAGAAATCAATCAGTTTAGAGCTTGTAAATTCTGCTACAATGTGGGCTCTGTGCATGTGTATGTCTGTGACTCAGAAAGAAGCTGTCCCACTCTTCTTTTGATCACAAGCAGAGCTGGAGGAGTTCGCTCAGTTCCACATACTCACCAGTGGTGGAAAAGTGACAGACGCTTAAAACATGGGTGGTTAAAACTTGAGCATTTTTTTTTCCGTGGCTCTTGAATTACTCGGCCAATCTAAGGACCTTTTGTTGAGAGCATGCCCACTTGAAACACAGCGTGCATGTGACAGTACACCTGCCTTAAGGCGTCTGCTGCTTCTAATCGCTCAGTGTGCAGCACAGTTAATGGGCTGTAATGCATAGCATGAGATAAGTGCTCCGCTGTATGGTGCATGAGACTGACAAGTGACAGTGACTGTAAACAAGCTCGTATCCGATCCAGCTCAGCCCCATTTGATCCAAAGCACTCAGCCAATGAACACCACAGATTTGTTAGCAGGTGAATGATTCATGAGGCCTCTCGTGTATCCACCCGGCTCTGGAGCAGAAAACACGGCTGACTGGTGGATGAAATCGTACATGTCAAGACCCCCTACAGGAGCTGCTGCGTAAAGAGTCACAAAGTATATGGGTGTACAGTTGTATGGGAAGCATAGCTTAATGACATGTAAAGCTACCTGAGCTTAATCTCATTTAGATATTCAGCAGCAGCATGACATCAATATACTGCCACTGTCAAAGACAACAATAGGAGCAGTGAGGAGCTCATGATAGTAGCCATCTTCTCTGCAGCCTGTTCAAACCAAGAAAGACATCAGAAGAAGGGGATTCACAGGGTATTCTCGAATTCTTCTTCTCCTTTTGTCATCTATAAGTAACTGTACAGAACTTAGTCACTGGATCCTCTGGATATAGTGTAGTTTAGATGGAAGGTCCCCCAAATTTCTCTGTCCTTTTAAAAGTTCTTGCAAAAATGCATGGACAAAAATATGGAGATATAAATGTAAATGTATCTTTTCAAAGAAATGGAGGGAGATTTTTGGAAAAATGGGATAACGGTGCATTATTACACCGATTCAGAAGTGTAACTAGGATATAATATCTGTTTGCTCAAGAAAATGTGGAAAAAATGACATTTATTACCATGTACTCTAGGACAGTTATCAAGGACTTTTGGAAACTAATACATGAAGCCCTTCAAGACAGTTACTTTTAACTATAAGACTGTCTGATATTTACCTCAGGAGGGGCAGAAAAAAGACAAATACCTCTTGAATGTTCTGCTGGTGGCCGGTTAAAAGACTAAGCTGGAATTGGCTTTCACAGGAGAGCCCAACTCTCAGTAACACTTTGGTGAAGATTAAAATGGATATCTAGGAAAATGGAAATGACTGGGGCACAGACAGTCGAGTGGACAGGTTGCACCCCATGCACATGGGCAGCCCGGGTTCAAGTCTGGCCTGCCGCTTCTTTCCTCACATCTCTCTTCCCTCTTTCCAACTCTATCCACTGTCTTAATCTCCAAATAAAGGCATAAAAAGCACAAAAAATATCTTAAAAATGGAAAAAGTGATTACTACATTTGTTGATCATTTACTAAAATAAATCACTTCAACATTGGAAAAATGATGTAACTCCTAAAGGGCATGATTTTAAGTTTAGAAATGGATAGACTATGTTGTAATACAAGGTAAGTCTGTATCCACACATATTTATTTCTTTTTATGCTTTCAGATGTTTTCCTGTCCCTCATCAAAATATCTGTTTGGTATTTTTTAAATTGTTGTAGATATGTTTGTCAGGTATACAAGTTGTTGTGACATTTGCCAAATGTAAAAGATAGAGAATAAAAAAAGGAAAAAAAAGCATGTAACTTGGTGTCCCCTCAGGGCCTCAACCAATAAACTGGCTGGCTGATTTAGTGGGCCCTTTTAAAAATAATCTTTAATCGGCCAAAAGTTGGCATAGGTGTCAATGTTAATACCTGTATTTTCACTTATAATGGGTAGGGAATATGATAGGTTTTAACTCCGACATGATGTCTGTTTTGTATTATTCATCCAGTAGAAGGCGCGCTGAGTCCGTCCATGTCACACACTCCATATTTACCTCCTTACAGCAGAGTGAACTAAAGCCCAGAACAGCTAACCTTGCAAAGCAGATGGATATGTTTCTCACTGGTGAATCCATCGTGCAAAGCTCCTGTCTGAAAAGTTTGGGCCTGGTTAGAAAGTGACAGGACCAATCAGCATCAAGAGGCAGTACTTTCAGGCACGGCAGAGTCGTGACGAAAGCGAACAGCGAGAAGAGGCCGGTGCAGTTATGGTGGAAGACATTAGCGTGGATGCTGCTAAAGCACCAGTTTTATCAGAACTTGACAATATTTCTTTGTTAAAAAAAGAACAAAAAACAGCAATGGGTTGTTTTATTTCAAAAACGACAAAAGTCGTGTACTAACATGTCTACAGTTGCCACATCTTGGCCTGTAAAGATATGACAGACGGAACATTCATCCAAGCACCCTCAGAGTTTATCGTCAAAGGCTCTGCCCTTTCCTAATTGCTGTCTATGAGTGGTTTACCAGTTTGATGTCTGAAACACATCCGTCTGATGTTCCAGGTTACAGAACAGCATAGCTAAGCATTGAATCTGTTGAACAGAATGGTTTGCCTCAATGGACAGTTTATAACCAGATTGTGAACTAAACAATAACTCCATAAGTGTCCTGTTTCAATTCAACCCACTTGTCCATGAGTCATTAAGTGTCTGGTTGTGTCAGTCACAAGCTAGAGGAACACAAGTTACAACCAGTGAGTGTGGGTGGGGGGATGCATCTGGTCAGAGTTGGTTACAGAGGAGAGAGGGTTTAGTTTTTTACTTCCATTCCTCAACAGAAAAATTAGTTGTAGTGGTTGAATGTTATGCTTGATTAATTTCTGACTTCACAGAGAAGCCCAGCGAGCCAGCTCAAATTTGGGTATAAAAAGGTGAATTCACTTTGAAATTCCTCATTCCTGTTCAAAATGGTAAAATGTGGAGAGCTCACTGAAAAAGAAAGAGTCCGCATTAAAGCACTTCATGATGCTGGATGGTCTCTGAGACAAATAGGGAAAGACATAAAGTGTTCTCACAGTGTGGTCAAATATGCTTTGGAGTCAATTGCCGAGACTGGTACTTACAAAATGCGCCAAGAAGAGGCAGGAAACGAAAGTTAACTGAAGCAGATGTCAGACACCTCAAGATTTGAAGTACTAGAGCAGTGGTTCCCAACCTTTTCCAACTCAGGGCCCACTTTTAAGTCTCAAAAATTTTCGCGGCCCACCTCCAACCCCATAAATACAGAGGCCATATAATGCGTTCTCAGAGCACTTTTTTTAAATTGAAGCTTGAACACAAAGGACTGAACTGAATACAGGAGAAACATGTTGGAAGCTCCACAGTCACTAACACAGCATCTATAACATGTTGCAACACCTTCAGTATTACAGTTTTCAAGGAGCTGTCCACACAATAACCTCTAGATAACAACAAAAGTTCCTATCTCTCGTTTGCTTGTCACATGTCTAATACTTGAAGGAAAAACCAAAAAAAATAATGAAGAATATTTGAACATTTTTAATATCCTTTTAAACGTAACTGAGTTTTAACATTTAAAACACTATTCTGTATATTTTTATTTTTATATAATTAAATACTATTTCACCAAGAAAAAGGAATCTGGAGTACTGGAACTGATGGACTGGCCAAGTCAAAGTCCGGATTTGAATCCTATTGAACAAATTTGGGATTTAGAAGATTCAAAGATTCATGGCACAAAAGTTTCATCCAAAGCAAGTCTGTGGGAACAGCTAGAAACTATTTGGAACTCAATAACAAAAGAGACTGTGGAAAATTCCATAAAAACAATGCCAGCAAGAATGCAAGCTGTTATCAAGGCCAAAGGAGGCCATACAAAATATGAATTGGTTATTATGTGTGAAAAAGGACCAAAAAGTTATATGATTAAGTGTTTTATATCTCCCCTTTCACTTTGATAGATTAAAGCGTTTGACAGTTGGCTTGAATGTGGTTAAATGTAATGATATCAGTTGATAAGTAAATAGTTGATTTTTCTCAATGAATCAAGGCAGGCAGATCTAGCATTCTCTATTTACATCACACGAGATCTTTAACAGGAAAAGGCAGATGAACAGCACTGATATGTATGATCTCACAAAAACATTTTTCATATAAAACATTTCATGGGTGCTGCTAATAGCTTTAAAGCCATTCCTGAAGTTAAAGAGATCCCTACAGCACTCCCATTATCAGAAAATCTGGGCCAAACATCAGTGAAGATCAAAACCAGATATCCCATCTGATTGCAAGAAGGTGAGAATCAATCCAATGACAGGAAAATCCTCAAGGTACTTGCAGAGCTGAGGATGCAGTATCTAAAAAGACACTGAAGAAGTGAAGATGTATAGAAAAAATATGAGTGCATAAAAAAATTATTTCTTGCTTTTTACAATTTCATCTGTTGTTGTTTAAAAAGAAAAAAAAAACATGCATTCGGACACAATATGAACACAATTAATACGCTTAAATGATAAACATCATTTAAGTTACTTGGGTTTACAACAACACTGAAATTACTCCAGACAAAGAAGTATGTTTGACTAGTGTCAAATGTCTTTAAAATGAGAATAAGGAAGCCAACAAGGCAGAATAAATTGTGATCTAACTAATCTGATTCAGACCATTAAGTGTGCACTTAAAAGTCAGAAAATATCTTGAATTCCTAGCTTCTCCAGGCTTTCATCTGACCTATGACTATTTTCTTGTATAGGCCCACGCTGACCTCATGGACAAACTTGTAGCTGCAGTACTGTCCATTGTACGCTGACCTTTAGTAAAGCCTGCTGACAACAGGTCAGGTTACAGCTAGAAGAGAGTGACACCGTTCTTCTAATGGGCCTTCAGCCTCATTGAGGCTCACTACTCATCCTCCTCTTCTCCTTCATTCACTCACACAGGCAGGCCCTTCTATTCACTGAGGTTCCATTTAATATAGACGAAACCTAAGCCAAGCATGGTAGAGTCGTGTTGGGTGACCAGGGTGATCCGTGGGTGTGTGTGGGGCTTACTGAAAGTCTTAACCTGCCCGATTATAGATACACAACCCACAGCTCCTCATGTTTGTAAGACCTCTGAGGATACAAAGTCTGGGACAAAAGCGTTCTTTCACCATGATGAGATGAGCAGAAGACTAACAACTTTAACTGTGTCTGTGAAGCTGATTTTAAAAGAAAACTGGTGATCCAAAGGAGTACCAGGACTTAAAAATACAACAGAACAAAGCTTAAAATTCTACCATTCTGGCAAAGCTGGTTATGGTATCATAGATGCCAACATTAGTTTTTATGCAAAAGGGAATCAAAATCAATCATTATTGTATTTGAGGGAAGCACTGGAAGCACTCTATAAAAAGTATTCAAAAGCAAGAAAAAACATGCTTGTTTGAGGTGTGGTGTCTACATTTTGCTACCTCGACAGTGCACAATCCTGGTGCAAAGCCAGGCAAAGTGCACAAGAAGCTAGGACATGTTGTTATAAACCAAATCAATCAGAGAGTCATCTCTCATCCCTTTTAAGAACCAAGTGTGCATGCCAGTTGGCATATTGTTATTTTCATGGTAGAGTTTGGTTTTTATTCTTCAATAAACTGATCTCTAGTTGGCTCTTTTAACATCTCTCCTTTCATTGTGGCTCGATATAAAATAAAGCTAAGGTATATAAAAATGTATAGAATAAGAATAGAAGAATATACTCACGATATAAGAATATAAGTTGTATTTCACTGAAGCATTCCCACATCATCAGAAATGATAAAAAAGACATAATGAGACATGGTGAAATGGGTTTGCAAAGAGGAAGCAATGACTTGCCTGTAAACTTCAATAAAAGGCCATAATATAAATGGCAGTCAGAACTGAGGATCCAAGGTACTCTGATGTACTAAAAATCCTTTATCTAACCTGGGATATCTACACGTTTCGACTCCAACGTGTCTTCATCAGGACATAATGAGCAGATAGAAAACACATGATTAAATACAAAAAAAGCACCATGTGACAAAATCACATGACCGAGGTCACCACAGAATTAAAAACACAAATACAAATAAATGACAGCAGACATCAGCTTGCATTCCTGTAGTACTACAAATAGCTCACAATAAATACAGTATAATAGGGCTGTGTTTATGACTAAGAAAGGTCACCACAAAAACATCTAGATATATTCAATATGGGCTCAAGAAACATGACAACAAGGTCGCTAAAGTACTTAAGTTTAGCACACTGTAATTGTTTTACAAAGAAAAAAAGTCAGTAACAAATCAGAAGAGGAGCTATGATAATGATAAGCCTAAGACTGTAAAGAACTGGAATACACATCAATAACAGTTCAAAAAACAGAAGTGTTTACCATCATGATAACATTGCATCAAACAACCGAAAAAACAACAAAAGGGTCCAACATGACTAACCGATCATCGGTGGTGGTGGTGAAATGGGATTTTAAAAGTAGCACAAAAAGGTTAAAAATAGCAACAATGTCTTTGAAGTGGCAAAAATAGGTTATCCGAGGGAAAATACATGGTAAAAATATTGTTAAAAGTGGCAAAACCTGGAGGAAAAATGGTGAACAGAGGTTACAAGTAGAAAAAATGATTTGAAGTGGAAAATGGGAATAACAAATGGTGAGATATGGTCAAAATCGGCCAAAATGGGTAAAGAGAGTGGTGAAATGGGGTTAATAGTGGTGAAAATGGGTCAACAGAAGCAACAATAGGCAGAAAGTGGCCAAAACCAGCAGAAAAGTGGAGGAAAGTGTTTGCAGTGGCAAAAAGTCTTCAAGTGGCAGAAAATGGAAACGGAAAATGTGGTTAAATGGGATTTTGAAAGTAGCAGAAAAGGGTTAATAGTATCACAGACATGTTTAAAGTGGCAAAAATGGGTTAACAGAGGAAAAAAGTTGGCAAAATGTGTATAAAGTGGCTAAACCTATTGGAAAAATTGTGACTAGGGGTTACAAGTGACAAAAAAAGGGCATGGAAAATAGTGAGATGCATCTGTATTTGGTAAAACTGGGCAAAGAGAGTGGTGAAAAGCGGTTTGGAAAGAAAAATGGTTCAACAGAGGCAGCAATAGGAAGACAGTGGCAAAAAGCAGCAGAGAAAGTGGTGGAAAGGGATTAAAAGTTGCAAAAATA
This sequence comes from Cheilinus undulatus, assembly GCF_018320785.1. Taxonomy (NCBI): domain Eukaryota; kingdom Metazoa; phylum Chordata; class Actinopteri; order Labriformes; family Labridae; genus Cheilinus; species Cheilinus undulatus. Next base: position 31,196,278 of record NC_054871.1, on the reverse strand, counting down.
GCTTCAAGTGACAGAAATGGGCAAAAAGTTTGTGAAATTGGATTAAAAGTGGCAGAAATAAGTGGCCAACATGGGCAGAAAAGTTTGTGAAATTACATCTTAAAAGTAGAAAAAATGTGTTTAAAGTGTCAAAAAAAAGTACAAAAGTGAAAATGTAAAGTGGAAAATAGAGGCAAAGATGGGAAGAAAAAAGGGTTAAAGGGGTTCAAAAATGGCACAAATAAATAATTTCAATTTCAGATCCCAATAATAGCTTGGTGCACTTTATAGTTTCAAAATGAAGTAAGTGTTAGACAGAACGTTAGCACCAGTGCCACTGATCCAACACACATGCATTGGTACTATCAATAAATCACGACTGAAGAGGGCCCATTCTCTGAGTTTTTCAGGGGCCCAGCCAGATCTTTGGTCCTGAATACAGTCATTTCTCTTGTTTTATGTATTACATAGTGGGACTGAAGCTGAGACACAATCAGGAGCCATTCATGACATAAATAGTGTCTATCTGACCAGACATGAAAGGAAATATGTCCATAAAAACTTAGATTCAACAACACACACATATTCCGTCTAGACTTCAGAATTCAGCCGTGGAAAATTTCTCAGAAAGTTCACATTTTATAGTGTTGTACAGCGGAAACATATTATTCTAAAGTCATGCCAATCAAATGTTTCGGATGGAAACGAGAGCCGCAGCAAGGGTGGGAAAGTTTAATAAAAATCTCAGTGCAGAGAGAACATCCACACTGCCGTACCAGTCATGACAGACACAGCCCATGCTGGCTGCTGAAATACGGCGCCGGGCGTTTGAGTTTGGAAAACAAACATGGCTATTATTGACGTGCCAAATGTGTGTATTTATGTATAGAGGAATAATCACTCTTTCATTGCTTTCTTTTCCGCAATACAAATTTGAGGCTAAATTATAGTTACGTGTCCGTGGAGGAAAGCGTGTTAATCGTGTAGAGCATATTATTACTCTGACGGCTGAGAAGGAGGCTTTCCTGCCTGCTGGGAAACCAACAGGCACTGCCACCTCCAGGCATGGATGTTACCCAGAAGCCTGTTTGAAAAATTTTATGCTAGAGTAAGATTTTTTTAGCTTGCCAATGTGTTGGTAAAATGACCTTCTTGGGGGATTTTATGGGTTGTCAGGATCCTATTGCGATCTCTTACAATTGTAAAAAAAAAAAAAAAGGGTGATGCGTGGGAATAATGCAGACAATATTGGTATGACCTAAGGACATTTACAAAAGTACAAATTCTAATGAGACATTTCTAATAAAAAGCTATTTACCAACACCAAAAAGACCTTTATGTGAGTAGGTTTCAAGAGCAAAGTTCCCTAAAATATAAATAGTGTGAAGGTAATGAATCTGTAAGTCAAAGTGGTATAAACATTGAGTTGTGGAGGTTGAGGCTTGTGATTTTACCTTTGATATTATCTATGAAAACAGTTTAGACAGCGTTAATCACATTAATTGCTTTAAACATGTTTAGTTTTCCTCCGTCTTAGGTAAACTGGCAGATCACCTCAAGAGGGGGAGTGACACTGGCAGCGTGGGGGGAATTTGAGCCCCTTTTGACACCATCTCACTCTTAAGTAGGGAGGGTTTCAGTAGCTCTGTAAACATTCGGGATGACAGCAGGGTCTTGACATGGCTGAAGGAGGCGAGAGCGGCTTGAAAAGGGTGGACGGGCAGCTGATCACAACAGACAGATTATGGGCCCAGCATGCAGGCAAGTGGAGGAGCTGGGTCGGTCTGAGGCCTTCATGGGAAATGACTCCTGACTGGCAGGGAAAAGGCCAAACAGTGTTCTGGCTAAAAAGGCAGCAGTGTATGGCACTCCTCTCATGCAGTGGCTCATTAGCAACCTGCTGGAGTTAAGGAAGATGGAAACAAACCAGCCGTTATGGAGTGGTGTTGGGAGGAAATATGGCTGCTGACAAGCAGGGCAGACACCTGATCAAAAGTTTGAATGAACAGCAAAGGAAAAGCAGTAGATTTTCTTATTTGAAGGTCAGAGCTTTTCTGGGATTCTAATGAGTGGCGCTGAATGTGAAACTAATGCAGAGTTTAAAAAATGGAGGTTCCTTGAGTGTCCATTTGAGATTGGCTCCAAAAACCAGACCATCTTCCTTAGAGTCCATATTACTATGTCTATTTTACAGCAGAAGTAAACATGTTTATATCCTGGCTCACAAGGTTGGATTTTATCAAGACTAATGGAAATATTTTATTAAATAACAATCTTGGAACAGGAACATACACTAAATGGACAAAAGTATTTGGCCACACCTGTTTATCACTGAATTCAGGTGTTTCAATCAGACCTGTTGCCACAGGTGTAAAAGGTCAAGCACCTAACCATGCAGTCTCTATTTGCAAACATTTGTGATCCAAAATGGTTTGTTCTGAAGAGCTCAGTGACTTCAAGTGTGGTACTGTGATGGGTCCCGCCTTTGCAATCAGACACTTTGTGAAAGTTCGTCCCTGATGGATATTCTACAATAAACTGTATGTAATATTACTAGAAAGTGGAAGTGTTTAGGAACAACAGCAACTCAGCCACAAAGCCGAAGGTCACATGAAAATACAGAGCAGGGTCAATGAATGCTAAGGCACATGGTGCATAAAAGTTGCCAATGCTCTGCTGATTCCACAGCTGAAAAGTTCTGAACTTCCACTGGCATTAATGTAAGCACAAAAACTGTGCAGCAGGAGCTTCATGGTATGAGTTTCTATGACTGAACAGCTGCATACAAGCCTGACATCACCAAGTCCAATGCCAATCATGGGATGGAGTGGTGTAAAGGACATCGACACTGCACTGTGGAGCAGTTGAAATGTGCTCTGTGGAGTGATTAATCCCACTTCTCTGATTGGCAGTCAAATGGGAGAGTCTGGGTTTGGCAGATGCAAGGAACAGTTTGGTGGAGGAGGGATAACCGTATGGGGCTGAAATTTCATGGTTTATTTCCAGTTAAGTCCAATCTTAATGCTTCAGCATACCAAGACATATGTATTTTGGATGATGCTATGCTTCCAACTTTGAGGTACCAGCTTGGAAAAGGCCATTTTCTATTCCAAAATGACTGTGCCCCAGTGCACAAAGCAAGGACTATAAAGATGTAGTTTGATGAGTTAACTGTGGAAGAACTTGACTGGCCCGCACAGAGCCCTGACCTCAACTCCCCAGAGCACCTTCAGGATGAATTGGAAAGGAAATTGCAAGCCAGGTGTAAAGTTAGCAGGAACTATTCCCCTTCACCTACCCACTCACTGTGGACTGAGTTGTTAAGAGTGATGAAGTTTTAATCAAGTCAAAGGTGAGTGACCAGTGTGATGTCTGTCCACGAGTTTAAGCGTGAGTTAGTACCACTACTTTTAAGCTTCATCATGCATCTTCAGAAACTCATGGGTAGCATAACCAAGACTAACTTTTATACTATCTGGGTGTTCTACACAAGGGAACTAGCTTCAGCACTACCCCTCTGGCTGCAGGCAGTAATTGGCCTCTGACTAATGATGAGGATGTGGGAGTCAAACGCTTGTTTGCTAATTAGCATGAAATTCACTATTACTCATGTTCAGACAAGCCCCCCATAAAAGGAAAAGGTTCTCAGAGACCAAAACCAGTCCCCCACTTTGAGTACTTCTACCAAATACTACCAAGTTCCTTTGCAGCCAAGTCTTCCAGACGCAATGAAAGGCAGAGAGTTTGGTGGCAAAAGAAAACCCTGCCAAATAAAACATGTTACAAAGTGCCAATGTTCACAAGCAGCCTGTATAACTTTATGAGAATGAAAAAAAGGGTTTGAGGGGAACGAATTGGTTTATCACAAGGTGTCTTTCTCTGCCCTAACCAACAAGGAAAACCACCAACACTTCAGGATTTTTCGGAGGGGAGGCTGCGGAGCGGAGTACCCCGGCTGCGGATGGGAAGAACATGTGCATTTAATCTGCCTGCTTCCAAATGCCCTGTGGCAACCACAGCAAAGAGTAGAAAAACGTAAATGGATGAAATTATATCCATATGATTCAACGAGACAGCTAAGGAGAGGCAGGTTTCTCATGCACTTGGTCAAAATACAAAATTAAACACAGGTTGGCTGAAACATTTGCATTACATAGTTTACATATATCATTTCCACTGCAAAGTGGGACCCTTGTAGCAGCCAGCCTCATCTTTGATGAATAGGCCCTTAATTAGAAATCAAAATGAATGCTTTCCCCCCTGAGATCCAGAGTAATTAATTTATACATCATTTTCCTTGTTTCATCTTTATTAAACTTTTCCTGAACTTTGCTGAAGTGTTCAAAAGATTTGATTTATGATTTGCGAGATATAAGCACACACAGTAAATGACTTTAAAGTGAGTGGAAGAGGGAGTGTTGTCCAGATGGGAATGAACAAGCTAGCAGAGCAAGAGCTCAGCCGATAAATTGGTGGGAGGAAGTAGTCATGTAAATGACTAAAGAAATTGTTCTTAACAGCCATTTTGCACTCATGCCTGGATAGTTTGGGGGCCAGATTAAAAACTATGTGGATGGCACAACAGGAAGCATTCCTATGATGACTAAATGAGGCTGCTCACATAATGAGCCGGCCCAGCTGTCGGGTTCCTCTCACAGACCGTTTGCTGGAGATTGAGGAGGAAGTGTAGTGATGGATCTGAACCCCTGCTCCTGCCGTGGAGGCCCTGGCACAGGGCGAGCCTGGCTGCACAACAACACAGAGAGGCTTCATGGAAGCACTTAACCTGCTGTGATTCAGAGGCCTTCATTCAGACGTCCACCAGTTCTGCAGACCTGCATCAGATTAGAGAGCTAAGATGTGATTTCCTCTTAAACCGGGCAGCCTGGGGTTTACCGGTTCACCAGGTTGAGGGAAAAAGGAAAACAGGGTCACGTTCTCAAAGAGATGAAGCGGGCTGACAGGGAATAGGATATGTCTTGTGTGTTATCATGCAGCGTTAGCCGAGGCAAACACTGACTTCCAGTTTTATATTTTGTTGCCCCAGTATATTAAATTTTCATTCTGGGCAAAGGCTCAAGGTGTCAAGAAATCATTTTTACACAGATGTACATTTCACAAAGATGTAAGAACATGGGGTTCAGCTGTACAGATCCATTTCAAACAAACTCTTGTTGTGATTGTATCACTGGCTGAGCACACTGGTTGGTCTCATTCATTAATTTCTATTACAGTAATGATCAAACTGGACAGGACTCAAGTGTATACCTTTATTTACGCCATGTTTACAGGTTAAATATAACTGTTTTTCTATGTAAACAATGAAAACAGAGGCTTAACAAGAGCATTCAGTGAAAGTGTGCAGATATAAACCAAGCACTAAAAGTAAGGATATTTGTGTTTGGTAGATTACAACTTTGTTTTAACAACGCTATTTGGAAATAAATTTTATACCGTTGGAAAGCCTGTTTATTACCCTTTTAAATGCTGCCACATTTGTAAAGAACATGCACCACTGGGATGAGGAGCAAAGCTGAGTTTGTGGGTTGTGCCCATAAAAAATTGCCAACTGTTCATGATTTATTGCCAAGAAACATTGTTACAACGAACAAATAATCCACCAAATATACACGTATATATGCATATGCATTGGAATTATGCCATATGCTGATGACTTGAAAAATATTCTGACTGTCATTTGCATTAATATTTAGGAAAATAAGAGAGAAATGTCATTTGCATAATAATGTGGAAAGCTGTGTAGGTGGGTAGATAGGCAGGTATCGGTAGATATATAGATATATACACATTTATATGTTTGTACCCTGCCTGTTCTTCAATTACAGCTTGGATTAGCTCCAGCTCTCCACAATCCCAAATGGGGTGAGTGGTGCAGATAGTGAATTCATCTCCTTGTCTGACACCTAGACACTTCACATTGATATAACTTCAAAGAAATAATCAGTGTTACTCCTGATGGTCACTTTTTCATTCAAAGCTGATATAGATGCATTAGTATCAATTTTAGCCGGTTTAGTAACCAGATAAAAACTGCTCATAGGAGTTTTAAATATGAAAGTTTGACTTTATTTTTGATGTCTTATTCAAGGCTTTTGTTTCCTCAAGTATATAAAACATGATTTTATGACAAATTCCCAGGTGCATAAATAGTGCAAAACACCACACTTTTAATTTTTCTCTTGAGACAACCTCTTGACTTTCCATACATTTTTGTGATGATTTAACAGATCATGGAACAGAAATGTTAGGGGCTATGACGAATTTTGTTAAAGTGTGTAAAAGATCAACTGCACAAAGATTTAGCGTGCAGCTGAATACTGGCTAAATAACAGCTTGGATGTGAGAGGGATTTGGGGAGATCATTTTGACAAATGATCCCATGAGCTCTCATTTAGTGAAAAGCTAAGAGCAGAGACAGCGTGACAGTGTTTATTCTCACGATCAATCCTGACCGTTTATAAAGGCTAATTAGAGTGCAACACAAAGCTTCCAGTGCCGCGGCCATTAGTAACCATTAAGCCATTAATTATAAACTCATTCAAGAAATCCGAGCCGGCCATTAAAAAGACAGACTGGCAGTTACGCAATGAAAATCCTAAACATGATCTGTGTTCTGAGCCGGCGCCGGGACTGATGTTACTGGCAGTGAATGCGGGATCCAGTTTGACAGGCTCATGAGCTACGGCGTCCTCTGACACTTGGGCTTCAATCTGTCCAGCACCTTTCACTCACACCTGCTGCTAGTCTCACTCTCACTGTCTCTCTTTCCCCATGTCTGCCAGTAAGTGTCTCTCTCTGCAGGACTACAAAGGAGGGTTATAGACACATCAGTACTAATGGGGATGATAGACAGCAGTTAAGCTCAGACAGTTATGACAATAAAGTTTTGCTAATGGATCCTGATCTTTTGTTTGACTGCTGGACAAGTACTGCAGAATTCTGTGATTGAACTGTTCAGTGAAGGTTTTATCATTTTAATCCATAATTTACCTTCCTCTGACTTCGCCGCTCACTGCACACTGTCATTTCATTACTTTTTTTCTGTTTTTGCCATTGCTCAAAATCTTAAAAAGGGAAGAAACATTTCTTTCCTTCAATCTAATCCGAGATTTTTACATCTATAGCAATTTACTTCAATAAAAGTTGTGCAAACAAAAACAAAATATGTCACTCACTTGCTCAAAATGCAACATGACTTGTGGTTATGTCTAATTTTTGGCCCACTGAGCTGCTGGTAATGGAAATATTGGCCTCTTTCAAAAGAAACAAAAGCCTGGAAAGATGCCCTCGACTGAAAAGAAGTCTTGACCAGTGTTTCCCCTACCATTATATTAAAGGGTGCCCCCCTTCCCCCCTCCCCCCTTGAAAGTTGAGTTAATTTTCATTTAATTGTGTTTTCTACATAGCGCCCAATCACAACAGAAGCCATTTAAGAATCTACAGAGCATGTTTCTACCTAGTCCCTTTATTAAACAAACTAAATAGCCCTATGTTATTCATCTAGTTTACACGACTGCATGTAAATTACTGAGCCCCACCTCCTCCTCCTCATGTCAGAGCTGCGGTCACGTGTGCTGGGATGCTTTGACTCAGTATCATGAGAGAGTTCTCCAATGAAACTAGTTTATCCTCTACAGTTGTGTATGAACTGGTATTCCGCTTGTTTAACGTCCGAGATAGTTAAACGAGCACTGAATTCCGGTGCAAGATTGCAGCAATTGTGTGTAATTTATTGAATTCTCGCAACAAGTCTGACACTTGTAATGCAGGAAAATACTGCAATCTCCTGTACATCACACTGCAAACTGACACACCGGTGGGAAACATGGTTAAAATTTGCGACTGTTGGGCTCATGTCTGCACCAACTCCCTCTAAATCTTCTCACACAGCAGGCAGAAATATGCACGGTCCCTCACAGGTGTGTGGGGATCGGCTCGGCTCCTATACAGACTATGACTGAGTATGTTAAGTGGCCAGTCTGCAGGTCACCTGACGATCATTTACCATTTTCAAATTCATTCATCCGGGATCAATGAACTGGTGGACAACCTTTTAGTCTTTTTATTCCTCGCGTGCTTGTTTCTCATATGATCATTATTTACGCTCTTGAATAAACCTCGCCCACGTGCAGATTACGAGAGAAACTCATCAACCTTTATAAATGTTGGAGTGTTGACAAAAGATCACATAGGCAAAGAGACAACAGGAGGAGACAGGTGCATGCATGCGTGTGGATAATAATAGTGACGAGAGAGAAAGTTAGTAGATAAAGTCAGTTCATCATAAAGCACATTTACCAAAATACATAATTGTACCTATTATAAATATGTTATATGTTACAATAAAGTGTTTCTTAAGTAACTGTTTGGTTATTTATTTGTTAAATCTTTCAGATGTCAGACAGACAGAGGTAAACTTTAACTTTACACTTGATACTGGTCTGATACAGCCCTAAAGTTACTCCTGATGTGGCAGGTAGGAAAAAAAGTTAATTTCCAACCCTGTCATTCATACATGCATGCATGCATAAATAATGATAGATAGATAGATAGATAGATAGATAGATAGATAGATAGATAGATAGATAGATAGATAAATATGTAGACAACATAAACAGACAGGTTTGAGTGGAAACCAGGCAGCCACACCCAGGCATCCATAGACTTGTTATATTGAAACACATGAACAACATGATTCCTTTAAGTGTTTCTGTCAGTATCACTGTGCCCCCCCAGGTTGTAAACCTAGGGGAGACACTCCTGACATTGATCAAACATGCATGCCAAATTTTGGCTGCTGTCAGAAATACACTGATGTTGTGATCACAAAAACTAACCATTTCATTTTCACTTGAAAGCAATCGCATGTACACTGAGGTCATAAGGTGAATGTAGGAATTGATGAAGTCTACTTGTTTTTAAAAACTCACACAAAAATATGTAACATGCTCAGTACAAGCCACATTTTCCTGGAAAGTCCAGATTACCATTTTATTCTCACTTAACAAGCAAGAAAGGTCTGGCTGCAAATGCAGTGAGCAAAATGTAATAGTTCGGTTTAAAATGATATGTAATATCTTATTTCAAAAGATGTTCCAAGCACATTCTGTTGGCAGCACAGAAGAGATGTTTTTATTATTATTATTATTATTATTATTATTATTACAAGCAATTTTTGGCTCATTTTTGGCTCATAGTATCTTGAAATAAGTTTTTAGCTGGACTTGTAAGATTAATGTGGCTTTTAATAACTGTAATAGGAGATTCCTGACAAACTTGCATAGATTTGAGGTTTGTGGTGTAATCACAGAGTTCTTGTATCATCGAGATGTGTTAGGTAAAAGAATAAAAGCTATTCAATGTCCACATAAGGCAATGGCTGACACAGCTGTCTAAAAGCTCATACCTTCTGTAGCATCCACCAGGGGACTCTATAACTCTGATATGACAAATAAACAGTGCAGAAGAACGGCAGAGCCGCCAAACCAAACACCTTGATGCCAGAAGCAATGTGGTATCCAGACAGAAAACATGCCAGCAAAATTAAACAATAGGTCAACATGGCACTATGATCAACAGCAGCCCAAGGACTCAGGCATAGCACATTTGTGCAACCTGACCACAAAGCCTTCTGGGTAAAAAGAAAGAAAATAGCAGCTGGCCAAGTAATGTGGTGCAACCGAAATGCCACAGTGCCCCAAGATTTGTTCACTCGTCGGCATGCCAAGGTTGTGTTCTTTTCTGCTCTCTGCGGGTTTCAGGGTCCACTTTCCAGTTCTGTGGATACGGCTGGTTGCAATATATCAGACCGCGCGAGACATTCAGAGTGTCAGGTCCAATAACAGCAAAGGCGTTCTCAGCCAGCACATCAGCACTCATTCATATTTCAATAAATCAATTCACCACATTTCAGTATAGAGTTCTGCATTCATATTCAGTAATCCAGTGCACAGCAGCACGTCCGTGCCATCTGTCCTTTAGGAAAACACATTTATTAAAGTACAAATCCACTCCTCATCCCTAAGCAATTATCCACTCAACAAAAACAGAAATACCAAGGCTTAATTTTTTTTTTTTTTTTTTTTTGGGGGGGGGGGGGTCTTTGTCAAGGGTATATACAAGTGCTGTCAAACGATTAAAATTTGTAATCAGATTAATCACAGAGTTGCTGTGGATTAAGAAGAAGGGAATAAATTTGCCATATATATGGAAGTGCTTCAGTGAAAAGAAAACTCCTCCCTGCAGAATGTGCATAATACTTTATGTCACTCGACTGTTCCGTCTTGTTTTTTTTTTTGTACTCAAATTTCCTATTGAGAGGGCCAACGTGCTGTTTAGCATCTTCCATATCGAGTTGGTTAGTCACTACTGGATCAACGGCCCATTCGCACATGCGCGGCGGCATGCTCAACGGTATCCCTACTTGGACAAAATGCCAGAATGCTTTGCCAGAGACATTTCAGGGATTTTGAGTAATGGTGTGCTGTAGATGGGTTAATTGTGCTAAAATTTTTAATCAGACTAATCATGGTGATGGATCAATCTGCATTGACGCATTAATTTTGACAGCCCTAGTATATACACATTTAAAACATTAATATAACAAATATGATATATTACCTAAACAATACATTACTGATAAATGACTTTCTACAAAGAGTCAAACTCCCTCTGGGTTTGTTGTTATCATCTCTATGTTCACACTCAAGTGCAATGCCACCTTTAGCTTTTTTATGTCAAATGCCAACCCCTCACTGCAGTGCTCCTTCAAGGCTTTAGGAAATTAACTGAACACAGGAAATAAGCATTGTCTTCCAGAGAGATTCTGGTATGAACAAGTCCAGATCTCAGTAAAACAACTACAACCTAACTTGTAATCACAGGAAAAAGTAAAAAAATAAGGATTCATGTTCTCTTTGGGCTTACGAACATCTCATCTACATCAGCTTCACTAAGGATTTGGCAGTTACACATGAATCGAGGATTTGGACGCATCCACTGCATATAATACACATCATCAATCATCCAAGTCCATGACTGCACGTAAAGGAGAGACTGCAAAACAGTGGGGTTAATAAAGATAAGTGTGCAGTCACTGTTTTCAGTGCAGGTAGTATCAGTCTCTGTCCTACCACCACAAGGAAGAAGAGAGGAAGCTCTGCCCATTTAAGGAAATTGTGTGTCAAAGCACAATGGTGGCATTTGTTTGGCTGAGTAACACTGAAGATGCCACCTTATCGCGGTGGAGGGGTTTGTGTGTTCCGATGGTCCTAGGAGCTAAGTTGTCGGGGGCTTTATACCCCTGGTAGGGTCTCTCAAGGCAAACAGGTCCTGTGTGAGGTACCAGACAAAGTGTGGCTCTAAACCTTATATGGCAGAACAACACAATGGACTTCAATCTCCCTCGCCTGGACGCGGGTGACCGGGGCCCCCTCCTGGAGCCAGGCTTGATAGCGAGCGCCTGGTGGCCGGGCCTGCACCCATGGGGCCGGCTGGGCACAGTCCGAAGAGGCAATGTGGGTCCCCCCTCCCATGGGCTCACCACCTGTGGAAGGGGCCATAGAGGTCAGATGCATTGTGAGCTTGGTGGCAGCCGAAGACAGGGACCTTGGCGTTCCGATCCTCAGCTTCAGAAGCTGGCTCTAGGGATGTGGAACATCAACTCTCTGGTGGGGAAGAAGCCTGAGCTTGTGCGCCAGGTTGAGAGGTACCAGCTAGATATAGTTGGTCTCACCTCGACGCACAGTTTGGGCTCTTGAACCAGTCTTCTTGAGGGGGGTTGGACTCTGTTCCACTCTGCAGTTGCCCTTGATGAAAGGCGCCGAGTAGGTGTGGGCATACTGATAGCCTCCCAGCTCACAGCCTGCATACTGGGGTTTACCCTAGTGGACTAGAGGGTAGCCTCCCTCGGCCTTCGGGTGGGGGGACGGGTCCTGACTGTTGTTTGTGCGTATGCACCAAACGGCAGCACAGAGTACCCACCCTTTGTGGAGTTGCTGGAGGGGGTGCTGGAGAGCGCTCCCTCTGGGGTCCCCCTCGTTCTGCGGGGGGACTTCAATGCTCACGTGGGCAATGACAGTGAGACCTGGAAGGGGGATGAGTGGGAGGAACGGCCCCCCTGATCTGAGCCCGAGTGGTGTTTTGTTGTTGGACTTCTGTGCTCATCATGGACTGTCCATAATGAACACCATGTTCAGGCATAAGGTGTCCATGTGTGCACTTGGCACCAGGTCACCCAAGATTGCACTGGTGCCGAACCAGTCTACATGTGTTCTGTGGACCTGGAGAAGGCAATCGACCATGTCCCTCGGGGAATCCTGTGGAGGGTGCTCCGGGAAAATGGGGTACCGGACCCCTTCACAAGGGCTGTTCGGTCCCTGAACGACCGGAGTCAGAGCTTGGTCCGCATTGCCGGAAGTAAGTCAGATTCACTTCTGGTGAGGGTTGGACTCCGCTAGGGCTGCCCTTTATCACCGGTTCTGTTCATTACTTTCATGGACAGAATTTCTAGACCCAGCCATGGCACTGAAGTGGGTTGGACGCCTCAGGACTTGGTCTCTGCTTTTTGCAGATGATGTGGTTCTGTTGGCTTCATCAGACCACGACCTTCAGCTCTCATTGGAGAGGTTTGCAACCGAGGGTGAAGTGGCTGGGATGAGAATCAGCACCTCCAAATCTGAGGCAATGGTCCTCAGTGAACTTCCCTGCTTAGGTCGCTCCCCCTGCAACCAAGACCTTGGATAAGCAGAAGAAGATGGATGGATGGATCTATGGATGGATGGATGGATGGACACTGAAGAAGGACGCTGCAAAAATTAAAATCAAAGCAAGTTAATTTGGCTAATTTCTATAATAGTCCAAGCGTCTCACCTTCCTTGAGGTCAAGGAAATTATTCATTACACTGTTACAATAGTCCAAATATCAGGACCAGTCATGTGACAGGTTAATGTAATGTTAACAGATAAAGCTACATATTTTCTTAAAGTTTGATGAAGAGGTCTACTATGACATGTTAATTTTAAGTTATTATGACAAAGACACTGGTAAGTTATTATGCCTTGGTTCCCAAACAACGTCAACTTTGCATTGAAGGTGACATAATTGACCAAATGACACAAAATTCATAAATGTTCGTAGAGCCTCCTTCATGTCATTGACAGGTGTCATGTGATAATTATGTCAGTGTCATGCCAGTCTTATGAACCAAATCAGCTTTGTGCTGCATATCTTATGGAGATCAGTCTGATAATGGCTGCATTCACTAGGCAATCTGAACCATTCCCAAGCACATTTGACCTCAAAAGTCCAGTCCAGAATGCTAGATGGCCATATCTGACCAAACTGACTCAAGATAAGCCACAGAGTCAGTAAAGTTACTGTCATGTTATCTGTGTATTTCTCCACTGTAATAACTCTGAGATCGTAAACTGAGTCTGTCATATTGCGATGTGATAATCCATGCCCTGGTTGGGCTTGGAGCAGTGTGAGTACAGGTCAGCAGGGTGACTAGCGAGGGGAACAATCGTGCTTCATCACAGGAGGGGTAACTGGCATGAGAAAGTGCTTCCTAAAGGAGGGATGGGGGAGATGGAGAGGGGATACAATTAGTTTTGTTAGAGACTGGTGCTGAAGTAGGACATCTACTGGACATCTATAGTTTTTCATATCTATGAAATATTTCCTTCAACATCATGTGAGTCTAGTACACGCTGGCTTCAAACAATTTGCCATTTGGGTTGCAGGCTCATTACAGTACACTATTTTCCCTGTTTACAATATACATAACCCGGCTTTACTTTAAATCATGCATGACCTTCTCTAAATTTCTTGGCACAGTGCCTTCCAATATTAAACTGGCGCATTAGCGTTACTGATGTTTTTTTTCCTATGTTTCTTCTCTAGAAAAAAGGATCCAGCACAGTCCCAGAGGCAGCAGCAGGACGAGAGATCTTCGTTACGAGAAGCTGGAAGAACAGAGAGAAAACAAAAGGATATGCTCTGACTTAGAGGATTCCTATGTCTACTGAAATTCTGCCCAAATAACTAAACCAATCTGGTTTTAAATCCCGCATAAACCTTTTTACATCAATGTTAAACTAATCTAAAGCTGAAGAGAGGGAATGTGAAACAGATGTTTATAAAAGTGAACAGAAAGCAAGAGCGGCTTCTATCTGGAGACAGTTAGAGATCATTGGGGTGTAAAACTCCATGGGGGAGAGGTAAATCTGAGATTACATATCAGAGTCACACAATCATAAAACGGTGTACTAACAAATTGAATCATTGTGTGAAGTGTCCTTATATGTCCCACTGCAGACTCTTTCTTTTCTTTATTATCCATCATTACATTAGATGTGGTCACAGTAAAGCATCAATGTTTTGATAAATGTGATGTGTAACACCACAATCTACGCCTTCAAATTCTACTTGGATCTTTCCATTTTGCATCTGTCTTCACGCTCTGTCTCTCCAGTGGGCATTTAAAAACATACCAAATGTCATGAAAGAATAAACACACACACGTCTCGGCTTGGAAAGCTCAACGAATTGTAACAAATGCTTGAGCTATGTGCGCAACGGTTTTGCTAACACCTAAAAAATGCTGTGCATTCAGTGCATACCAAATCACTTGTCATGCATAATGCCTTGTGATGAATTCTGGGCAAAAAAGGCAGTTTTTTCAGGATGACATCAGTGGAGCTGAATTGCATGTCTGGCTCAGTTTCTTTCGACCTTCACTCCATTTCTCAAACATTCAAATTAAAGCCGGCACACCAACCACAGAACACTGCAGTGCATAATTTAAACTTGACACCCTAAAAGTAAACACGTCTTTCGCTTCACAATTTATCCATACTTCTCGCTCTGTTTGTTTTGCACGGTAGCAGCTCAGTTTCTCATATATATTAGCTGCAGGTCTAGCCCTGTCTGCTGTGTGGGTCTGGCTGGGTGGAGGGATACTGTCGTCCTGGGGTTGTGGTGTGGCTCAGAGACAGAAGTGGTCCCAGTGTGCATAAATGTCCCTCTTGTTTGTTTGGTGGTGGGTGCTGTGAAGGCGGGCGCCAGTAAACATTGCCCTGGACTTGTTTGTATGTAGTGCCACACTGACGAGTCAGCAGAATACAAAAAGCGGACTTCTTTCAGAGATTCACCTTAGGCCTAAACTAACTAAACAGTTTAGTTAGCATGTGTGCAGAGTCTTTGCTGTGGCACAGGTTGTGGGATGTAGTCTCACACAAGAAAGAAGCAGTTATACATTTGTCTTGTAAAAACCCACAAACAGTCGAGCACGCCTCTACAATGCACTTGATCCATGGCAAAGTACAGCAAAACACAACTGCTGAGCTCTTCAAACCAGTGGAATTTTTCAAGACTTTAAAAATGCACCGATATAAACGTAGATTTCACAGCCGCCTCCATACATCCTCCGCCCCTGTGTCACATAAACCTCAACAGCCCCCAGACCAAGACAGAGACCCTGGAAACACAGCCACGCTTCATTCATCTGATGTATTAGTAAACTGATCTGGCTCAGTAAAGAGGTTAAACTGATTAAGCTTTTGGATGGGACACAATTATGACACAATCTCTGTGCAATGTATAACCAGCCGCTGCCCCCAGTCTTCAGGTTTCAGATACTGGAGCGTGATAAAATGTCAAGGAAATTGGGAAACTCAAAATATTGCATTCCAGACAAATGCAATTAGAGTGTATCACATGTAGTAAATCATGCACTCTTTGATACCTGGTGATGAGGTTGAAAGAAAGGTAGCGGTAGAGGTTTGACCTTTTGGAGCTCAAGTGTAGCAGTGAACAATATTTTTAAGGCATCCACTACATATGTTGTTCATATTATGTCATAATTTATAACATGCAGTTTTTCCAGAAGCATCAAAGAGAGAGAGAAATGCAGTCATCTCCTCTGTTTCCCTTGCTACACATAAATAAACATATTGCCTGTGAATATTTGTGTGTTACTTGGTGACTTGTTTCAGCTTACTTTGTGTCTTTTGTGTCAGCTTACTTGTCTTTTTTGGTATTCAAACAAGTTGGAGAACAACTGAACCAGCCAACAAATTTTGGCACACTCTTCAATGTTCTGAGCATGAAGTCATGTTGCATGAAATTGTGATTACCATTCATAATAAAAAAAATCCCTGTTGTCAGTGGTCCAATGGAAAATGATTTTAAAATCCTCTTTAAGCTTGGTTGAATGGAAATTGGAGGCAACTGTTTACATACTGGTGTACATCATACTGAAAGAAAATACAACATCTACACAGTTACGTTCAAAAAGGGCAGCACAGTTTACTGTGTTTCCATTGGTCATTCAAAAACCTTCAATTTTCCAGAGAGCACTGGGCTAAAAATCGCTGGTAAGAGGTTGCAACAAAAGCATAAGACTAGAAAAAAAGAGGCTGGAGTGGTGGAAACGAAGCTTTGCAATAGGGTTGAACCAATTATTGGCCTGACTGATTATGATATTTGGCACTTGGCCAATTTTCAGTATCAGCAGTTTTATTCTATTTGATAAAATGATTTAATTAAAAAGTGTGCTACCTGGGCTCCACTGCAAGGCGTGTCTTCCCCTTTGGCTTCATTTTCACTCTACAAAGTCTCTCAAATGTCCAGCAAACAATACAATCTAACTGGCTTACTGTCACATGAGCACCAGCCAATCAACACTTAGGCCCGGCGTGCTACTGACACAGTGAGCGTTTGAAATCACTTTACGTTTTCCTGCTGCTGCTGTGTTGCTCTGTGCCATTTCTCATGTTGATAGCGATAGTGCTGAATTGTTTATCTTCCTTAACTTTGCATCTTGCTGTTTTATTTTTGCCACATTAAGTACATTTTGTATTTTAAATAAATGCTTATCAGTTGCAAAAATTGATTATCAGCCTCATGGACTATGAATAATCGGTAGCTGTCCTGAAACACAAACAACAACCTCTACTCTGTAAGCAGCTATCAGCATTAGTGTGGCATTGATCAGTGGGAAGGAAGTCATTGAAATGGACCACCATGTTGAAAGAATGAGTTGTGATTGGTTTAGACTGGTGGGTGACAACAATGCAATCAGCTGGCAGTCAGATTATTACAGCTGGGTTTATAAATATGCATATTTAATATCAAATACAAAATTCAGCAGTACTGCAGGTGTTGTGCCGGTTCATTGTTTAAGGAGTTGTTAAAAAGCCTTTTTCATATACAAAACAAAAAAATAATCTGTAGGGAGTACTGTTGTTTTTATAAAAATACTCTTACATACTTATATTAGCTTTTATGTAAAGCAGAGTGTTTCAGCTCATGTTTACACAGCAGTTTAATCTTGTGAGTCCCTGTCTCTGTCAGAACAAAAACTACACGGAAACTTCTGTAATAAAATTGGATTAAACTTCATTTTGGGCTAGGGTAGGTTAGGATACCAAAAATTTAAAGTTAAAAACCTGACCTGCAAAACATAATTAAAAAACTTACAATAGAGTAAACAGAGCAGAGTAAACAGTCTGCTTACAGGAAAGAGCTTGTCCTCCATGAAAATATTTAAATGCAGCAAACATAGCTCACGTGGCTTTGTGAACTGTGTAAACTACGTAGATAATGTAGCTATGTATTTACGCAGCTAAAGCTACGTTCACAGAGCAGCTATGCAAGATATTTAGCCATGTAGCTACATGAACTTCAGCAACATTTGCTAAAGCTCATGTTGCTAAAGAGAACTTAGCTACACTGGCCTATTTAGTAACATTAAATACAAAGCTAGCATTAGGGTGGCCATTACCACAGCACCAAAAAAGGAGGACATTTGCAGCACTTCGTGAAGCAAGAATAATCACAACAAATAGGACTCTGGTGTATTTGCTGCTAAAATATAATTTTGTCCATAATACCAAGTGTATCATGATACAGTAATTCTGAGGTACTTTATTCACTGAAGGACAGTTTGATCTATGATATATCATGATGTAGTATGAGTCACTGAGATCTCTTGGTCAACTTTCTCTTCCACAGTTTACACTCTTGTATGGCTGGTGATGTTTGACTGCATGATAGACTTTAAAAAACTGCAGCTGATATCTTGTCATCTTGGGCAATGTTGCTTCTTGAAATAGACTTCAGGGAAGAGGTACCCACAGCTCATCTGTTGCTCTTGTGTTTGTGATAACATGTCTATCAAAGGGCCCCTCTCCTTTAGTACTGACGTCCACATCACATTGACAAAGTACAATGTGAAGGTAAGTCATCTTTGCTGCTTTTAGCAATAAATGAGTGTTCTTTTGACTATTCCAGATTCAGTGAGGTCTGTCTTTTCGGCATGCTAACGGTCTGTTAACGTAATGACATGAAGTAGGTAGCTGGCACATGGGGGCTTGTTTATGTTTTCAGCCAATGATATTTCAGATAACCATTTGACACCACTTTTAGCCAATCATATTTGTTGGCCAATCTTTCATTAGACCACAAGTGTTACAGCATTGGACAATATGCTGCGTTATGTTCAGGTGCGACTCAAAAAGGAGGACAAATAAGCGTCCAGGATGAGGCTGCGCCGGACGTCAGACAAGGCATTTAGATTTTGGACTGTCCTGCCTGAAGCTGCACATAAGGCCACCCTAGCAAGCATAGCTATGTTAGCTTTAGCTAAAGATAACAAAGCTAAAGCAAGCCAGCATTCATGTAACTACTTCTAAAACGGGTTGAAACATAATTTGATCCTGGATTAGACCTCTGACTTTTTTCTCTGTTTTCTTTATGAAAACTTTCAACAGTTTCCTCTGAAAATGTAGACTTACACACATGTGCATTATGGATTTAATCAATAGCCATGTATAGTAAGAGGACTAAAACAATAATGACTGGCTTCTGTGACCCCCATCAACAGTTTCTTGAAATTGACCCTTTCTTTGTAGCTCTTTTGGAGCAACAACTCCTCCTCATTTGTGTGTCAGCGCAACCATTTGTGTGTTAGCCATTTTGTATGTTAGTACTCTCCACTCTAGGAAGAGTATGTGAGCATGGACATGATGTTTCATTACAAAGTCGCACAGCCAGCTTCTGTCCCACCATATGTGCTACACTGTTTTCAGTCATTTGGTTGGTGGTGGTTAATATCCAAATGTTGTCATCTTAGGAAATAAAGGGCTGCTCATTTACTGAGATCATGACTGTGGAACGCAATTACTTGTTGGTTTTACAACTGCATCATGCATTTATCAAAGCTAGACACTAATACTTTGAGAAACAAGCAATACAGGAAAAAATGAGTGGAATAAATATATCAAATCAATGCTTTGTAATAATAAAGAAACAAATAAATACTTTTATAGCCAAATATAACAACAAACATCCAAAAAAGACAAAGAGGTTTCATTATAGTCTCATATTTTCTGAACGTTTTGAGAGCACCACAGCCATCCTAAAGTCTAATTAGATGATTGATAGTGTCAGAGAGGGAGCAGGGGCTGCTGCTGGCAGGTGGGTTTGGCCAGTGTTGAACCACATTACTACAAAAGATCGACTGGAAAAAACTTTTATTCAGGGCTGACAAGAAGTTGGCTCGGTTCAGTCGAACAAGCAAAAGGTCCATCTATTCAGAGGCTTCATTCAGTCCCAGAGGCCTCAGCCAGCAGTTTCATCACACCACCATCACATGTGGACAGTGTTGTGTTACTATTAGCATGATGGTCGGACTGCCAAGCAGAACAGCAAACTTCACAGTAAAACAGATATAACCACAGGATGGGATTATGGGTTTTTAGAAGGATATTAGGCTTAACAAACTACCTGATGAACTCCTTTGTCTGGGGACTGACAGACAAAGGTAATTCGCAGAACAATTTAATGAAAAGCAGGGGAACCTCAAATTAAACTGCTATAGATTGAGCTTCACCAGGTGCTTATTTGGCTGGGTAGATCTGTGCATTTGTGCCAACACAGCAGACTCTTGGAGCTGTTTTTGAAGTATACAGTTCCTCCTACATGCTGATTCTATGCCTGTTCTCGCCCATTGACCCTGATTACTCCAAATGAGCCATAAGCAGACTGCTCCTCTCCCAGTACACCACAGTGAATATGTTTGTGTGCAGCCTGAGGAAACAATTGGCATTGCAGTTGAAAGTATTTTCACTAAGTAATTTGGCACTGCACATCACCACAAACACGCAGTGAAACACAGTGCTGGCAGCATCATGATGTTGGGATGCTTCTTGGTAGTCGGCCCTGGAAGGCTTGTAAAGGGAGAGGGTAAAATGAATGTGGAAAAACACAGGAAAATCCTTGAGAACAATTTTATTCAGTCTATAAGAAAACAACAGCTTGGAAGAAAGTTTATCAATCACTTCCTTAGGTGTCACCTGTCAGAGACATTCTTTGCTTGTCTAGGCAAAAAAATTACATCACCAGCAAAATATGTCAGCACTCATTGAAGGGGTGTTTTAGCTTTACTGTTGCTCAACAGAAAAAAATAAACACATTGCCCATATTTATATACAGTCAAGGGTCTCATGTGTTTCCTGATTTTGTCAGCAGTCATTATAAACAATTACTTTTGGATCTAAGAAAAAGCTGTCAGTGCAGTATTAACTTGACACATACCCCCGGCAGCTGTCACAAGCTTAAAAACAAACAAACAAAAACAAAATCTTCATACTCATGGCCTTAAATGCTTTTTTAGGTCCTATAAAAGCATCAATATTACTTTAAATTTGTTTCATAACCAACTAAGAACTCCTCTGAGGAGCTTCAAATATGCAGTGACAGCTGTTTTGAAGTATGAGAGCCTTTTGTGGCTAAAAAGCCAACACTTTCATGACTAATCTCCCTCTAAGTGCTCTCTCTGCTCTTTTAAAGATATATCCTAAAAGAAAAACAAAGCATAACTCAGGTACTGGGGCTTTTCTGGTCCTGGTATTCCAGAGGCTGGACTCAGAGATTCTGGCTTCTAAATTGTCCAGACAGGCCTGAGTGTCAGAGGCTCATATGGGTACAAACACATTAATATCAACGTCACTCACCGCCTGTACTGGGTGCCCAGACAGCTCTGGTTTCAGACGGCATTTAGAGGAAAAGTCCAGTCATGTGCTGAACCTCAGTTTTAATTAGCTAATGGTACCTGCTGTTTCATCTCCTGTGTCTGAGGAGATTGCACACAAAAGACTCTATTTTCACCTGTAAACATAGAGGCCATTTTAGCATCAGCATGTGCTGTACATCTAAAAATCTGCAGCATAAGGATTTTTACCATTCAGTCTAGTAAATCTAAATTTACATGTTTGCTGGTTTCACACATGTAGAAAAAAAGGAAATTCCATGATCTAAAGTTGTTTTTCTGTCCAGCAGGCCACAGCATCCAACTTTCTTTCATCAAGTGGTTTGACTTGAGTGGGTCGGTGAGTTTTAATGATTGTGTGTGCACATGAGCATTGGATGGTGTCCCATTAGGCAGCTAATACTCGCTGGGTTTTATCACTGTGAAACGGGTGGCTGGATTTTTGTGTCAGTAGTAGCTCTTTAGCTGTAGAAAAGCAGGGATCCCAGGTTTGACAGGGTGCACTGAACACACAATGGGACCAGATTCAGGCAAAAAGATTTTGCCTAAAAGTAAATATTAAAATATAAGCACTTTCTATGGACTAATACTGGACTAAAATATTTGTAGTTTTCGTCCACTAAAACTAAAATTTTAAAGGGTAGCAATGACTTAAATGTGACTAAAATTAATGAGCATTTGAATTAACACTGACGCTGTGGAAGACATGAATAATCTTATAAGGAATGTGTACTATAAGGGAGAAACAGTTTGACATTTAAAATGTGCATTATAACAAAAGTCTAAATCAAATGCTATGCCCTGATGTCATGAACAAATAAATAAATGCAAAAAATAAATGCAAAAAATAAATAATCAAATAAAATAAATCATTTCAACTGGATCAAATATTTGTAGAGGTTACTCAGAGAAATTCTAGGATTTCTGCAAATATTGCATCTTTCAAATAGAATATTTTCATTCACTGCATACTGTATAATGACAGCATTGCAACAGAGTCCTAAACATGGCCTCGTGCCTTTAAACAATGACTGAGCTGTTTTTCCAACTTGTTTCAAAAAGTACGACAAAAACTAAACAAAAACAAAACAGTCTGAAATTGTATAAAGCACACAGAGGTATAGTTCTGCCTGAAGTCTCTCTACATGTAACTGCTGTGTCCTCTGCACTCAGAGGGCCTGCGCCCTTCAGGAGAAATATTTTCTGACCCTCATAGCTCACAGTCCGCTCCTCAGACGCTTCAAATCCACCAGGCTGGTCTCTGACAAAGCAGAACATTATCAAAGTCTGGGACCATGTCAGGGCTACTCTTGCTGGATATATTTTTAATATTTATGCAGACACAGGAAAAAAATGTAATAAACTAAAACAACAAGTGAATTAGGCATGAAACACAACAGGATATTGCAGAGAGATTATGTTGTTTCCTCTTGGCCCATGCCCTTCAGTGTTCGCCTGCACTACACAACAGCCCAGGGCCGCCTTTAATTGGCAGGAGAGGAGGAACCAAACTAAAAGGTCGCAAAACTTTTTAAGAGCCACAAACTCAGAAATCTACAAATGGACAGAACTGTTTGTTTAAGGCATCTTTAAAATATTATCCAGGTAGAGACTGTGACAGGCTGGTGCAGGGGTTCTACTGTTGTGATAATGACTTTTTCCTGCCAAGACGCAGCGTGAAGCAAATGCTGTGCAGCTGTTCGAAAAGAAAGAGATACAGTTCATATATATATGGGGGGGGTGTTATGTTTGGATGTGGGGAGAGCCCCCTTTCATGAGCATCTGCTGGAATCTGCTGCTGGAAAGATAATAAAGGGATTAGCTTGGGTTTTTCTGGAGTGTTTGGTCCAAAAAACAGAATGTCTCATCTGCTTCCTCTGTAGGAATTGCTTGAATTCTTGAATGCCTTTGTCTATTGCCACAAATACAAGAGGTATCATTGCTGGTAGCCAAGAAGCACACAAGCTCAGACAAAAAACACAAGACTTGAACATAGATACCTAAAATAAATACAAGATTACAGACTTTTTATAACACGTAACAGACATGCAACATTTCCTTTAAGTACACAGTACCTACTTGAATCCACAGTCTAAAAAATCCACAAACACAGCTTCAAATACTCACAGAGAGCATATTTATTTTCTCTAGCCCTCCAAGTTTATCTGCAAAAGTCCCACACCAGCATACGTTCAATCCCTGCTGATTATACGTGTTGATGAAGCTTGAAAACATTTCACTTTTCTGTTTATATTCTGCCGGAAAGACCGGGTGTTACAACCCGGCATTATGTACACTGAATCAATACTTCCTATTGTGAGAGTCGGTGGAAATAATATCCACATTTTCACATGGTTTACAATGCACATGTTCAAGTAAGAGTGCTTGAAATCAGGGCAACCGGGAGGTTAGGGTGTGCAGTTTCTCATTGCCTCATGTCCGCAGACAGAGTCCAGCGGCTCGTCCACACTGAGCTGAATTGTTTCAGTTCTCACATGTGGTAAACATCACCAACAACACATATAAACATATACATGCGCACATACACTTCACAATGTCATGCATACTGCAAACATTCAGTCTGCATCTTTCTGCATGTCACCAGGCTTGAGACACTGCTATAATAAAGACACAGTGTGACAAAGACTTCCACTGGAAAAAAAAAAGATTCTAAAAAGGCTAAATTGAAACGCGCATCAGGCAAGCCAGATAGTCCGTAAGCTGTCCTGCACACGTCATGTGCAGCAGCTTTATTTCTTTAAACAAGTGGCCTGTGTTTGACGCTGGCCCTCATGTCGTTCCCCACACTTTTATGCTTTTTTTTCAACTCGATCCACTATCCTTGTCTAAAATGAAAGCATAAAAAGCCTCAAAACAAACTAACAAAAGCAAACACCTAAAGCAGAATTAAAGTCAGGGAACATCAGTAAATAACTTCCAAATTTTGAACATGGAAGCATGAACCCAAAGTGACGCAAAGCAATAGCAGCAACAGTTGAGTTTTTGTCTTTTAGCTCACTAACAAATCCCAGAATCACTCAAAATAAACATGAAATTTTAATCCAACTCTATGCAAAACTGCCATTAAAAACAACTTTCTATTAACAGACCCTCATCTGAGCTAATTCTACAAGCCACTGTTATTTAGAAAATAAACAGACCTGGTTTTAATTTCTTTTAGGAATTAAAAAAAAGCCTTGAGATAAAACAGGTGCTGTTCAAATATTGCGGACTCAGTGCTTGAGTAATTAGGACTTGGATAAGACCCTAAGCTTGAAGAGGAACATTTCTGACAGGCAGCTTTAGGAGAAGTTGTGAATTAAGACGTTCCCGACGATCCCTCTGTGGATCAGCTTCCCCAGACTACTACATTTCTCTCTCTGTGTTTGGCTTGGATATGAAGCGCTTAATACTTGTGGGACAGCTAAACATTTAAAGCTCCCATTTTAAAGGATCGAGTGTAAGGCATTGTTTGGTTTTGCGGACCATATGTGTTGGCTTTTCATGATCTGAATCCCTTCTTGAAAAACACAGGGCTTGTGAAAATAAGCACAGCTTCGGCCTACACAAATTGTGGGCTAATTGTGTATTTGGAGTGAATGGCTCTTAAGGTTGGAGGGATTTTTCCATTCGCTAACAGACGTGGAGGGAGTGACAGCTTGACATTGATTAGTGTGTTGACTTGTGCAATTGGAAACTTACCTGTAAAATATACAACCACAAATCTATTTACACTGACAGGGAAGTGCTGCTCTTACCACATCTTCATTCAGGGGAAGGATAAATATAGCTTTTTACATTTTCCACTAAAAATACAGAAATAACAATCATAACAGTTTCTCAAGCGAAACAAAATAAAAGTTTGTGTTGAAAGGTAATCAGCAGTGAAGCAAGTGTAGTTTTTGGACAAAATTGATGTGAATATCATTGAGGAAAAGTCCTCTTGGGGCATAGCATTATTTTGAGAAATATGTGCTCCAATGCAATAAAAGAATTGACAGATGGATGTAATTATGGGAAAAACTAAACTCACATAAACCATGGAATACAGGGAACCTAATCCTTTAAAAAGATGCATAATGGTGGAAATAAGAAAGTCTGATATGAGGGGGGTTTTGCACTACTGTACAAGCTATAAATATCATGAACTGTTGCTTTCTCTGTTTGGTAAATAAAGTTACACATTAAAATGACTCACCATGCACTTGTTGGGTTTCTCTCCAGAGTGGACTCTCATATGAATGAGCAGCTTGTAACGTGCGTTGAAAGGTTTGTAACGGCGAATACAGCCGGCCCAGAAACACGTGAAGTCCTCCCCTTTGCGCTGGTCGATGTGCACCTTCTCAATGTGCCTCACCAGCTCCTCCTGCTGCTCGTACGCTGCACTGCAGTCAATCCACCGACATACCTGCCTGTCAACCAACGTCCCTCCTCCTCCAACCACTTCTTCCTGCTCCGGTGCCAAGTGAGAGCCAGCAGGTGTTCCAGATGTTGGTTTGAGACCTAGAGAAGAGGTTGGTGCTGTTTGCTGGCTCTGATGGTGCAGCAGGCCCCCTGAATTGGGCCCCACATATTGGTGTAAGTGGTAGGGTGGAGGCATAGCAGGGCGGGACGTGTGGTGAGGGGGGCGGAGGTGCCCGTTGCAGCCACTAAGCTGATGGTGATGGTGATAGTGGTGCTGAAAGAGTTCATCTTCACTGGGTGAAAAATCGTCTAGGGGCTCCTGCTTGAGAACGGCCCCTGATCTTTGGCCCCCGTCCAAAAGAGCCCCAGATTCAGGCCCTGAATGCAGCATCCCGGACATCAGTGCCCCACTCATCAAGAGCCCCAGCCCATCCTGGCCTCCCCCTCCTCCAACACCTCCCCCAGCGGTTCCCGCAGCCCCCCGCCCCTGCAGCATGGAGCCCTGCTCCTCACACAGCCCCTGGCCTTGCTCTGGCTCTGCTGATGACACCGATGAGGAGGACGAAGAGGAGGAGGAGGAGGAGGAGGAGAGGGAGAGCAGGCAGGTGGCAGGTGAGGATAGCTGACAGCTCTCTTGTAGCAAAGCCTGCTGGGGGCTGCTGTGCGGTGGGGGCCTCTGGGGGGCTTCTCGCGAGCAGGAGTTAGAGGGTGGGGATGTCGAAGAGGAGGAGGAAGAGGAGGAAAAGCCGGCACTGCTGGCGTGGCTGGGCGAGAGGTTAGTGCGGAAGCCGTTGACGCAGGTGACCATTGACATCTGGGAGGAGGAGCAGATGATGGCGGTGATGTTGATGCCTTCGGAAACAGCGCCAGAATCTGATGGGGGACCCGCTGCAGCCGAGTTGGACTGTGAGGCCAGGGAGAGGCAGCGTCTCTTCAGACTGCTAGCACTGAGCAGCCGCGCTGAATGACGGGAGCCAGTTGGGGACAAAGCCAGCGGGGAGGAGCCATCTTCATTATTAAACGCTTGCACTGCATCCCCTGACACAGCGCTACCTACACCACTTACTGTACGTACACCATTACTGCTGGAGCTAACCTGTGATGATCCCATTGCTTGACCCGCCCGACAGTTCTGAAACCCGGCCTGAGACGTGCTGTGGACCCCTGACCCGTTGTTGGAGATTTTGTAGCCCATTGGGTTTTCCTGTTTGATAGGGTAGGGCAGAGAAGACTGAGCGCCATTGGCAGTGCCGCAGCCCAGGCTGAGTGAGGCCCCCGGCAGGGTCCTTTGGAAAGCAGGGGAGGATCTGTAAGGAGAAAGAGACACAGACGGGAATATGAGCGCTGTTAGCTCACAGGCTGATGACAGATTGTGGCTGGTTGATCCTTCCCACCAGCAGGATTTAGCCTCAGCATCCTGCTAACCCCTCTCCTCCAATCATAATCTCAGTATTAGGGAGAACTATGTCATAGTAACAACTCTTTCAGCATTCTTAAATGTTGAATATAAGCTTTTCTACGTAGAAGTAAGTATAAACTATCAGCTTGTTAAACCAAGCTATAGAAAAACAGCAGCCATCAGTTAGATCAACTAGACAAAGAAACACATCACTTAGGAGCAAGATGCTGCATTATTTATAGACTATTTTGTCCAATATCCTGTTTTTATAGATGGTGCATTATAATTCTTTTTTTTAAGTTGTAATATTATTGCAATTACATTTTAGTCCTATCTACTAAGTATTCACCGGATTTTACTGCCTTTTTATCTGATTTACTACAGGGTTGTCAAATTTAAGTCCTTTTCTAAGAAAACTAAACTAAAAAAACTAAACTAAAACTTTTTTTTGTCACTTTAAACCCATTTTTCTGCTTTTCAACATTGTTTGTTAACGAATTTTTGCCACAGCCCATTTTTAACTTTTTTTTTTCCATTTTACACCTTTTTTAGCCTCTTCCTGACCATTTTTACCCATATTTGCTGCTTTTCACCCATTTTTGCAACTTTTCCACCCATGTTGGCAATTTTTTTTTTTTTGCCAATTTTAACCCATTTTTGACGCCTTACAGCAATTCTGTAATTTTCCACTAAAGTTGCCTAAGTGTTTTCTGCCTTATTTTCTGGCTCCCTTCTGCATTTGTGCATATTATAGCTTAGCTTAGAGTCTATCATTACTTTCCAAATAGTTTAATTCTATGTGCAAATTCACATTGTTAACATAACCAATAAAAAAGTAAGTCTGTAAGAATTGTTAAGAAAAGGGATTTTCATTTTGAAAAGCGCTCTGCTGTTCTTCGGAATAAATAAATGAACAATATTTTTTGTTTCTTTAATAAGAGTGATTATTATTCAGGGCAAACGTTATTATTACAGCTTAACTTTTCAGTGAATCATGATTTTGCTGACCTCCATGGGCTCCAATCTGGCTGGATCCCAGAAAGCTCACTCCTTACCCCTACCCTTTTTTGGGCAGCCTTGCTAACGGTTAACTTTATAGTGTTGAGCAATTTCTATTAAAGCACAATTTTTTCATTTTGTTTGTAAAAATGGAGGACAACTTACTCAGGGCAAAGCAAATCCACCTACAGGTACAAAATAAGTCACCTAAGCTATCCTTTTACTAACAAATCCTAAACTTTAACTAACATAAAACACTGTTTGACCACAATTTCAGTGTTTATCATGTAAGCCTGGTATAGATTCATTTATAAGATGACATCGGACACCAATGCTGACGATCCAAAGTGTTTTTATGAATAAATGAAACAAGATCTTGTGGTAGTGAGAGGATATGAATGGGCATTTATGGCTAAGAATAAAGAAAGAGGAGGATGGATGGCTGCTGAGACCGAGAGGCCACTAGCTAGTGTGTCCACCTGTCAGGCTTTGATGACACAAAGGGGTTAAACCCAACCCAACATCGGGGAAAAATAGGGAGTCACCTGTTTTTTGGTGGCATAATTGCAGCCTATGAAGGGTCAGCATTTACAATACTGTGTATTATGGTGGGAATCTTTGCCCTGCTGAATGGGGAACCCAGGTCAAATTTCCCCATGCGTTGCTGTGATCTCCTACATAATCATTGCTGTCAGTTGGCTCATTATGGATTTTGTCCAAAGCCCCTGAGTGATGTGAGAAGAGCTCTCCTTTCTGCGGGCTATCTCATGAAGGAATCGTCTTTGTCCTTTCCCCTCCGAGCACACAGGGGGAAAAGCAGAGCTAGGATTTTAGAGAGCCATGGGCAGATTTTGTCGTCGTCGTTGTTAATAAAAACTTGACCCCTCTCTCTTTCTTTTAGAAGTGCCATTTCCTGTTTGGCTGCAGTGAAAACATTGAGAGAAAATACAAGAGGGGTGAATGTCTGTCCAGAAACACTTTTGGTGAGATAGCCGAGGACAGAGGGAGAGACAGGAGGACAAACCCCATAAAAGAAAATGTCTTTTGACTAACAGTAGTCAAGGAATGCACAACAGAAGAATCACATTAGTTTAACATAAATGTTGTACTTTGGACCCCTTTGTGTGTTTTCATTAGACTCGGGAAAGCTTTCCAGCTATGGTAGATGTATGTGTGCCTTTGCTTCATGAAAGCACAGATAATGAAAAACACACTGTACCTGCATATTGTTAGTAATACTATTCCCACAGGAAGCGTTCAAAACTGGAACAGAAACAGAATCATTTGAAAGAGTCATGATAGTGACAGTGTACCTGGTGTCCTGGTGAGGGCCG
The DNA here is from genome assembly GCF_018320785.1 of Cheilinus undulatus. Taxonomy (NCBI): domain Eukaryota; kingdom Metazoa; phylum Chordata; class Actinopteri; order Labriformes; family Labridae; genus Cheilinus; species Cheilinus undulatus. Next base: position 31,167,089 of record NC_054871.1, on the reverse strand, counting down.
TCCTGCAGGAGGAGATCGGGTGTAGGTCTGTCACAGTGGAGGCTCTGGGTATAAAGCCCCCCTAAATGACCCCCCACCAGCAAGGGCAAGCTCTGCCCACATCGCATCAGGGAGCCCTGAGCACCACCCAGCTCTGCATCTGCCTCTTTCTCTGAGCAGTAAGCACCGTTCACTGAAAAAAAAAAAAAAAAGAGCAGGAAAAACAACACAGAGCAGTCTTATTATCGGTATGTGACAATATTACAACACCAAACCTGCACTCAAATCAAGAACTAGCTGAGCCAACTGGACTCAGTGATCCGCTAACTGCCCTGGAAGAATCATCAGTTTATAGTGGGACTGGTGCCATTAGTGACATGTTGAAATCTATTATTTTATTAATAATCTCCTGAGGAATAATTATTGGCTAGTGACTGGTGATATATACAGAGCTCTTTGGCAAAGCTCAGCTAATGACAGCAAGAATAATGCCGAAGAGATTTATTTCCAAATATTATTGCTGGAGTAATCGAGGAATTGTCTTCCAAATGGAGATAGGTCCTCTTTGGAAAAATAAACTCTCTCAAATTAATGTGTCCGGAAGATGGAGCCAATTAAAGTGTCAATGTTGTTTCAATAAAGAATGGAAATTACAAACTGTCCATGAAAATCCCCACCAGTTGTCCTCTTGTTTTGCAATAAACTCTTTGGAGGAAATGATTTAATTTATTTGTCATTAAATTAATAATTAGGGTTTTTTTTTAAATTAAATCATAGTTAGTGCCAATGATGTTATCTGAAAGTGCTTTTATTAGGTTGTTTTTAAAGATGGTTCACCATTTTACTAAAAAGCCTTTCAAAGTTTTGTCCCAGCATGCACTCAAACACAACAGCCAAATGTAACCATGTCACTACACTTATGGAGTGAGAAAATATTTAGAGATGCACAAATTATAAAATCAGGGCTGATGCTGATACCAAGTTTAAAATAATAATTCAGCTGCTCACCAACGTATTCTTAATGACTTATTGTGGTGCAACTCCCACAAACATTAGACCATGAAAACAGCTGAGTTGCTAATTCTGGCATAGCTTCACCACCTGCCAAGGTGCACGGACAATAAAGGAAATGCAAAGCTCTAACAACACCTGTAGTTCAGAGAACAACTTTGAAAATGTCCTCTGAATTACCAGTGTGGCTGGAACTTTCTGTTTCCTTCATGACCATGAAAACAGATCAGAGTGTGACCAACAGGTCAATACTGTTGCCCCATTATAAAGCTCTACACTGAATCAGCTGTTAGGTGCTAGATGTCAGCATTAAACTGATGACACAACAGAAAAACATCTGCTACTGACGGTCCAGATGTTTGCAGATGGCTCATGTTCGTCAAAACGGCCAATATCAATGTTAATCTGTCCTTAAAAATATCACAATCTATACATTTTTAAATGGTACATTAGCTTCGGGAGTATCTTTTATCAACTGGACTGTGATATATTTCTTGGGCAAAGGCTAAATACTGTAAACTTTTGGTTACATCAACATTTATATAAACATAATCTATTGCCTTATTATGAAGTTGTTTTGTTGATAATGTTTAGCCTTGCTTTATCAGTGTAAGGAAATTTAAGCATGTTTTCTTAGTGGTAAGGGTTTCTCCATTCAGGTTTAATGCTATTTTAGAAGAACTATTTGTGAAGTCTTGCAGCTGTCTGCTGTTGGAAGATGTAAGTAAGGAAGGGACAAGAACAGACCTTATGGGGGAATTACAATTTCTGCAATGTTGTAAGGTTAAAGAAGTGACAAGCATAGATGACCATTGATGTAATGTTGTTCACCTGGTATAAAAAGTGAGTGTTAGGAATGAAGACAGAGATCAATTTGGGTCTTCTCTCCATGCTGCATGTCAATAAAGGAAGGTATTTGATTCATCACACAATGTTAGACATTTTCAGAGGACCTTTTTTATTTTCAGATTGTTTCTACATCAATCAGATCTTACCATCTCTTATTCTGACTTTTATTGGTAACTAAACTTTAAAAAATACTCCGAAGGTCAGGTCAGTATTAGAAGAGCCTATCAATAAGCTGAGCAGGCAGACTAAATTCTCCTCTGTCCTGTCTGCACTGTTAGACCTGACAATAAAAGGTTGTTTAAAATTTTTTTTTTTTTTTTTGTACATAAAAACAGCTATTCTAGTTCTATTTTCAGATTTGATAGAATACATAGTTTTAAGTAAAGAGTACTTGGTCATTCAGTACAATCATCCCTTCATCTGAAGAGTTTTCCTAGATTAACTCTGGACATTAAACACTTTTGCACCATGAGTGAAGTTACCCATTCATTTAGAGGAGTCCCACCTGAGGGGCCCGACTTCACTTCACCTTTGTTACTTGTAGTTAATGAAACTAGCTTACTTTGGGTTTAATATATTTTCAAAACTAAAATGTTTGAACATAACAGAAATTGCAGTAGATGAGAAACATGTAAATTAAAAACTGTCAGTCATGACAAAGATTTGGAGTATTCTTAACCTGTTCAGTTTTACAGTGTGTGATTAGCCTCTTCAGTAGTTCACTGGGATATACTTTATATACTGATGTATTATAACTGCATTTTTCATCAATCTAATGCATTTATGATATCCTCTGTATTTTAACATGATGTCTTTTTATTGTGTGTGTGACGTTTGCGGCTTGATCCTTCTTCATTCAGTGTTTCACAACTTTTTTACACTAAATTTTCCTCCTGACGTAACTTTTTGTGTCTCTTGTATTTTTCATCATTTTTATTGCTCCCTTTATTGGCACTTGTTTTTATTTTCAGCCTTTTTATTATATTCACTTGAATATTTAATAAGAAATGCAACAATTTATAAAAGCCACCACAACATTATAAAACAAGATCAGGGGAGATGAAAATGAACAGAGGGATTGCCTCACTGTATGAGGAAATATTTGCTAAAAGGAAAACTGATATCCCCACACATTCATTCACAGGCGGCCGCTGTCCCCTGTTCCAAATTTCCTAACTCAATTCTTTAAATTAAATTTTCTCCTAATGATGTTTTTGACAATGTTATCACACACCATGAACTATTATTAAAAAGTCTTCCTTGTATAAAGGAAACATAAAAAGGGAACAGGACACAAACGTAAAAGATATAAGGATAAAAATAACAGTGTGGGAGAAATATTCTGCACAATAAGGATTTACAGATGACATAGGAAAAAGACAAACAAAGGAGAGATATGTTACAACACAAGTGCGAGATGGAGGGAGAACGTAAACAGAGGAGGGAGAAAGTGAGAAAGAGTTTTGGGAAAAGGTTACAAAAGACAAGAGAAAACAAGAGGAACTTTGTGAGCCATGTTATCCACGTTTTAAGTAACATCTTTTGACATATCCCTCCTACAGTTGATGTATCATTAGCCTCCTCCGTATTTGTCTTGTCACGGGTCACAGTGGAAACACAAAGACGTAGAGAAAAGGCACATCGAGCAACGCAAACAGTCCAGTGTCACCAGGGGAGCAAAGGAACAACACTGGTTTCACTCAAAGCCGTTAACAGAAGGCAAGATGCCTTTCAGCTTGGGTCTGTTTTCAACCAATACAAATCACTCTGTTTACTAAATTCCTTTTTTTCTTCCTTTTTCACAGCGTGTTGGCTCTGCTGTGTTTCTCTATGAAAGTTTCAAGGCCCGCTGATGTGACGCCAAGTATTTCCCTGCCCCGAGTCAGGAGTAATTCATTCAGGATGACCAGCAGTGACATGACTCAGTATGTGGATGACTATGATCATCAGAGATCGCTTAATTAGGCCTGGACTGTCCTCATGCATGCACACAACAAAACAAACAATGACATAAAAAATAAGTATGAAATAAAAATGTTGTCATATTAAAGCACTGGGTGGACTGGCAGGGGTTCAGTGAGGACTTAACTGGATGCACATGCTCTCTCTCACACATGTATCAAAGTCCAAAGAATATAAAACACAAACCAAGCAGCCTGTAAATGTAACCTAAATTAGGAGACCTTAACTTTAATTTTTTTCCCAATAGCCTGGAAAAAAAATTCAGCTTGACAACCACAAAGAGTGAGCAGAAATGACTCCAGAACACTATTATCAGTTTGCAGATAACTTATAGTGAAGCAGATGGACAATAAAAAAGACTATAAAAAAGAGTTGATCTTTCATCCTTTTCTTAGAACATAACATTTAGAAAATTCCTCTCTACTATGGTTTAGGAAAGACGACTATTAAACATTGCATCAATATTTGTTTGGTTATGTTGTCCAAAATGAATCAGACAAATCTAAATAAATAAGCACTGGCAAATATCTGGTCAGATTTATAATCCTGTTTATTTACTGCGTGATCAAATGGTTCCGGATTAGAAACACATTTTATTTGTTTTACTGGACAAATGTTCTTGCATGAATGCTTTTGATTAAACTACATCTTTTACTTCACATAGCCACACACTGCAAAAACTGAGCTGATGATTGGTAAAAAAAAAAACTGCACCATTTTCCAATTTTCAACCTGGTATGACAGTTTCTAGTACAGGTAAATATGCTGGCAGTGAGCATGGATAGAATATAGTTAAGTCTGGAAAAGCTGGAGAAAAAGACAACCTTGCCTTAAATAGTTTTTTGGTGTTTGAAAATGTTGTCAAATGTATGTATGATAGTATCCTGTCTTTGACTTCGTCTTGTAAATGGAACTGCTGTGACACAAGTCAACTTTGGGACTTTGTCCAACATTAAGCTGCCTCTTTAATCTATCAAGCAAAACTGAGCAGTGAGAGAGAAAGTTGAAGGCCTTTGAGCTAAAGAAACACGCTGCTGAGCTGAGGGGAACTGCAGAGTCGGGTGATAATGACTTGTGGGATTTTCGCTATGACAGGCTCCTTTCATGTGCTGATACTTACTTGATTCACTATTTGAACAGATATATTTTAAAGTTACATTTCAGGAGCTAAAGATAGATGTTGATTCTGACAAAACTGATGATATTTACACAAAAGTATTGCGAATATTTTCCAGTTTTACCAAAAATCACTCAAATTCCCATATAGATAGAGGTCTGTAAAGGAGTACCCCAGGGTTCCTTGGGCCACATCTTTTTATACTGTACATTTATTACAAAGCAGGACAAATAGGAAGCTATGATTTTCTCTTGATAGCACACTGATCCTATTAATGCTGTGCAGGGCACCCCTGGAAAAGAGACCTCAGTCTCAATAGGTTCTCCCAGTTAAAAGAAAGAATAAATAAATAAATACAAATCCATGTCAGCCATTTCTTTAAACTCTACTTGATAAATTACAAAATGGTGTGTGTGTGTGTGTGTGTGTGGGGGGGGGGGTACTCAGCTACAAAGACAAGACCTTTAACTTGTGCCTCTATGTCAAACACTTGTGCTGAGTGCTGCTTGTGTTGCAAAAGCCCAAGTGGACTCAAATGTCTCCGTCCATAGAGACACCTTTAGAGTCTCCTGTTCATAACAGTTGAAGGCCCTGGGCATCCTGAAGGACTCACCCCACCCAGCACATCAACTGTTCCAACTGCTACCCTCAGAAAGACAGTTCAGGACAATAAGAGCCAAAACTAATGGACTGAAAAACAGCACATGTCCCAGAGCAGTTGCAATAATAAATGAACACTAACACAGTGACTCATTCCACCTCACGACAATACATTATTTATTAGAATACCTTGTTTTTGTTTATATATTTCTTTTGCACTGAATGGAACTGCGCACAATTTCGTTGTACTTGTGTACAATGACAGTAAAGATTCTGATTCTGAACGTGTTAAACAAGTGTTAAAAGTCCTGATCCCCTTGCTGCAAAAAGTTTGTGCTCTGGTGATATAGAGCTTTGCTGCATTAACAGAATCCGTCATGCTCTGCTCGGGGAAACAGGCTCCTCGACATATGGCGGCTTGGATGAAACCCAAGAGTAAATTCAGTTTATATTGTATGTGCCATGGTAATTCAGCGTTGAACATTTCATTGTGTGTTATAGAGCTTAGTTTGATCAGGAGGTGAGAGCCAGAGGGAACAACAGGGATGGAAGTGAAATGTTAGACATAAAGCAGCAGAGACCGTAGAATAGAGGAAGAAGGAGTGTGAGAGTATGTGGATAACAAGAGAGAATGTGAGAAAAAGAGACAGAGAGGGAAACGACCGTTCCAAACGTGCACAGTTACGGGTGGTCTATGGAGCAAGGTGGTTCTGTTCAGCATTGTGAACATTCCTTTGGCTTTTAAACTGAATTTTTTGGTCATGTGGAATAAGGGAAATGGCATTGTTAAAAATTTGTCTTTGTGTAATAGCCTGATATATTTAACAGAAATGAAAGGTATATGGCATCACCAGTAGGATAGAAAAGTGTTTCTGTGAATCTTTTTTCTATTCTTGTATTTTAATAAAGCATCACAAAGGTGTTTAAATGTGAATTTTCTCACAGTAACACATAAATATAACATAACGTATAACATAAAGAACCATAGACATGGGACAAAATACTAATACAAGAACATACTGTCATCCTGACTCATGTTTTACTATTATGTATTAGCTGGCTACATTTGTGTAGTTTCAATTTAAATTATAAAGTGCTCTAACAGATTTCCCTACCATTTTGACTAAATGTGTTACAACTTCATGGCTCCTTACCATAGAGCTTAGGACATGACTAAAGGTAGTGTTAATGAAAGTAAATTCGAAGAAGGTAGGAATGACAAAAGAGGAGGAAGGATGGTTTTAAACATCAGCAGGAAGAAGGACAAGATGTGTAAGAAGTGAAATTGAAGCAATTGCAGTGTTTCCCCTAGGTTTATGTATCCTTTCACCTTGAAAGGATACATGCATGTCTGAATGACAGGGTTTGAAATTAACTTTTTGCCTAACTGCCCCAATCAGGAGTAACTTCAGGACTGTTTCATACCAATGTTAAGTGTTTACCTATGCTTTCAAAAAGGCCTCCTTACATGCAAATGAGTCTGACATCTGAAAGATTTACCAAATAAACAACCAGAGAATAACTTAAGAAACAGTTTATTGTAACATATAACATATTAACAATAGGTAAGATTATGTATTGTTCTTCATGAAGAAACCTGTTTGTCCTTCACTGACTTTATCTACTAATTTTCTGTCTCTTCACTATTATTATCCACACACATTACATGTCTCCGTCTCCTCCTGTTGTCTCTCTGCCTGTGTGTTCTTTTGTCAATAATCCCACGTTTATAAAGGTTCGAGAGTTTCTGTCATAATCTGCATGTGGACCAGGTTTAATATGCATGGGAGAGTAAAAAGACATAAGGGATCATCCACCAGTTTACTGATCCCAGGTGAATTAATTTAAAAAGATAAAATGATCGTCAGGTGACCTGCAGAGGGGCCACTCAGTCATAGTCTATATAGGAACTAGGGCTGTCAAAGTTAAAGCGTTAATATCGTGTTAACTCAAATTACTTTTAACACCACTCATTTTTTTGTTGCACGATTAACGCATGCTTGTTCTGTGTGACCCTCGACCCATCCCGTAGTTTGCCAGATCAGGAAGCAGCGCCATTGTGATGCAGTGCAAGAAATGGATACAGGACAGAGACTTTTGAAATGGCAGGTTCAGCTTTCAGATCATGCCAGATAAGACCGAAGGTATTTGCTTCTACTGTTGACATTAACTGAGTTACCAGGAGTTAGTAGAGTCTTAAATAGCTCTGCGACCACACCGCCAATGTAGGGAGCCACCCCCTTAGCCATGCTGGATTGTTTACAACAAAGATGCTCAGGACAACTCTGCAAGCAGGGATGGACTTGCTATCTGGCATACCAGGCATTTCTTGATGGGTCGACGCACTTTTGGGCCGGTATGATTTAATCATTTTATTTCCACTATGTACCAACTCCACATTGACTTTTGACTGGTCTGACCCCCTCTCCCATCCCCACTCAGCTGCTGCTTGAAAGTGAAAGCATTAGGTGAAAACAAAACGTACACGCTGAAACGACTATAGGCCTGACTGGAGCTGTAAATAAATGCCAAATTAAAAAAAAAAAAACAAAAACAAAAAAGTCAATCAAGATGCTGCAAAAGTGTCAGAGACTCTGCAGTCCCTATAGGAGACGGTCTGATGCTGGTGAATATACAGATGCATCATGTGGAGGAGGGGGAGACAGAGCAGCAGAGGCTGGTGTGTGACAGGGGAGCAGAGGTGTTACAGGTGAGCCTGAGAGTGAAGCAGTGAATGAGCTCTGTAGAGTATCATAATATAGACTAACAAGCATTATTAGATTGTGGGTCCCCTTTATTTATGAAGAGAAAAATGGTTTGAAATTAAATCAGTAGCTCCTCTGTCATCTGAAGAATGAAAAGACAGTTAAGTCATCTTACTACATCTTCAAAGTACTCAATGGAGACTTCTTTTACTTAGTGTGTTCAGCTTCAAATTTGTGTTTATTGACATCATTTCTTACTGTCAGCATTTATTTTACATTTGGGCATTTTTTAATTTGAAAATAAAAAGATGATAAATAATTGCAGAGATTGTTTTAAGTAATTGCTTTTTCTCTTGAGTAAGGCAGATGTGTCCACCATACTCACCTCTGACCACATCAGAACAGTGAAACACCATTAGATGTGTCTGTGCCTTACTGCTGAGCTCTCAGTGGAGACTTGACTTCTCCCAGTGATCTGTAGTATGATTCTCTAACTGTATTTAGTCTCTCTTTTTTGTATCATCCTGTTGTGAGTCCTCTTGGTGTAAAGGGATGATTGTGAGCCTTTATTTCCCCCATGTGAGGTTGAAATTCTCTGCTTTAAGTGTGAAGGATCAGGAATGATCTTTGAGGGATTTAAACTTGACTGACCATGTTCTTTATCTACATGTGTGACGATGAGTTCTGTTATTCTGTGTTAAGCTGCTGAGAACAGAGGGGGTAACTTCTAAAAGTATGAAGTTAGACACTACATTGAAGTATTATTACCTCCACCAAGGAGGTTATGTGATCGGGTGGGTTTGTTTGTTTGTTAGTTAGTTTGTTAGTTAGTTTGTTTGTTATTTTGTTTGTTAGTTTGTTTGTTAGCAACATAACTCAAAAAGTTGTGGATGGATTTTGATGAAATTTTCAGAAAATGTCAGAAATGGCATAAGGAAGAACTGATTAGATTTTGGGAGTGATCCGGATCACTGTCTGGATCCAGGAATTTTTAAAAGGATTCTGTATTATTGGGAGATAGCGCTAATGGTGGAGGTCTGCGCTCTCCGAGTGCTTTTCTAGTTCAGTAATGTTGCATTAAGGTCAGTATCCCCATCTGTTGTCCTTGTTGGGCTTGAGTTTACCATGTTATGCTCTCAGCATATTTTTGGAGCACTCGGTATGTTTGAGCTTAGTCTAGAGAATTTTTTGGACATTATCTGTTGTTGTTCTGGGTTGTTGACATAAACAAACATTTTTGTCCACTTGTGTTGATAAGGGCATTTAAATTTTGAATATAGTCGTGTATGGTACATTCAGAACGGATAAAAAAGTGTGATTAATTTGTGATTAATCTTGAGTTAACTATGAAATTTGTGAGATTAATTGTGATTAAAAATATTAATCTACTGACAGCCCTACTAGGAACTGGTGTGTGGGGGCACACCTACCCCCACACACCTGTGAGGGGCCGTGCGTATTTTTGCCTGCTGTGGTGAGAGGATCGAGAGGGAGTTGGTGCGGACATGAGCCCAACTGTCGCTAATTTTAACCACGTTTCCCACCAGTGTGTCAGTTTGCAGCATGATTTACAGGGAATCGCAGGATTTTCCTGCATTACAAGTGTCAGACTTGTTGCGAGAATTTAATAAATTGTGTGCAATTGCTGTAACCTCACGCCAAAATTCAGCGCTTATTTAACTATCTCAGACGTAAAAAAAGCGGGACCTCGGTTCATACACAACTTTAGTGGATACACCAGTTGCTTTGGAGAACTCACTCATAATACTGAGACAAAGCACCCCACCACAAATGTGACCCCAGCTCTGACACAGGGAGGAGGAGGCAGCAAGACAAATAACAAAGGGCTATTAAGTTTGTTTAATAAAGGGACAAGCTATAGACCTGCTCTATAGGAAAGGTATCCTTAAATGACTTCTGCTGTGCTCTTGCACTATATAGAAAATATAATCAAATAAAATTAACTTGACCTTCAGGGGGGTGGGGGATGGCATTGGGGAGCGTGGGGTGTGCCCATCATAGAATGGTAGGGGAAACACTGAATTGAATCATGCACTTAATATTTTTAAAACTATCTTCTTCAGTCAATGAGAATACCATGTGTGTCCGATATATTTTGACACATTTCAAGTTATAGAAATATTGCAACTTCTGCAATTTGTAAATTGCAGCCGGCCATATTTCAATTTACTCTAATTTGGGATTAATTGCCCACCCCTTATGGTAACACATGGTATCATATTGTAACACATTGTATTATCTTTTTTTTTGTTTTGTTTTTTGTTTTTTTCAAAACATATTTGGCTCAAAAAATCATGTCAGTAAACATTAAAAAATAAGAAAATGAATTGACCACTCCTGCTGGAGTTCAGTGAGTCACAGAAAAGGTACACTAATTGGTAATGAAATAGATGCTTGCTCCACAGAAATCATGAAGGACCCCCTAAAAAGATCTTTAGTTGAAGGCATAGTACTTAAAAAAATACCCTACACTTATGGACAGTAGTTTGCATCATGCCCAGTTCTAGTGATAACCTTAGAACAGGCAGGGTGGGATTCTGCTCTGATATAAACAGTTGCAAGCACTCAGGCTCAATTAGGAGCGACGCCGTTAGGGCGTGAGATCAGGTAAGCAGGGGCAGAAAACAGAGACGGAGAAAGAAAGAGGCAAGACAGTGCCAAAGCACCAGGGGCAAATGTTGTTCTCAGTACAGAGACCATGTACAGATGTGCTGGCTCATCCTCACAGAGAGCCACTGATGTCAGCATTGCTGAGTAAAGACGCAGGAGCAAATAAGGACTCTATTGTTATCCGCCCTTTATAAACACCACCCTTTTAGAAAAACACTTTATGAACGAGGACTGAGGGGGAAAACAATTCCTGCTGTTGATAACATGGCATCTAATAATACTATGTTACAGCTAAAGTGGTGTCATCCGTTCCATAAATGTCATCACATGGTATCTATTTACTCCTCTTCCTCCTGTATAATTAAAGTCGCCCGTTCCTCTCAGTGAACGTCACAGCAGGATGACTGTAAACTGAAGAGCTCACTGAGACATATTAGAGGAGAAGTAAACCTAAAGGAGCATTTTGCCTCCATTTCAGCTCCACTTCACATGAATGCAAAAATAAATGCTTCCTATAAGACTGTAATTATAAAGGGATGAACACGGTTATTGGAGAACTTGTTTTGGGACATGCGTGATTATTATTTGGCTGAGGTTATGGAGGGAAACAAGGTTCCAATCCCCCCACCATACGCTCTAATGTCACCATTTGTCATGCTCCCTTTTTGTCAAAATCCTCTGGGAAAACGGTGAACAAAGCTGTTAAACTCCGATGCATCATGGTCATGAGTGGAAAGAGCTTTCTAATCCCTCTGCTGATTAATGCAGCCACTGTGACCATGGAGGCAGAAAAATAAGACAATAGACAGGAACAATGAAAGAACACAGACTCAGTATTTCTTTTAATTAGGGTTCGACTCACTCCTTTAGTAGAAGACTGTGGTCACTGCGACCGTGATTACATTGATTGTTAAACACGCTTCACATACTGGATGGATTTCACATCAGGAATCATGGCCAGTTAGGTTGCGCTGTAATCGTACACCTTATTCAGGCTGCCTCCAGGGCCGATGATCAGAGTCATGTTCAAGTTCACCAGCGTTGTGCCTTGGCTAAAAAACTCTCCCCTGACCTCAGTGACTAATAAATGACTAATAAAGCAGAGCAGACACATGTCTCCAATCTAGCAAAACTTAACCCCCTCTGAAACAACACAGCTATTATCCCAAGATACATAGTCATAACTTTAACCAGTGTGCATTTTTCTTTTGAAAAGACATTTAAAACTGATACAGAAAGTGGACGATTTTCACCAACTATTTAAAAACAACTATTTGCATCAGAAATCTGCCTGTGTCATAAGAACTGCCACATATGACATGCATATTAAGAGCATTTTTAAGCCTTCTCTAATGGCTGTATATTAAACTGGACAATGCATCCCAGTCTCCTCCTGGAGTACAAGAAGAAGCCAAACGATCCCTGCATTAGGTGTTGATAAGCTGGGCTCACAGTTATAGTTATGGAAAGTTTGATGACAGAATTGTTAGTTTAAGTAACATTTTCTCTCCTCTCTCCTTGTCTATTCCACTAATCTGGTAAAGAACGCTACAAAGGGCGACATTTGTTAATGTATTTTTCAACCATAACATTACATCAGCTCTTGGTTTTCAACTAATCAAAACAAAACTACTCGTGAAGATGAGAACTTGGGAAACAATCTGCACGAAATTAGCTAATTATAACGGCAGAATCCAGTTTCAACATTTGTCGTGTACTTTAACTATTTCATAGTTTGATCCATGTCCCATGCATTATCATAAAGGAGGCATGGTTTAGGATGTATAGCCAATCAGAGGAGCGAGCTCTAAAGATTCTGGCTTCATTCTCAGTTGGTGGCTGCTTTTATCCATCTTAATACACAGTGTGTAGTAAGTTATGCTATGACATTAAAAGTACTGGAAAGTGTTACTGTTGCTAGCTACAATAATCATATAACCGATACTCCTAAAACAGTTATATTGATATTTGCTCTACACTAAGTTTTTCAAAAACACTATATACTAGTGCATCTAAAAAAATTAGAATATCATGAAAAAGTTCAATATTTTTGTCACTCTTTTCTGAAAGTGAAACCCATATATTATATAGACTCATTACACACAGAGTGAAGTATTTCAAGCCTTTATTTCTTGAAATGTTGATGATTATGGCTTACAGATGAGAAAACCCAAAATTCAGTGTCTCAAAAAATTAGAATATTCCATAAGATCAATTTAAAAAAGGATATTTTCAACAGAAATGTCAGGCTTCTGAAAAGTATGTTCATTTCTATTCACTCCAAGCAACGTGGATTCAAGGTCCCAGAGTCTGGAGTAAGAGCGGAGAGGCACAGAATCCACATTGCTTGAAGTCCAGTGTGAAGTTTCCACAGTCAGTGATGATTTGGGCTGCAATGGAATCTGCTGGTGTTGGTCCACTGTGTTTTCTGAAGTCCACAGTCAACGCAGGTACTACCAGGACATTTTAGAGACCTTCATGCTTCCTTCTGCTGACAAGCTTTATGGAGATGCTGGTTTCATTTTTCCAGCAGGACTTGGCACCTGCCCACACTGCCAAAGGTACCAAAAGCTGGTTCAGTGACCATAGTGTTACTGTGCTTGATTGGCCAGCAAACTGGCCTGACCTGAACCCCATAGAGAATCTATGAGGTATTGTCAAGAGAAAGATGAGAGACACCAGACCCAACAATGCAGATGACCTGAAGGCCACTATCAAAGAAACCTGGGCTTCCGTTACACCTGAGCAGTGCCACAGGCTGATCGCCTCCATGCCACACCGCATTGATGCAGTAATTCATGCAAAAGGAGGCCCAACTGAGTATTGAAGGCATAGAAATGAAAATACTTTTCAGAAGCCTGACATTTCTGTTGAAAATACCCTTTTTTTAATTGATCTTATGGAATATTCTAATTTTTGAAACACTGAATTTTGGGTTTTCTTATCTGTAAGCCATAATCATCAACATTTCAAGAAATAAAGGCTTCAAATACTTCACTTTATGTGTAACAAGTCTATATAATATATGGGTTTCGCTTTCAGCAACAAGTGACAAAAAATATTGAACTTTTTCATGATATTCTAATTTTTTGAGATGCACTAGTAGATGAAAATATTATGCCACACCTGTTATTTATCAAGTTAAGGTGTTTCAATCAGACCCATTATTGGCACAGGTGTATAAAATCAAACAGCCATGCAGTCTATGTTAACATTTTTGATACAAAATGGGTTGTCCTGAAGAGCTCAGTGTCTTCATGCTTGGTACTGTCATGGATGCCACTTTTGTAATAAGACTAAGCTGAGGATCACAGAGCAGGGTCAACGACTGCTAAGGCGCATGGTGGATAAAAGTCGCCAACACTCTGCTGATTCCATAGCTGAAGAGCTCAGAACTTTCCCTGGCATTAATGTGAGCACATAAACTGTGGAGTAGTGGAGACATGTTGTGTGGAGTGACAAATCCAACTTCTCTGTGTGGCAGTCAGATGGGTGAGTCTGGGTTTGGCGGATGCTGGGAGAACATTACCTGTATTACCAGTACCAACTGTGAAGTTTGGTTGAGGAGGGTCACTGGTATGGGGCTGTTTTTCAGGGTTTGGGCTATGCCCCTTAACTCCAGTGAAGGCCAAACTTCATGCTTAAGCATACCAGGACATTTTGGACAATGCTATGCTTCCAACTTTGTGACAACAGTTTGGGGGAGGCCCTTTTCTATTCAAACATGACTGTGTGCCAGTGCACAAAGCAAGATCTTTGAAGATATGGTTTGGTTTGGAAGAACTTGAATGGCACACACAAAGCCCTGACCTCAACCCCATCAAGCACCTTTGGGATGAACTGGAATAGAAATTGTGAGCGAAGACTTGTTGTCCAACATCAGTGCCTTACCTTGGGCACAAATTCCCACAAAAACACTCCAAAATCTACAAAGAGCTGTTAAAGCTGCAAAAGGGAGGCAAATCCATAAAGTGCAAGCATCTGAATACAGTCATTACAACCCTGAATAACGCTCAAGATGAAAACAAAAAAGATACTGACATTAACCAAGCAGTGGAGACTTGATTTTCAACAGGTGTCATCAAAAGCAGAGATAAATAGGCTTCATGTCAACTTTTTTGTTTTATAGAGCATAAAAGCAGGTATATGAGTATATTCCTCTTTGAATGAGGAATTATACTGATGTGGTAATATGTAAGGTTTGACAATGAACAATTAACTAATGTTACTTTTAAAAAGGTAAATTATAAAGTGGAATGCATTACTATTTTAAAACTGTATGCATGACTTTGAATAACTTTCCTTACACATGGTCGTCTCTTACAGAAAGTGTGACTAAAATAACAGGATTACTGAGTTGTGCATCACAGTCACCAACAAAACATTTAAGTGCGTGGGCATGGATTATCTCTCATGCCGCCTACATGAAAATCAGCCATTTGAAGTCACTGAGTTGTCAGTTATTCATATATTTTTTACTCAGTTGACTCAGCACCCAAAGGTCATGCTGCACAGCTTCTTTTATCCCCTTTTGTCAGCAATTTCTGAACCTTATTGTTCACAATATACAGCTTATAAGATGCAATATTTAACATTTTTGTATAAAAAAAATAAGATGACAACCTTTGTAGGGAGAGGGCATCAAGGGGCCTTAGCTAACCTGATTTCACTTTGTTTTTAACCAAATTTTAACTTTGAGAGCACTTCCTTGGTTTCTAGGTGTTACAATCCAAAGCTCTCTGGTCTGTACAGAATAGAAAAGATCAAACCACACCATCTTGTAGTCTAAAGTCCGTGTTGCTGTCTTGGTCAATGAATCTCTGTCCTTCTCTCCCACTCTGGCATCATTTTTACTCTATAGACAACAGCACTCTTCCATCTGATCAGCAGATGGTCTGGACAGCATTATTAAGTGTAATTGGTGGTAATCTGGGGCGATTTTTTATTTCGGTGACACTTCATTTTCTATAATTCTCGCCTCTCCCTTTTAAGTCACCTAAGCACCATGTTAAGTGCCAGAACGAGACTGTGTTTGTGCCAGCGTTTAATGCGTTCAAGTCTTCAGAGACATGCAGGCCTGAATGAAAAGCAGATGTGCGGATGGATGGATGATTTAAGGAGAGGAAAGGGGAGCGATCAGAGGTGTACAGTACTTAAAGTAAAAGGAGTAAGGAGTCAGGAGTGTGAAGCAAACATCTGAACCTAAGGTACAACAAGCTGCCAAAACCACAAGACAGATGCCTCTGGAAATGTGATGTGACACCTGGACTGGCCCCACTTTGGCTCCATAAATCATAACATTCAGCACTTAAACACTTAATAATGATCATTTTATTCCTGTCTGTCCCCACCTGCTGCCATCGCCCCCCCTTTCAACATGAGAAGGGTCAAGGGATACAAGTGTGCGACAGAAGGCCCCAGGACTTCGCAGAGGGATGGCTCACTGCTCTGGTTTGTGGGTCTTGTCCACTGCAGATATTGTGTATTAAGGCCCAAATCCTGCCCGGCTTCTCTGAATCTCATAACTCATGTCTATATTTATGTCTGCGGCGTAGTCCCGGAACTTATTTGTTTGCTTAGTAATAGATGTATGATTGAAAAACCTGAGGGCACAAGTAAATGAAAAATAACATCGTCTATGGAGAAAGCTCCTCTTAAAGCAGGTGCGGAGCGAAAGGAAGAAGAAAAAACTCTATTAAATTACTGTCGGAGCACAGAAATGTCAGTGTTTTTGTAACAGGATTACCAGTACCAGCAGACATGAGAACTTTCATGGGGATAAAGATCAATTTGTACTTGCTGATTTTAGCCTTGCTCAACCAGGTATTTATGTTCCTGCTTACTTTCTCATGGTCAGCTTGGTCACACAATAACCTCAGATTGGATAAAGAGAACAAAGGGGGCTCCAAAGGCATCCAGCTGCAAGAACTGACTATTTTACAAGCGCAGAGATTCAGTCCCTCAGCTCTGAAAGAGAAATACAATTAATTATATCAAAAGCTAGAAAGGAAGTGTTTGACATAAACGTCTTTGTGGGTACATGTGGTTGTTCACACTAAGGTTGTGTTGATGAACGCGGCAGTCATTAAATGATCAGCTGCCTTTAAGAGAGGAAGGCACATGTTGTGGGAAGCAGGCGTCCTCAAAATACCAGGCCCTTTAAGTGGAGCAGTGCTAACCGCAGTCATGAATACAAACAAATAGTTGGCAGAAAACAGCCCTCCTCATCCCCAACAACTCCACCCACCCTACTAGTGTCAGGCTTGGTGCCCTCTCAGTCCCAAACACCAACTTGTAAAAAAAAAAAAATGGATTAACTGAGGTCTATCAGGAAAAACATGAGAAAACATTCCTGGATTAAGTGAATCCACACACACCCTTCACTTTATCTTTTCACACTCACAAAAACACAACCTAGGAAGAAAACACTCATACTGAACACTAACAGAGGAGGATGCACTGAGCGGATAATTTCCTTCACTGTCCTTCCTGATTAACATAATTAAAGCTTTACACTTGTGCATGACACCACCTGGTGGTAACACACTGTCACTATCTGTGCCCTCAGCACATCCCTTATTAAAACAAACGCATCAACACGTGACACAAACCAATTAAAAAGGTCTGAAACAGTAAAGTCAGGGAGGCGGTTCTGTATATTAGCCTGTCAAATCTCAGATCAGGGGAACTAAAGGTATGGATCACTGTGTTTGAATTTTAACCCATTAAGACCTGATACAACGATTGCTTATAAACAGTATACCTTTAAGATGGGCTGAGATGCTGGTGTGCTTCTTCCTTTAAGACCTGATGTCATTTTGATTATCTTACTGTTTTTAACATAGGCAACTGGCAAACTGCAACATTGACTAATATATACGTTTAAATCTTGCAAAAGAGAAGATTTTTATTTGACTGAGGGATTAAAAAAAATGTTGATGAAATGTAGGGATAAGTTAGTTATTTACAGTGAAAGCCAAGGATTTAACCTTTCAGATGTTTTTATTTCATGTCTTTATCTGTTACTGAGGCTGAGAAATAAAGATTTTTAGGAAACACTGAAACGCTGTATTTTCTCATTAATCCTCAGATCCTTGGAGGTAGTTTTCTAGCAAAACTTTTGGAGGTTTTTTTTATGGTCTGAACGGGTTAGTGAAATTTCAGACTGGCCTCTTTTGCAGCTCATAACAGGCTTTGTTACATGTGTGCTGAAAGACATGATTTCACTTTACAAGCTATAACTAGGAATCACATAAATTCCAGCATTTTTCACTTTTCAAGGTGATTTTCATGCTTTTCCAGCAGCTGCAGTAATTTTAGATTATGATTGCATTTATACTTAGAAAATTATTTCACTTCTTGCCTTATAAAACAGATATGCTGTAAAAGACCAGAATTATGTTTTATATTAGCAGTCTATATGACAAATTAAAGGATAATTACAATGTCAATATACCTCAAGTTTACTTTCTGATATTTTCAAGAGAAACTTTGATTTTTCCTGGAAATATTTTATCAGTTACTTTACTGTTATAATTTTATTTCTAGGACTCTCTGACTGATTTTATTTCTCCATCTAAAAAGTTAACTGTACAATGTGACCAATACTTTCATCATTAAAGAAAGACAACCGATATGCTGATAGCTCCAAAATAATTCTAGCCGATACCGATGTCAATATTGATATTCAAATGTAATTCTGACCTAAAACTTCAGGACTTAATTTAAAGTTTAAGGATGTAAAAATTAACAAATTTCAGTCCTTAAAGTCCCCGTAAAGTTTTTTTTAAAAATTCTGTATTTTAAGTTTGTTGTATGACAGGCCACTGTGTTAGGAACCACCAAGCCATTTTTTAAAATAAAATTAAGCCTTAAAATCATAAAAAATTAGGCAGAAATATCTGCTCTAGGACAGTGTGGGCGTGTCAGTTGAATGAGCTGAAGCCATGCCCACTCACAAGAAATACAATCCTCTCAGATAAAAGAAAAAGCAAAAAAATCAGGCAGCTGCCTAGTTCTGTGCCAGAGCTGAGAGAAAGAAGTTGGAGATTAAATGTACTGTTTTCTGGTACAAATCTCTCTGTTATGATACATTAAATGACCCATAGTCTATCGTGGCTGATAGATCTGGTAATTTACCTCACAGTAAACAAGCATGTAGCTGGCTGATAACTTTCAATGAAGGCAGTGACATCAGCTAACAACAGACTGTACTGAGATGCTTAGTGATTTTATATCATGGTAGCATTAGGGGGTGGGCTAATTCACCATCAAGACTGCTGATGTCAAGGGCTCATATATTTGTCCTCCTCAAATAAATCAAGCCAGGAAAGAGGTGAACAACTTTCTAATGGTCTAAATCAAAAATTCAGGCCCACATAGATCTCAGTGTTTTTATATATTTACAGCAACCTTATTCCAGCACATCTAGTGTGGTTGGACACAAAGGTTGAATTTCACTTTACAGAGACTTTAAAACACACTTTTAGAGTAAGGAATAATGATGAATATGAAGCTTTCTCCATTGTTTGGCCTCTTGCCTATGCTCACCAGTTTTTGCAGGGTAAACTCTGAAATAGGGGTCAACCACTATTGGTTTTTCAGGGTCAATGCTGACAACAATTATTTGTAACTCATGAGACCAGTAACCAACATTTGAAACGTATATGCATTTATTATGATTTAAAAATGTACTTAGTGTGGAAAATGCAAAAATTGTGCAATCTTAAAAATGAAGGAAAATGAACAGTTTGGCCCTAGCTCTATCAGAGAAAAAGCACAGAGCAGCAAAGCAGCAGGAAAACAGGAGGTGATTCCATACTCTCACTGTGTCAGTGGCACCCAGGTTTAAAGAGGGGGTATTATACCTTTCTGATTTTTAAAACATAAAGTCATAATATTGGGTGTCCATACTCCACGTATGCAAATTTTCAAACCGCAAGATAAATGTATGTGGCAGTAATCTAGGAATTAGCGTGTAAACTGATGAGAACAGTTCGTTGGAAATCTCTCCAAGGTCTCCCCGAGACTAGATTTCGATGGAGCGAACTGATGAGGTCATCGCAATAGGATCTCCTGACCGGTTCGTCATTTAGTAACACAGTAATTAAACACTTACCGAACAGATACGTCCTACTCTATTCTTCACTGCTGCTGGTTTTCTTCCCCCTCTCTCTCCAAACTATCGGGATCAGACTCCGGGTCTAACACGTACGGACGTATATCAAAATTCGCCATATTTTACTCAGTGGGATCGGTTCATTCAAAGTTTACAAGTACTAGCATAACAACATAGCCACATTGGAGGGGGCGGGCACAAAACATTGAGTCCTGCCGCCAGCCAGCCTCCGGAAAATTGGCCAATCGGAGGAAAGCAGGGGGGTCAAAGAGACAGTAGCGAAAACGAAGCATTTCAGACGGAGGTTAAAGTAAGGGTTTTTCAGGACGCCAGTGTGAGAAACATGAGGAGTTTTTTGAGCTGTAAACCATGTCAAGCTCCTACGTGGATATCAGAGAGATGGTGTAAAGCCTTGAAAAAAGGCATAATAACCACACTTTAAGTACTGATTGGCAGACTTGTGTGACAGTGACCTTGCAGAGGAGACAAAGTAGCATGCTTAGTTAGTTAATTAGTGAAGTTTATCCATTAGTGGTAAAATAAAATGCCAATATCTGCATCAATAACAGGCCAGGATGATAACCAGTTGACCTCTGCCATCTGCACCCCTATGCACCTCTATTCACATGGTTGCGTCACAACAAATAGGAATATTGTGGTAAAAAAAATGCCAAGAATATTTTTTTTCTGTTTAAACTATCAATAAACATCCCAAGGCTAAACTCCAAGTACAAGCTCGTCTGATAAATATCAAATAATGTTCAGGAAATGATGTGTTTCCCCAAAAACTAATGGAAATGCTGGGAAATTAAGTTATCTTATCATGAGCAACAAAGAAAAAAACAAAACAAAACAAAACTCACCAAAAATTAAGGACAAGTAAATCCAAGGAAAAGGTTTCATATTACTCAAAGACAGCATCTGCACACTGACTATTTGAATTTGTTTAAAAAACACCAACATGATTGACCATCATAAATAAGCATATCAGCTACCTTTAGGGAACTCTTTCTGAACATTTCTTGATAAAACAAAAAATGTGCAGAGTCAACAAACCTCTTCAAAGCCTCAAGTAGCCATAATTCCAACCTCACAATCGCAATCAAAACAAGATTTGGCCCACAAATCTACAAACTGCCAGGATTAATTACAGAAATCACAAAGCTCTACAAGGAGAGCTGAGCCAAACCACATCCTACGATCTGACTGAAAAGCCACATAATTGTAAAGACCATCAGGGCACAGAGAATCCGTCGGGTCCTCACTCTGACTTGATAGAGACGTAATGCATTTGGCCGGCAGACGTGACGGGAACATCTGGCTTAGTGACAGACACCTTTATGGGGCTGGTGAACAACACTGTTCCGGACTGAAGCCAGCAGTGCTGAAACCTCGGCATGGGCTCAGGAGGTGCTTCAAAGTCAGACAAGAGGCTGCTCTGTTTGGAGAGGCGGCAGTAAATACTGGCAGGTCTAGAGAGCTGCCGACACCCCTCCCTCTGAAAAAGTGTTAGAGCTGAGACTGGTACACTCAATAAAATCAGATTATTTCCCTCAAAAATAATGTAACAAAGTACTTTAAACAATTATAAGTGCCTGTTTGCAAAAGTGCTTGAGTGTTTGTCTGTGTGTGTTATTGTGTTCACTCATGAGAATAACCAGCATGTAGAAATCTGCTGTAAAAAATAAACATGGCAATTTAGTACAGAAGCTGCCCCTCCTGGTTTAAACAATAGGCCTCAGTTTGTCCGTGTGCCTGCTCCAGTTGTACAAAAACAGAGCAGACGTCCCTCTGAAACTGGAGTAAAATCACATCCACTTTTAGAACATCAGCGAGCCCTTTATTTGTTCAAATTAGTATAAAATCACAGTAAATCTGTACTGTTGAATTTGGCTGAATCAGTAAAATAACTTCTATCAAAAGGGGAAAATTATACAAAGGGTTTTATTCCTTTATTGGGTTTTCAATTATGTAGAAAAGTAACTAAAGAGAAACTTCTGACAACATATCTTCTTCTCTTCTAATATGAAACAACTAACATTCAATTAGTTTAGATCTAAAATAAACTTTTATATTGTAAAGTGGAAATATCCTGTCAAGGGTGATTTTATTATTTAATACTTCTGTACCAATTTGTAAACTCTATAAAAGCAGGGATTCATATCATTGGCTTGCTTTCCTTATCTGGGAATTTTGGATTTCTTTTGAGAGTAATGCAACTTTTTTAGACTATAATGTTTCATTACACTTTAGGTTCTGCATATTTCCCATTTATTTGAGGGTCTTTGAAATGCATTTTATTATGGTATGTCTGTTCATGTAAACACATTAAAACAACAGAGAATTAAAAACACATTGGGTATTTTAAGTAACATTTTTTTTGTCAGAGAAGCTCACAAACATTGGAGCTGAGACTCTAATACTAACCTTGCAAAGCTGGTGGATTGGCCAGATTCTGTCATCAGACAGATCCATTTAGCAAAGTTAAATGTTAACATGTTTAATGTTTTTGCTGCATAATTTTGGTGCCTAAATGATGCTTAAGATGGTGGCTGAAAAAAGCAGTCTCTGTATCATAAATGATAGATGAATTAGATGCCAATAGAGCATACAGGTAAAAGAACTTTACTCCCTCTCTCTCTCTTCATGATAATCCATTCAGCAGTTTTCAAGACAATCCAAAATCACTCAAGCAGCATGCTCAGGTGTTGACAAATGACTTCAATGCAGAAATGCAGCAGAGGGCTGGAGCCTATCCCAGCTGTCACTGGGCAAGAGGCAGGTACACCCTGGACTGGTCGCTAGGGATGCACCGATCCACCTTTTTTCAGTTCTGATCTGATTCTGATAAATATGTGCTGATATCGATACTGATTATATATATATATATATATTTTTTTTTTGAACAATTATTATTGTTGTTGGTATAATGTGTGAGGTTACATGAGACTGTAGTAAACCACCCAGCTCCTCTTATTAAAAAGCAAAAAAAAAACAAAAAAACAAAATACAAAAACAAAATACAAAAATGAATTGGATTTAAATGTATTCCAAACAAATTTATTTGAACAACTACTAAAAAATAAATATCAACATAATCCAAAAAACAATAACAACTGAGTTTAAGTTATAAATCCTTGTCTATAATGCTCTATAATGAACCTCCTGCCACTAGAGACCGCTGTAGCGTCAGTTAATGGCCGCAGCCTTTCTCTCTGACCCTTCACCGGATATAAACAATGAGAAACCTGGTGGTGGCTAAGCTTTTAGTATCTCGTAGGAAGACCACAGTACGACAGTTTTTCAAAGTAGTAAAAGGAAATAAAGTGGTATGTGAGCTGTCGAGGGTTAAGCTCATGTATGACTACTCACCCAAAGTGAAACGAGGCCAAATATCAGAGCACGGTATTAATCTGCAAAGAGGAATGAAGGCTGGCGGCACTAGCTTTCAATGCTAGCACCGCCCGTTATCAGGCTAACGTCACACCCATTCTTCTTTGTGTTCTCTCATCTTTAGACTAGTTTTGACTATTCTAAATACAGATTTATGTTTAATCCACTAGGTGACTATAACGCTAAGACTACACACAGACTGTCTCGTGTTAGACTGCGGAGTGGTAATGGTCTACTGCAAACTGTAGGATGGATTTGGATCAGTCACTTGGATCGGCGCCGTCACTGTTCAGTTGCTTTTACATATTACACGCACATACACAGTGATGGCCTTGCTGCTCATTGCTAAGCACTGCCATGAGATGTTAGGGGGTTCAGTGCCTTGCTCAAGGGCACTTTGACAGTGCCAATCAGGACATCCCTACTGGTCGCCAGTCAATTGTAGTGTTTAATCGCATATGATGTGATTATACTAAGGCAAAGAGTTTTGCACAACTGGCTGATTTCACTAAAATGGGGCCACTTTGTAGCTGTGTGCCAGAAGGCCAGACTTCCCTCTTTGCTAAATCCCACTACTGATCCAAACCAGCCAGCTTTGTTAATGTTGTTTTCATGGCTTGAAACATGCTAGCTACATGATAAGCTTGATGGGTGTTTTTCAGGAACAAAGACTTTAATTCAGCCTTCTTCAGCTCTCAGCCTGCCTCTCAAACTGGAAGTTAGTTCTGTATATATTTCCAATACGGCTACTTCATAATGCTTCTTCAGCAAGTGGCAACCTGCGGCCCTAAAAAATGAAGCTATAGTGCAAAAAATTGCAGTACAGAGAGTGTCCACTTGAGGCCGGCTGCAGGAACACTGGCAGTCCCATCTAGACACCTGTTAAAAAGACAGTTTTTAAACTAGAAATAAACTGGTTTACAGCCTGGTTCAAAAAACAAAATGTGTCTCATTAGCTAATGTCTTCATGTGCTCTCACTGTACAGGGGGTGAATTTGTTTGTACCACAATGGTTTAGATTATATTTAGGAAAAACCTTACTGTGGACTGATTGGTGCGTCTCATTTTATTCACAGATAGCTCAACAGGCAGAAGCTACGTTTCTGTCAACCAGAATGCTAGCTAGCTAGATGACAGGAAGTCGAGCTCAGTGGGTGGTCTGTTAGGTTGATCCAAAGTTCAGTTGAGACCGTGATTTCAATATGGAAGCCCCCATGGATTGGCTTCCAAAGCAGTTTGAGTCCGCCTATTGTATGCAGACGGCTGACGTCACACAGGGTTTTTCCAATTTTTTCTACAGTTTATGTTCTTCAGAAACTACTGTTATTATTTTAGGGATATCTGTTTGAAATATGGGTGATGTCATGAAAACAACACCCATATTTCAAACAGATATCACTAAAATAATAATAAACCATTTCATAGATGATGAGCTAGTGTGATTTGGACCAAAGTGTCTGACTAACAATCACTGCCATCCTGGAGTCCACGTGATGAACAAAACTAAAGAAAAACAGAAGAAACCACTGAGCTATATAGCCTGCTGTCTTGATGTCTTGATCTCCTTATAAGTAGCTCAAATATCTCTGCAGAGCAGTGAAATATTATCCTGTCTTTCTGAACTTTGTCTTAACAGGGCTGTGTTAGCCTCGCTTACCCCTGTGCCAGTCTCGTTCTTTTGGTCTGAGAAGCTGTCAAGTACCAAACTCACAACACTCCCTCAGTCCTCTTCAGACAGCACCCAATATTTACAAGCCATCCTAAATCTGTGAGAGAATTCGATTGAACACAGATGGCAGGAAATTCCTTGGAAATGACAGTGGCCAAACTCAACCACAGAACATGAGAGTATCTTCATGTAGCAGAAGCATCCAGGCCCATCTGACAGATCATCTCTCTACTTCTCGCCCAGCTCTCTGCCTCCAGCCATCGATTACTCTTTGACAAAATGAGATTTATGTGACTTCTGTTAAACAAGTGATCAGTTTGAAGCAATTACTGTATATTTTTAACAGATTAGAGGCAGCAGTGGGGGAGAAATAAATGAATAGTTAGGAAAACGTCTGGAGGAAAATTCCCTTGATGGTCGGTGGTCTAACTGAGAGGTTGAATTTAACTGTTGGTAATTAGATCACATTTGAGCTAGCAACATTCGAAAATGATTATTTTCTTACCTACACACACATAACCTTGTGTTATTCTCAGAAGGGATGCTGGTTGTTTAAAACAAGGGCCAAACCAGATGTTTCAGGGAACCAAAAGAGGAATCCGATTTCACTTCCTACTTCTTTGTTACTTTTTGTTGTTTCAGCAGAGGAAGAATAAAGGAATGTTACTTTGAGGAAAGGATATTTTCAAAGCAGGCATAGTAAATGCTTTGGCTTTTGAAGTTTCCGGTTAAAGTTGAGACCGCTGCCTCTCCACGGTGTCCGCCACTAAATATCAGCCAGTCAGAATGATTAGGGGTTAATTCGCCTCAAAAATGGAGCTCTTTGAGGAAAAGAGTTTTTCAAAAGCCCACAATTTGCTTTGACAGTGGAGCACCAGAGGGGAAGCTTTTATTTTGATTTGATTATTGGAGTTTTTAGTGTTGTTTTATGCCCCTGGTTTCAAAACCCTGACATTTCAGCACACAAAGTAAGTTTATACGCTTGGACAAAGGGGACTTTTACATATGTAAACTGATACATGGAATAAATTACACAAGAGACATTGCATAATGTGCAAGAGCTGTGTAACAAATCATAATGATGCCCTGAGGTTTGCTCATGGCTTTAGAAGAGTTTCTTCAAACTAGTTATGCTGAATTGTGGATAACGACTTGTGTAAAGGAAAGTGATGGTTTGAATAAAAGATTATGGGCTAGGGTGCTGCTTCAGCTCAGATAGATGAGGGATCCAAGGTCATTTGACACAACAGTAGCAGGTTCAACTCTCACCACTGGTACTTTGATGCATATATAAGTCCACCGCTCCTCCTCAAATTTCACATCTTTCTTTAGCTGTTTAATCATTGAAGGCAAGGGCCAATATAATCTAGAAAAGATGATGAGCAAAGGTTGAATTAAATCTTAATTTGTGGTTGCAATGTGTTTAAAGTCCCTGTGAGGAGTTTATAAGTGGAAACATTCTGAAATTAATTAAGATGCCTCTACATGAACTACAAAAGCAACAAAATGTCCAAAGGCTATAATCCTGACAGTCTCTGTGCTAAAAATACCACCATGAGGTAGAGGTCAGAGAAGACCAATGCTTTAAAAACCCCATTCTTCTACATTTTCCAAAGCAAATACTAACATCTAGTTGTATATGTGGATGTTTAAAGGGAGCAGGATGAGATTTTTCTGGCAAGAAAACACTATCTTCACATGTAAAAGACCATTTTTAGGAACAATAGAAATAACAATGAAATGGAAGCTGCACAGCAGTCAACACCTGCAACTACAATATTAATCAAACTTTTTAGTCATCAGAACTATTTTCAGTTTTGTAAAGAAGTACTACCATTACTAGTAAAGTAAATTAGTTTGTTTTTACTATTTTGCCAAAAATGTGCCGTGCAATAATGAAGCCAAGCACAAATTCAAGCAGGATTCATCTAGCCTTTATTAATCAGTGATCACTCATTCAGGTGTCTCCCTTTCCTCACTGTTTTCCTGCTCTAGTAATCAGCTGTGTGTCTACCCACTTAGGTTTTGATCAAATCCCATTCTGCCACAGCCTCTGTTGATCAAATCATTCTGCTGCCGTTATATAGTCAGTCTGTTGTTTCACCGCTGCAACCCTCCTTCACCCAAGTCACCTCCAATACATCCCATCAGTGTCTAGGTCCATCTTCTTGGTGCCATCCTGCATCCCTTCATTGCCACCTCCAAGTCATCTCTTAGTGTCTGGGTTAAGCTCCTTGGAAGTCCATTCCTCATTTTATACTCCTTCCATCACCACCACCAGTGTCAAGACTCCATGGGGGGTTTCCTATCCTGCTGTCGCCCTCACTAACCCTTCAAGTTCATAAAGACATCACGATGGAGTCTATCCATCAAAGATATTTCACATTTTCAAACTAAATTATTGTTAAACTCAAATTAAATCTCTATTGATCAAAATCAAGTAGAAATTAAGTTGTTGTTGAAGAGGGGAGGGGCTTACCTGTGCTTCTGCCTAGCAACAGGTGTCAGCACTGTGCCAGTGTCTCTGATCATCACAGTGTGTTCTCCTGCTGACCTGGCCTGAAGGAGTCTGCTCGTCTTATGGCTGCAACCAAATGTTGTGGGTTTTGAAAGCAACATAAATAGTGAGAACATGAAACACTCCTCTTTAGAGAAATAATTAGCCACAATACTGGTCTGCTGAAAACCAGTTAGCTATATGCTAATGTTCATTCAGTTGGCAATTAGCATGTACACTATATTGCCAAAAGTACTCGCTCACCTGCCTTGACTTGCATATAAAATCAAGTGACATCCCATTCTTAATCCATAGGGTTTAATATGACGTCAGTCCACCCTGTGCAGCTGTAACAGCTTCTACTCTTCTGGGAAGGCTTTCCACAAAGTTTAGGAGTGTGTTTATGGGAATTTTTGACCATTCTTCCAGAAGCACATTTGTGAGGTCACACACTGGTGTTGGACGAGAAGGCCTGGCTCTCAGTCTCTGCTCTAATAAATCCCAAAGGTGTTCCATCGGGTTGAGGTCAGGACTCTGTACAGGCCAGTCAAGTTCATCCCCACCAAACTCTCTCATCCATGTCTTTATGGACCTTGCTTTGTGCACTGGTGCACAGTCATGTTGGAACAGGAAGGAGCAATCCCCAAACTGTTCCCAGAAAGTTGGGAGCGTGGAATTGTCCAAAATCTCTTGGTATGCTGGAGCATTCAGAGTTCTTTTCACTGGAACTAAGGCGCCAAGCCCAGCTCCTGAAAAACAACCCCACACCATAATCCCCCCTCCACCAAACTTTACACTTGGCACAGTGCAGTCAGACAAGTACCGTTCTCCTGGCAACCACCAAACCCAGACTTGTCCATCAGATTGCCAGATGGAGAAGTGCAATTCATCATTCCAGAGAACGCGTCTAGAGTCCAGTGGCCGCGTGCTTTACACCACTGCATCCGACACTTTGCATTGCACTTGGTGATGTATGGCTTGGATGCAGCTGTTCGGCCATGGAAACCCATTCCATGAAGCTCTCTATGCATTGTTACTGAGCTAATCTGAAGGCCACATGAAGTTTGGAGGTTTGTAGCCATTGACTCTGTAGAAAGTTGGCGACCTCTGCGCACTATGTGCCTCAGCATCCGCTGAACCCGCTCCATCATTTTACATGGCCTACCACTCCCAGTAGCTTCCATTTTGTTATGATACCACTTACAGTTGACTGTGGAATATTTAGGAGCGAGGAAATTTCAAGACTTCATGGATTTGTTGCACAGGTGGCATCCTATCACAGTACCACGCTGGAATTCACTGAGCTCCTGAGAGCGACCCATTCTTTCACAAATGTTTGTAGAAACAGTCTGCATGCCTAGGTGCTTGATTTTATACACCTGTGGCCATAGAAGTGATTGGAACATCTGATTTCAATTATTTGAACGGATGAGTGAATACTTTTGGCAATAAAGTGTATGTTCCCATGTGGTTATGGCTGCTTATTTCTGCTTGATATTGTAATGTAAATTAAAACAATGTTTATCAGAACACGTGATTTATTGCACTTACGGATGTAACAAAGTCTTCTTCAATGTAATATTTCAGGTAGTAACTTATAGAACCTTTAAAGGTTAAATCAAGGTGTAGAGACATCTCAGCAAAGATTGGTAGACATGGGAGGCACCTGAGCTTAATTTCCAGTGTTTTTCCAAAGTAACTGAATACTTATGTCAATGTGATATTTCAGTTTTTAATAAATTTGCAAGAAAAAAAACTGTTTTTTTTTTAACTGTGGCATCAGTCCATAACATGACAAACAAGTGAGGGAGGTCAAAATACTTTCTGAATGCACCGTGTATAGAGCTCCTCCTTGACTCAGAAGGAACTTTAGTGTTGTGTTTCTCCTTAAAGAATAAATAAGAGGAGGCCCAAGATTTTCCACCGAGAAAAACCTGTGTTGAGTTTCAAACCACACATACCTAAGGAAGTCAGCAATACTGTTCTTTTATTGTGTGGGGAGTCCTCATTCACCAAAGACTTTGGCACAGAAGACCCCCCCCTCCCACCCCCACCACTACCACACACATACACAGATCTCACATCAAGACAGGAACACGCACTCCAGGTAACTCGAGATGGACAGTCCAGCAGACATTATACATCACTCCACATCAAACACAGCTCCATAACGCTGCTGTAAGGAGGAGGACGATGAGGAGGGGGCTGAGTGAGGCTCAGGCTCAGGAAGGACCCAAAGTGTAAGGTCTGCACCCCCTATGGTCACAGGACTAAAGCGCAAAGGGGCCAGTTAAAACCAAAAATGGTACCAAATGACACCATGGAAACACATTCAATCTTGTGCTGTGGGAGGTCAATATGTAGCTATTTACACAGACAGCAGCGCTGTGTGTTGGAACAGACAGGGCCACCATCAAAGAGCTTTATGAGCAAATATATTCTCACTGCGTAAGCGTTTTAGATGTCCAAGCATTAAAGGCCTCCTGTGTTTTCCTTCTCTTGTTTAATGGCTGTAATAAGAGCCCCTTTATTATGATTTCTGCTCTCACTGTGTCCCAGCGCCATGTGAGTCAGCCAATGGTAACGGCTGAAGTGAGACGGCGTTTGTCTCGTAGGTGAAATGATTTCAGGGTCGGGGACCTCGTGCTGTTTAAGTGTGTGGGACAGACCGCTACGCTTTACAATTTAGTCCCTGTTTGTTTACTATTTGTAGATAATGTAATGACTGTGTTTGTTTCTATTTAAAGATTCTTTGGGGAGTTTTTAGCGGTGTCTTCCTCATACATATGGAGTAGTCCGCCTGTGGGAGAGTAGCCAGCTATGTCTGTCTAGTCTGCTAAAATGACTCTAAAATGAACAGGAGAACGAACTGCAACTAGTTAGTCCAATTATTTTATCAAGTCAACAAAAAAACAGCCTGCTGTAATTAAATGATTTGTCAGCTTTTTTGCTAGCAGATGTTATGAAAGTTCTGTTTTGGATGTTATGAAACCGACTGAAATAAATAGGGATGCCTCTTTATGACCTAAAACAGCAAACAGGACAATAAACAGCAACTCTTAAAATTCTATTTAGTTATTTTTAATACTTAAAACTGTTGCCACATTGTAGGTTAATTTATTACTTTATTTCAAAAAGTAATGCATTTGACTGTTTGAAAAAAGTAGGATATTTAACAATCCAGCTTTGACAACAGTGGATGCCAAAATTAACAAACCCAAAGTTTCTGACGGGAGCTTAAAAGAACAGATTAAAGAGTACCGATACACGAGGGACGTATGGTGCAAACCACAGGCTGTATAAAAACATAGACAGCATGAACGCTCTCTTAAAGTAAAGCAACATTTGAAGCTCCTCCCATGACTGCTTGCGGTATAGGTCAGAAACTCTGTCTCATCCATATTAGCAGATGGGACATGGGGCAAACTGCAAAATCCAAATAGCACATCCAAATGGTGATAAATGATTTAGTCCAATTGCAAATATAGTGGACAATACTGCAATTTGTGATTATGATACAATACATAAATGGTATCATGAGACTACTATTTGCTTGGTTATCAAGGAAAATGCAGAGAACAAATGATAGTTTTGAAGTGTGCATGTGTTTATGTAATTCCACAGGCTGACATCGCGACTGTGATTAGATAAATCATGCCGCACTAAGCCCAAATGAGGGCACCATCAGTCGGGAGGGAGGGAGGATTGACATAACCCAGGTCATGCTCTGGATGTTCTTGCAGATTACCAGGGGCATGGGATAATAATCAAAACACAAATTCCACATAGAATACAGTGAGGGGTGGATATGGCAAGTAAGCCTGCCTAGGGTACCATTCGAGCAGGTATTAGGGTTGCCCCAAGCCTCTGGTTGCCTCTAGATATCCCAAGGGCCTGAAAACCACTGGTGGTCTCCAGACTCCAGGCATGCCTGGACAAAAAAAAATGCCGTCCAGCTTGACCTTTGGTTGCCAAACAACACAAGTCTGTGTCAACATGTGTCGAGCTTGACTCTGGCTGCCCCCTCCACCCCCGGTTGTGGCACATGAGGCACTGTGATGAATCCTTTGTGCCTTGCATGCCTAAATTTATTGTGTGTTTTAAGGGCCAAAGTTTTAGGTCCAAGAAACAGAATCCAATCCAAAATTACTTTGTAAATATTGGCATATTGGATATCCATCCAAAATCCAACAACAGGCATCCCTTATTTAGATTTTTTAGTAATTGTCTGTTTCTCAGAAGTTTAGTTTGATTTTTTTATTTGATGCTAAAAATTGAGTATCGCCATGATTGACTGCTCTGTAGAGACATTGGCTCTGTGTTGTGAGCCCTGGATAAGCTTTGTAGAGGAAAAAGGGTGCAAGAAATCTGATTTTCAAATCAAATTTGGGCCACAGATCTGGTTTGGCCAGACAGGAAGGAAAAGAGGGGCTTACGTGACAAACCGTGTTCAACATACCCAGGCTTTAGTGATCATGGAAAATGTGGCATCAGCAGATGATCTTACTAAAGTAATTCACAAAAAACTATGACATTTGATAAATATGAAGAAGTTAAACAAAACATCCCAAATACAAATACAGCTGCAGTAATGAAGAAAGAACTGACAGACAAAAATCTAAGCATGAATGTACTAATCAAGACTGAAAACTTATACAGAAGATTATAGTTGGTAGACTTTTAGATGTGTCTGCAGTGAGAGGGAGCCTAATCGAATGATAACGAGCAGAAATAAAGAAATCATTCTTCATCACCGTCTTGCCCTCTGCTATGATGTGTTGTTTGGCTGCTCTCGACCTGAGGGTGTAAAGTCTGAATAGAGAAGGAACCTCGAAGGACTCTAGCCTGCTCCATGTGTCAGGCCTTTCACATAACCTGGCATTCATTGTGAAGCTCTTTTACGAACCATAAAAAATATTCATTTCGGCCCAGACTTGTTTTCCAATATAGTCTCCAAACCCATAAAATGGTTTGCTTTTCATTTATTTTTATTTGAGGAACTTTGAAATGCAAATGTTTGTTTCCTTGCACGTTAAAAATTGAGAGAAGACATCTTAAAGGAGAAATCTGATGTGAAATATGAATTCTGGCCATTTTACATCATCCCTAACATAAACATGCTGCTTCTGAGTCTTTTTGTGCCGTTAAATGAGTGTACTTTGGCAGGCTTCAGTGTACATATACTGATGCTTTGCTTCTCTCATTGGACTCCTTCATGGCTCAGAGCTCTCAAGGCTCGTAGAAGACTGGCATCTTTACAGTGGCCACGATTGGCCATATTTTCTTGTCAAATAACAGAGTTTAGCCCGTAAAAGTGGGTGCTGTGGTAAATTATAAATTTACATTTACAGCCAAAGCTATCAAGGTCATGGCTAACAAGCCCAGATGACCTTTGTTGAATTGTGGTCAATAACTGCAGCTTTTAGTAACTCTCTTTTAGTAACTCTCAAATAAAAGGACACCTTTGCTGAGTTTCATTTTATCACAATTATTCCATTCAGTAAAAGTTTTGTTAGACTTTTACATTTTTTTTCAGGTTTGGAAAAGCAGAATTCCTTATAACAGCCATTCGAGTGTTATTGCAAAAAAATACTGTTCCAGTACATCAAATCATTCCCAAGAATTTAGCAATAATGAAAAAAAAAACCCACATCCAAGCTGTTTATACTGGACTCAGTTTATACTGGACTCAGTTCATACTGGTCCAGTCAAATCAAATCATAGCCTAACACATGTATAAACTGACTCATAAATGCAAAAGAATTTATCACAGAATCTGTGCAAAATGTGCATACAAAGCTGAATTTCCCTGAATTTTGCATTTACAATACTACATTCATACTTTACTAACCATGGTAATGATATATAACGGCAAGTTGCTGCACTAGTGCTGATGTTATATCCAACCTTTCTTGGATTACTTTTCCATATATTTCGGATATAAATGCCTGCTTTGGAGCAGAGACCAGCTTTTTACCTTATTGCACCATGTTTTTGGATGTCTGAAGCAGTAAAAATGGCATTTAGGTTGACATTCTGATTAAAGAGGGACCAAGTATCAGTACTGCAATATAGTGGTGGGAAGTAAACTGGTTACCAGTAAAATCTCTGCCATGGAAAGGACTCTTGCTTCTGGTTCCAAAACTTTGTACATCCTCGCGTCCTCTCTCCTTTCTTGACCCAGAAATCATTCACTCTCCACCATGATAAAAGCACCCTACTTAATCAAGATCCCTGGATGTCCAAGCTCTTCCCCTTATCTCTATGCCACCCTCATGAAGAATCTCATTTCAACCACGTGTATCCATGATCTCATTCTTTCAGTCCTTACCCACAGCTCATGACCACAGGTGAGGGTTTGAACATAGACTGACCTCTAACTTTGAAAGTCCTTCTTCACCACAACAGTCTGGTTTAGTGCCTAGGACTCCACCGTTTTCTGGCAGAGAATTACGGTCTCAGACTTAGAGGACCTCATTCTCATACCAGCCGCTTCACTCAGCTGCAAACTGCCCCAGTGCATGCTGGAGGTCTGCAGCTGAGGAAGCCAACAAAACCACATCATCTGCAAACAGCAGAGATGAAATTCTGAGATCTCCGAACTGGAAACCCTTCTCCCCCCGACTGGGCCTTGAGATCCTGTCCATGAATATCACAAACAAAATAGGGAGACCTTTTGGCGTGTGTAATTAAGGTGCAACAAACTTATCAGGTAAACATACTATATGTTCACTTCAAGTTTCTGTACAAGAGCAAAATTGTGAGTTTGCAGAGTAACTCTCCTGGCTTGTCTGGGCTCTAACACAAGCTGTGTGCTGCATTTATTTGACTTGGTTAGTCATGGGCCTATAGCACCATAGCAAGTTGTTAATCAACGGCTAAAGCAACTGGTACTGCTGCTAAAGCTGTTGTCAAACACATTATTTTCAGCACTTTTTTCACAATAAAAATATTAAGTAGTCATTCTTTGATTGTTGTTATTATGAATGCCCACATCAGGAAGTGTGGTGTTGTCAATAGTAACACGACACAGCTCATCAGGAGGGAAATGAAACTTAAAACTCCAGGAGCTGTTCCAAAGAAGTGAGCACAATAAGACTTAAAAACACATTGTTCTGAGATCTTATGCTCAGACGCCATCTCAGGCTTGTTTAAGGAGGAGAAGGGGAGTATGCATTTAAATGTGTTGGCTCTTTCAATTTTGTTGTACCATAATGTTATACTGTTATTGTGAAGGGCAAAAAATAAAGATATAAATTTTAGGCCTTATCAGTTTATCACCCAGCCCTACAGCCATATATCGACATTCTGATTTGTATGATGTAGTGATTCTATCACTGATATCAAATGTGATATCTAGTTTAAAAAAACAATGGTCATAGAAGATGACAGCAGGATAAAAGAAGAAATAGACAGCAGAACAATGTCTGACACAAACAGCGAACTCCAGCGTTGAAAAATGAGGCTTAGATTTAAGCATAAAATCTGCAGTTCCTAAAGTGGTCACTTGAGGCTTGCTGCATAAACAATAGAAATCAAATTAACGCTCATATTTAAAAGGCAAATTTAGAGCGGAAATAAGAATTACACTGTTAAAAAATGGTATCTTATTAGTTAAAATTTTTGTTAAAAAATAAAAGATAATGCTTTTAAATTTGTGGTGCATACTCTTTGAATTCACTTCCACTTCAGCAGAGCTCAGCTGCTAATGCAAAGAGAGCTTAAGAAACATTTTTTCAGATTGGCTTTTAAACATCTAAAACACTAATCTGGTCATTTG
Source organism: Cheilinus undulatus (assembly GCF_018320785.1). NCBI lineage: Eukaryota > Metazoa > Chordata > Actinopteri > Labriformes > Labridae > Cheilinus > Cheilinus undulatus. The sequence continues at coordinate 31,131,778 of NC_054871.1, read as the reverse complement.
AATGTTTTTCATATTGTTGCATATTTTAAAGCCTAGTTGTCATTGATTTGTTTAATTTTATTTTTACTGTTCTGAAGCATTTTATGACCTTTTTCTGTGAAATTTGCAGTAAAAATAAAATTTTCTTACTTGCCTACATGGGGTGTACCTGCGAGGCCATCTGCACCCCTCTCTGTTTGTTTAAAGGTTTACAACATTTCCAATATGGCAAATGTCATCAATGAGGATTAAAAGATGAGACAAGGTGAACAATATCAGGTGAATCCAACCCAGAATTGCAGTGATAGATATACAAATCCTTCACTTTTAGTGGAATTTGAATTCTTTAATTACCACTTATCATGAATAATCATTACATGATTTTCTTGTAATATATCAATTATCAGAGTCACTGTATTGTGACATAATTGTTATTTTTGGTAACATATCATTTCAGTTTTGTATCATGAGTCGCTCTGCAAAACCCACAGCTAAAAACTACAGAAAAGACTTTCAGAAACTTAGACAAAGATGATGAAACATAATACTGTAAAAAAAAAAAAAAGCCCATCTTCTTTAACTTTGACAAGAATCATCCAAAAATGTTTGGATGATTCTGGTCAGGTTAGTTGGCAGTTAATGCTGTAGTGACGTCTGACCAGCTTTCTTAATCCAAAATCATGCGATTCAAACCAGACTGAAAATCTTGGCTGTTCGCTTCATAGTTGTCAGTATGAATTGGTGTTTGCTGATTTTGTTGATTTACTTTCACTGTGAATGTAAATCACAGGCTGAGTGTAACAGATGCTAACAAGCAGAAAAGAAAACATGTCAATTTGAAGTGCAATATTTTTTAAACTTTGTTTACATCCCATTATGGGAAATATTACAGTCTTTCATAAGGCAGGACAATGCTGTTTGTTTCATACATGTCTTTCTTCTACAAGGACAAAAATCCCTTTTCCTACAGTGACAGGTTAAAGAACAAAACTGTCCTCTTTCAATGCAGTACTCCTGCCTTTGTTCACTTAACATGTACTGCATCATTAAACCACCAATTCCCTAAAAATTATAATACAGTAAGCCTGCTGGTTTCTCTACAGGATGGCAAACATGCTGTCATAGTCCATGCAGTGTTGCAGAACGCACCAGGCTATGTAATGCTGTGGAACAAGCAGCAGGTATTTGTTAGTCAATCAGCATTTGAATTAAGCTAGAGGCCAAGGTTGTGTTCAGGAGCAGCTCGGCTGTTTTGACTAAGCCGTCTCGGCGAGGGCCCTCTCATGGAGACTCCCAGCATTTGTTAAAGATTAGCGGCCTATAGTCCTGATGCATCAAGTCCGGGTCAGGCAGAGTGCAGGGGGCTCAGACACGAGGCGAGTTTTACCGTATCTCTACCATCTGCCGCTCTCACACAGCACATCTACAAGTCCGGGTACATGAGACACACTGAATAATGTGATTAAAGGGGTTTTTAGGGGGGTTGGAGTTCACTGAGGGGAAATCATCCAGAAGTTGTTGCTCCAGGAAGTCAGTTTGACAGACAGTCAGTAAGGTCATGCCACAGAGGTACTTAAAGAAAATACAGAGCGATAAGCATATCAAGATTGCCCTTTTACTCTTCATGCTGAAGTTTAGTAATCTGCATGCCATCTGTGTATGATTGTAAAACTTCTGTGTGTCATGTTTTGGTTGGTTTCTTTGCTCTATCAAATGTGAGCTCTTCCTGTCAGAGTATTTACGCCGAAATAAGGAACAACAATAGACCACATGCTCTTGATCCATCATTAGCCAAAAGAATAAATGAAAACCAACTGTGCGGGAACAATAAAATAATTTGTCAAGGGAAAAGGCTGCAGATAAATTCTGCAAAGTGTTATCCAACTGGCTGAGGTTTTGGATATGCTGGGCCAAGTGCTCAGCACCTGGCTGTCACGGCTCTAACGCTGGCTAATTCATTTCAACTTTCAAACACACGCCTATTAGATCACTGTCGATACGAGCTGAAAACGCCTGATTAGCCTTTTAAGCGGTATCAATCAACATGCACTGTGAGCCGACTTTATGAGAGCAAAAGTTAGATAAACAGAAAGGAGAGGAGGTAGAAATCATACTCTCCTCATCTTCACTCCTAAATCTGTGACTCAGCTTCAGTGAGGACATACTGGGGAAGAGGCCAGCTAGTCATCCTAAAGATTCATGCCTGGTGATATATAAGAGACATTTCCTGCTACGGGAAGGTTTATTGGTCACTGAAACCGTGTGAATCCCTTTTGGTCTGAACAGATCCAAGAATCTGAGCTGATTAGTTTTTAGGCTAGAGGAGCTCCTCTTGATGGGATTTGGCTTCATTGTAAAGGTGAACGTAGAGCCAGGGGAAACAGCAGTAAATGTCAAGTCAGCTATGACAGCTAGGCACTGGTTCCTATTAAGCTTTATCCTTTCTTCCTTTTAAAATTACCTGCCCTCAACTACTGCCACGAATTCATCAAATATACAAGAAATCAAGGGTTGGACGGTCTAAAGCACTCATTCCCAAAGTCTGGTTTGGGACCCACGGTTGGGCCACTGGAGGTTTTTCATGGGTCACCAAATGAGTTTTCAGAATTTCTCCCTTCAGTACTTAGTGTGACACTTAAGTCTTGGAAGTGTGACTTAAGTACAGAAGAGCGAAAGTTGCAGTCACTGATGCTTGCCAAGACATTTTGGACAATGCTATGCTTCCAACTTTGTGGCAGCTGTTTGGGTAGGGCTCTTTCCTATTCCAACATAACTGTGCCCCAGTGCACAAGCAAGGACTATAAAGACATAGTTTGATAAATTTGGTGTGGAAGAATTTGACTGACAACCAACTCCTGAACCCCATCAACCCCCTCTTATCCAACATTAGTGCCTGACCTCATAAATATGCTACAGAATGAATGGGCTCAAATCCCCACAAAAACACTCCAAAATCTTGCTGAAAGCTTTCAAAGAAGAGTGGAGGCTATTCTAGATGCAAAAGGATGACCAATTCCATATCAAAGTACATGCATTTGAATACAATGTCATCACAGCCCCTGCTGGTGTAATGGTCAGGTGGCCAAACACTTTTGTCCATATAGTGTTTGTCACTAATCTATAAATCTAAAACTATGTAAATAATCTATACATTTTTAGATGGGCTAAATGTTAAACAAAATATGATTTGATGTGCTGCTTACCTGACACCTATCCCCTGCCAGTGGCTATAGGCAATTAAAAATTCTACACAGTAAAAAACAAACATATTTTTGATCGTCTTATTTGCATTTGCAGGTATTGAAAAGGCATCAGGATTGATTTTAGTCTGTTTCATAAACAGTTATGAACTCCTCACAGTAGCTTTAAGTATGTTTTCAACCATCCCAAAGCTGTAAAGTCACTCAAACCTAAACCTACAAAGCCTTCTATCAGCGCACTTTAGGATTATTTGCTCATCCTAGTGCATGTCTGAAAAAGTATCATAAAGTATCATTCTTCAAAATAAAAATTATAGTATAAATAAACTTATCTGAAATTACAGTTGAATTCTGAGTGTTCCAGCTTCAACATTTATTACAAAACCATAGCATTTATTCTGTAAATCATAAGATTGGTCACAAGGCAGCTTTTTGGCTTGTTTTCACAAATGACATGAGTGTCATCAGCATGTATTTTTTTAATGCTTGCAGGTGCTGAGTGTCTACTGTGGCTGCTTATTTGTGGCTATGAGAGTTTAATGCAGACTGTTGATGATTTATTTTAAGCATGGTTTAGCGCTGACAGTGGGAGATTTGGCATGTGTTACACTGTCAGCTAATGTCACACAGCTATCATTTAGCAATTCATTTATTGCTTTGAGAAAAAAAACATGCATGTAGAAGATAAGATGTACTTAAGTGTCCTCAAAGGGGTACTTTAATTTGGAAATTATACAAAAGAAACATACAGCTCAGTTTAAATCTATAGTGAAGAGTAACCTCAATATGGCCTACAGGTACAAACACAACCAAATAGATTACTCATTTCTACATGCGGATTTTTAAAGTCTAAAGCTGCTGCTGCAGAGGAGGTGTCAGACACGGATGTTCATAGCACGCCACTGAAAACAGCCTTTTTATTATCTCCATGGCAACGTTCAAACTGTTTGACTATTAAAATACAGTAGGATAGGATTGTTTATCAGAAAACACTACTAAACATGTAAATAGACAAGAGGTAGAACTTTGTCAGCAAGGGGCATTTAATTCAACACACACTGAAAATCCTCATAAAGACAGACAGTACACAAGACAGGTGATCGAAACTCTCTAAAAATACTGAAAAATAAATATAAAAAATGAATAAAATTCTCAATATAGATAATTTAAAAACATAGTAAGCATGTAGGAAAAAAATAGGTAAACTGTAAGGATGCATGATATTGAATTTTTGCGGAGATGTGATATGCTGATATCGTTACCACTATTTAAATGTAGTTCAGACCTAAAACTGCAGTCCTTAAAACACATCTTAAAGTTCAAGGGTGAGCAAAGGTTTGTGGGTCCAGCATAAACCCTTGTGTAATCAGTTTTTAAAACTAATATCTATAATCTCATAAAGACACTTAACCCCTGGGTTCCCTGTTTTTGCTGAAAACTCGCTGCCAGAGTTGTACGTGTCAGTAGGAGAAAAGTTGGCCCAGCAAAGAAATGTGACCCACCTCTCCCCAGTTATGGATCTATGATCCAGCAGAACCTGAGCCTTTACTCAGCCAGTGCATTTCATTGACAACTAGAAGTTAAAAGTTTGTGCCTCCAAACAAGTTTTTTTTTGTCCCAGTTGATCACACAGGAGAGCTCCTTGCAAAAGATCTGAACGATGCTCTCATGTCATGGAAGTAGTCAGAAACCGTCAGAAAATGTGCATCACCACAGATTACAGGACAAATCAAAGCTTTATGCCTTCAGAGCATGATGACTGAGCCATCAGCCACAGCATCATAGAGACTATGCATTTTTTGCAGATTTGATTCTCAGTCATAATCTCATAACCATCCAAGGCACACTTGCCATAACTTTTGTGAGTGTTAAACGATGCTATTGTAGAAGACACAAGTTTGTTTGATGTCCTTTAAAGGTATATGTTTTTTTTATCACAATAATGCAGAAAAGAACTACACCAACCACAAGACTACATCAACTATTGTCACAACAACCATCTCTGGCTGATAGAGCCCGCTGTCTCCCACAAACTTTGATTGTAAGCTATTACTACTGAACTCAGCAGAAGCTACAGACGCTTTAAACAGGTAGATAATGGCAGAGGATTCTAGAGAAAATACAAATTCACTTTACTTCAACCTTATTCAAAGAAAAACCCTGCTTATTCATTGTCTTGAGAAAATAACTACATTTCCCACAATCTGAGTGTGACAGCAGCATCTCTGATTGATGGAACATGTTGCTACACACAGATTTCAGTTATTAGCTGCTACTACTGCAGGTAACAGTTGTGAAAAAGTGAGCTACGTGGTGCAATTACTCTGATGATATCTGACACAAAGCATACAATGAGATATATGACAAACAATATGCCCATATAAGTAAGTTTGTTAATAAGAAAGTAGTCTTTAACTTAGTCAATAACTTTGCAGTAGCAATGAATATTTTCAGACTGCAGTCCTTCTGCATCATAACATGGATCTCATATAACTTTTCTGACAGTTGCAAAGGTTTATCATCTAAATTTCTGCTAAGTTTTTTTGCTGACCACATCCTCTTAAAATAACTTTCTTAGAATTTTATTGCTGTTGCTGCCATATACATTTCAAAAACCACAGTTATGTGTCTTGTTTTTGACTCATGCACCAGTGTCACAACACAGTTCTTTTGCAGACTTCCTCTCTCATTAGCTGGCTAAGAGTGTGCATATTTGATTAATTTTCAAGACTTTCATGCTTAAAGGTCATGAATGTGTCCAAAATTCATCCTAGACTTTAACCCACATCTCAGTACACTAACACTTTCAAATACACACAGTCCTAATATGCTCACTACTAAAACTGCCAACAACGCTCCCCTTAAGAGATCCTCCGAGTCCAACATGATGTTTGTGTTAAGCGGTGTATAGTAGAAGCCGACTTCTGGGTCTTAGGGGGAATGTTAAGCATGTTAATGAAGAGTGCATACTGAGGCTATTACTCAGTCTAATATGGATCCATTTAACACACTTATTGCACCGCCCATATCCTCCACAGTCCAAATGCAGAAAAAGGAAGAGATCCTGCATTTTATTCCAGCAAGACCAAATCAAAGAAAAACAGAAAAACAGAACTGATTGTCATGAAAAGACTTCCAAATAAAACTGCACAGCCGTTGTTAAATGCAGTTAGATGTAGGGAATGTCAGGCAGATAGATATAACAAGAGGCAACAGATGTTTGTGTTGTTTCTACTGGAAACTTCTGGACAGAGAAACCAGCTCATATGTGAGCTGGGGTTTTCTGCACAGAGGGTGAAATCAAGCTGACATCTCTGGTAGGCAGTGACATCAGTGCAGCAACTACAAGCCCATGTGATCCAAGATTAGTTCAACTTTCTGTTGGGAAACGCTTTGTCAGAAATATAAAAATGATGTTGACACCTGACAAAGAATTAACAGAAAATCTTTACATAAACCGAGAAAATGAAACAGGTACATAGTCAACAATGCTTGTCAACCTTTTTAATATCATGCCAAGGCACTTTACTATCCACTCTTGATAGTAATTTAAAACTACCAGGTTTTAGGATGTGTAACTATAATAAAGAAGGAAAATGTTAGATTTCTGTTGGAAGATACAGATGAAAATTTTCCTGTCAAGCATAAGATATGTAAGACATATTTTTGGGCTTTTTTGTCTCTACTGGCAGAGAAGGTGGACAGAATCAGAAATTGGGATGAAAGAGCAGGGGATAGACATGTGGGATAGGAGCCAAAGGCTGGACCTGAAACAGGGCATACAGGATACGACCCCACCACCCGGCCATCTGTGCCCTGATGAAACAGGAATTTAAATTTAGGCTAATTTGTGACTCTAAAGACAAGAAAACCCTTAGATTGCAGTTCAAACTGGACACAATCTATAAACCACAGCTAGAACAGTATTGTATCAAGCCTATTCAACTGCTATTTTAATCAGTGCATCAGATTATGATATTGAGGGCATATTTGGATTGTAGCAAAAAAAAAGGTATTTTCCACTATACTACTCTGCAGGGTAATGTTAAATTAGTTTGCTGAGTGTGGCTGACATAAGTTGTGCTAACAACTCCAGCGTCCTCTTGAAGTTTAACACCCAGGTGGTTATGCTATATGTAGCTACCCTCAGAAGTGGGAAAAGTACACGGCTATTGTACTCAAGTAAAAGTACAGTTACTCTGGTTAAAATTAAAAGTAAAAGTACTGGTTTATAAATCTACTCAAGTAAGAATAAAAAGTATTTAATTAAAAGTTGACTTAAGTTGCTTTGGCTAATGAGAACTTGCACTATAAATTTTGATCTTTCCATATTGGCAAGAAAAACGACAGAAACGATCTCTAACCAGGTTGTTCAGGTAAAGTCACACCTCTGTAATAAGGTTAAAATACACAGCAAAATTTACAGTGTTAATTAAATCCATATGGAGTTGAACTTAACACTTTGAAAGTGTCCATATTTGTCACATTACACCACAATATATAAAGTTAAGCTACATTTTGAATTTTACAATATGGCAGTGCTGCAGTAACTCTTGAAAATCTGTGGTAAATTGTGTCTCCTCTGACAAGAACAAAGTACAAAGTCAACCTCATAGCAAGGCAATGCATACAGATGAAAATATGCTTTAGCCTTAAGGAGAACCTAAAACCACAGGTGGGAGCTCTAACTCAGTGGATAACTTGACTCATGGTGCAAATGTGTCTCACATCAAAAACAACAGTCCACCAGAAACATGACAGAAAAAGTAGGGATTCCACAGTAGAGATCACTGTTCAAAAGGCAACATCCAAACACAACTAAACGCATATAAAACACATCTAGACACTCTGCCCAAGGGCATGATGGGGAACTCCACCCACTGCTTCAGTAGTTATTTTACACCTGTTTAACTTTTGCTGCTCCATACCTACACAATGCCACTTTATCTTTGTGCTGGCAGAAGAGTAAGGAGAGAGAGACAATTAGCCAGCGGCCTTTTGCAGTAGTTGTAGCTTCAGTTTGGTAACAAAGAAAAAAGGTTTAACTCATCTGGAAGAACCTAACATTCTAACTAACTAAAATACTGTCCTAGATATGATGTTTTCACTTCATTTAAACTCAGTGGAGCCCTTTCCAATACCGTGTCTGTTTCAGGGCTGTTTCTAAGTGCTTGATTGTCTCTAAAGAGACTAGGGGCCTTAAACATCTTCTGCTAACTACCATTAATCCACAAGCAATAGTGGTGTAAAGATAATCTCATATGGACTGATCTTGATGTCAGCAGTTCGTGTGCATCGGTCCACGGAGTCCTTGATCAGTAAAAATGTGACACAAAACAGTCTTTGGACCAGTTTTAACGTTAGAGATCGGTTCATTGAGGCTCTGCTGCTCGTTTTCATCATGGACATAATATACGTATACATATATAATTTCTATGATTTCATGGCCCGTTCCGCTATGCTCTGGCTCAGCGTCTGTAATCTTGCACGACCCGCGGTGACCTTTAACCTTTAAAGGAGGGTTCAGTTTGCCATAGGTGCTCGCTAGGTGTGTTACATTCGTTTTAATTTGTGCTACTTGGAAAAATTTGATATTTCGTTTGTACTGTTATTGGGATTAATAATGCTAAGGAAGTTACAAGTAGGACAAACATGTACCATGTACAGATCGAATTGGGCTGAACCAAATCTAATCGGATTGGACCAAATCGTTCTGTATTTTAATGTATCGTCAGTGAATTGAATCGTAGTCTGTGAAATGAGATTTGAATCAAATTGTCTTCAGAAGGAGCGAGTTACACCCCTAACAAGCAACAATAAAAAAATATGTAAAACATGTCAAAAGCATTGTGATTAGGTGATAACTGAAGCCTACCCTCAAAACCCACAGCTAGTGTAATCCAGTCAAGGCACATTAAATGGTGAAACTGTAAATATCATGATGTAATTTAATGGTACTTTATTGTTGGACGACTGGAGTTAACTCCACTCATGAAAACGAAAGGCGGCATCTAAGAAAGTCATCATATATTTCTGGGGGATGTAATTTATCAGAGACAATACACTGCTGACAACAGTCGGTGAACTCAACTGCTCCTCCTAAATCTCCAAGTTTTCCCACCTTTCTAAACAATAAATTGGATTTAAATGAGGTGTATGTTATAACTTGACACTACATTGGATTCATCTCAGCTGGTTCAAGGCCTTAAGTGTTAGCAAAGAGTAAACTCTGTCGTTAAAACTTAAGCGTAGCCTGTGCAGCCAATTGCAGAGCATCAGCCGAGGCCAGTGGTCAGTGGTTGCATTAGAGCTTAGACATTTGACAAGCATTAAATAAATCATTGCTCATGTAGAAAAAAACTGCAAAGTGAGGGTGATGATACTTTTATAGACTTGTCAAACACATTCTGGGTGAAAAATACTCATTCTCAGTTTTCTAGTTTTATGGTACCTCGTAGTTTTTTCTCAAACAGAAGATATTCCCACACAATTAGAAAAACACTCTCTGCAGCATCACATCATGGGAAATTGCATCTTCTTATCACATTGTCTATCTTGTTGTTCTGATATTAGCCAGCTGAAGAACAGCCTGCCCTTTCAAATATAATTGTCTGTAAAAAGTCTGTAAAAATAACCCTAGGCATTTCAGATCACAGTGCTGGCATAGAGCCTCTAAACTTTATTAACATCCAGAGTCGGCCTGGCCAAGCTCCCAGCTCCCTGAAACTTGGACTTAAGAAGCATTAACCTGAACAGAGCAGCAGCAGAAGTTTCTCTAAATCCTCCACTTCCTCTCTTCATGCAGCATTGTGCTGTCCAGTTATTCTACTGAAAAAGAAATATTTTCACAAAACAAAAGTCCACCTGAGTGACAACGATCAGAGTGATATCACTTGTACGCACTTGAGGGACCTTTAAGCAATACATAAGCTATGATAAATCGGGACCGAAGAATTGCTTGCCAGCACTTTTAAATATATCAGTGAGGGAATAATGCTAAGTTATTGACTTTGAGCAATGAAACTTGGCTATCTACCTGGACGCTAATGCATACAGATCTATTTCTGCCAAGACATAATTCACATACAGTATGAACATCTAAGTCCAAATCTGCAGACACGCAGGTTGTCACACTCAGGCTTTGTGATTGATGGCCCACATCTTTCACAGACAAGCAATAGTACATTTTTCCCCAAGTTACGTTTTATTCCATCATTCCTTTATGCACTTATTAGTCCTGTAGAGCATGTTAATGCAGCACAGGTCTTGGATCACTTCGCAGAAGACCAGAGAATAAGTAACTCTTCCAGAATGCTTGGCCCCTATTAACGAGCACTAATAAAGTATATAAACTGCACTATTAGACTTTATAATGTCTTTCATAGTCCTCTGGGGCAGCGCCAGCCAATGGTGCAGTGAGCTGACTGGGCACTGCCCCATGGCAGCTTCCTGGCAGAGCCGGAGAGAGAGAACAAGAGAGAGGATAAAACTAAGGCTTTTTGGCTGCATTCTGCTGTGCTCTAATGAAGGCATTAAAAAAGCCTCACTTTGCATCATGTTTGCACATTTGTTTTCAACCAGTCAGTTGAAGCCAATCTTTGATTGGCTGGCTGATTAATCACCAACATGCCTAACCTTATAAAAAAGGGGCAATTTCAGACACCATTTAAAGAGCTGAGCCTAAAAATTGTGCATTTGAAAATACTGTAGTAGTTTTGAATATGCAGTTATAGCAGTTTGTGAAGGTTACTCACACGGTGACACAGTTTGAAACGATAAACAGCTGATTCAGTGGTGATGAGCTCTTGGACAGGATGAATGCCTCATGACTGACTCAGATCTCTAAAAGTGCCCTTTAGGACTCAGTATTGCTCTCACAGCTTGTTTGGCCCTGATCTTAAGAGCTCCCTCCTCTCTCTAATGGAACTTTCAAGCAAACATAAAACTTCTGAATAGTTCCTGAAATTTTCAGGGTGAGCTGCACATGCGAATGCGAACAGCCACATTTTCTAATTTGACATTACCAGTAATTTGTCCTGATAGCCTCTGTGTATTTTCTCCAGGTGGAGTTGGGGTGAATGAGCTCATGTGAGAATAGCATGTGATTCTGTTGCTTGTCTGCTGCTTTTGGGTGCATGTGTGAACAAGTAACTAAGTTAAATTTCAGGGCCAGATGTGTGAATGCAAGCAGTTGCATAATTCACCCAGACTTTACCTGGACTTTTTCTGCCGGCCCCACAGTAAATTTCCTTTGACCAAAGACATGCTCATTGGGTTAACTGGTGGTCCTAAATTCCCTGTAGGTGTGAGTGTGTCTTGTGGTTTGTCTCTATATTTATGTCCTGCAATTAACTTACCTGGGATTGGCTCCAGCTTAGAATGGAATAAAACGGTGTCGATGGAAAAGAAATTTCAAAGACTGCATGTGTGAAAACGGCTTGCGAAAGCACTTTGTGCAGTGTGTCCCACAGAATGGTATTATACCTGGGTGGTATGATGGCCTCGTATGATAGGTCTATTTTTGTCTTGGCTCTTTTGACAGTGTTCATCAGCAGTATGTTGAATCAAGATGCTCAAATAACATTGCTTGTCTTTAAGATGCTTTGAATGCTGCCCTCTTCCTCTGGAACTCACTCCCTAAACATACCCAAGACAGTACAGACTCATCCACATTCAAATCACTGCTCAAACTCACCTTTTTAAAATGGCTTTTAATGTTTGATTCTGTTGTTGTCTTGTCACTCTAATTACTTGATTGTTTGTTTTCTCTGTTTGATTGTGATAATGTCATTTTTTTGTGTAATGTATTTTATTATTTTTGTACAGTGTCTGAGTTTTTGAAAAGAGCTTTATAAATAAAATGAATTATCATTAATGCTTACTGTTGATGAGGAGGCATGCTGCAACCATCATCTTGAAGTAAAGGAGAATGGGATAATATCAGCAGCAAGCAGCTGCAATAAAATGTTCAAGCAACAGGTGTAGGAAATTAATTTTTAGCATGAGACGTTGCTTTTTAGACAGTGCATTTACTGGAAGGTCACACTAGTTGATGCCTATCTCTCGTCTATGGATGGTAATTATGATGTATATATGAATAAAGAATAAGAGAAGAGAAATCCTCCTGGTTGACTCAGATGTCCAGAAGTGCCCTTTCACACTCTTGCAGCTTGTTTAGCCCTGATCCTAATGGCCACTTCTCTTCTGCCCCTCCTCTCTCCCTCTCTGTCTCTCTTTCCAGCTGACAGCTGCGAGGGCCCAGTCACTTCTGGCAGAGGTAGCACAGCGGCGGACGGCCGTCTTCACTGCCACAGTCAGAGTGGAGCGGATTTTTCTTTGATGAAACACAGCAGCGTCGAGCCAAGAACAGCAAGTGGCACAGCCGAGATGTAAATCAAAAACCCACCCGTGTGCTCAGTCATACGCAGAGAGGTCTGCTGGAGGAGTCGCTGCTGTCTGAAAATGTATGAGTAATAAAGAGTCTATAGACGTGTGGTCAGCTGTGGCATGTCTGGAAGAATAAACCAGAGGTTTAAATGAAGCTTTATCTCAGTGAGATAGTTAAAAGGTAAAATGTTTCTTGGCTTATTCACAAGATCTGTCAGCTAATTCCCCTCATCAGCAAAATATGCAGGGCATTAAACTTGTTGAGCTGTTCTCAAGTGAACAGGGCTAAAAATACATCTTCATGACGACATATCTGAGCCAACTGTGCAGATTTCTCTTGATTAAAGTTCAGCTGGGAGCACGTTTCCTCTTGAATTCCACTGATATTTCAACACTTAGTCAAACCAGATTATATTTTTGCTGAGTGACTGCTTGGATTCTTTGGCAGAATAAAAGTCAAAATGCCTTTGGTTGCAGCCAGATGCCGTAGTCATACCACACTGGTCAAATAAGAATGAGAACATCTGACCCGGCTGACACCAAGGATGGAGAGAGAAGAATAAGTGGTGAAGCTGCAGTGTTAAACTTCTACCTTTTTTGTGGGTTTACACATGCCTGACTTAATTGAGCAACTTCAGAGCACCAATCAAAAGATACTCCAGCAAAAAAATACCCACAAACTCCCATAAATCTCCCTCTTCTTCTTTGAATCCAACCTCAGGCAAGCTGATGTAACACTCATCTCTTCCTCTACCACTTATCTCCTCCTTTCCACACACGTCATGTGTATTTCTGGCCAAGTTTGATGGAGGTGATTCAGCCAAACAGATGCCAGACTCAGGGTTTTTCTCTCACTCTCCCTCTCTAGTGGCTGTGACTCAGGACTCTCATTCCATTACCCAGCATCCCCTCATCGGCTCTTCAACCAGACAGAGGGTTTTACGGGAATACCGCTGCAGAATCATCATCAGTGGGGCTTCACTTTATGAATCAATGGAACATGCTGCAAACATTACACCCTGAAACACCCTTCCCAGGCAGCACCCTCGCATTTGCCCATAACTCACTGCTGAGCTCATGCAAGACACAAAGACGTGGGCTGAGGCTCATGGGAATGAACTGAGTGGAGAGAAAATGTGTGAGAAGAATGTTACTATCACTGTAATACTCTGATACTGTACATAAACAGAACAGCACATTTAGATGTACGAGGTTTTAAAGCACAAATATGGATAGAGATGATGTTATGATGAAGAACACTAGGTTCCTGTAAACAAAGAATGTCTTTAATTATATTTCTGCAATCTGGTACAAATATGTTCCAAGGTAGTGGTTCTCAGCTAGTCTAGCTTCAGGATTAACCTCCACATCTTGAAGGGTAAAATGTGGGCAAAATTTCTAAACATTTTCGACAATTAAACCATATTTAATGAAAAATGTTGCAGACGGGACAAGACATATGACTGGACAAACAGATGTGACAAATCAAATGGCCTTCATTACAGAAGTTTGGAAGAAGATGCATGCATAGATTTTATTTCATCCAACTTCCTATGATAAATTGTAAATTTGGGTTTCTTTCTAAAGAGCTAGAAAAATTAAAACAACGTTGTGGGAAAACCTCAGCTTTTATCCCAAGGTAATGAGAGAAATAGGTCAAGATCTTGAGAAAATAACAAAGATTTAGTTCAGTCAGGAGCACTCTCTCACCATACATTTAGCCATTTTATTGCAAAATCAATAGACAGGTTTACTTGGCAGAGAAGGCTCTGCAGCGTGCTTTGACTTTCCAAGGAGCGCACAGCCAGAAACCCCCATATAGATGGATACATTAATGACAATGTGAACTGAATATAATAAAATTAGTTCAGAAGCAATGAATCCATAATAGCATGAATATGAGGGTGCAACAAGCTTTATGCTATAAAGGAGGAGGCTGGAGTGGAGGAGGGTAAGCTTTGCCAGCAGCAGTAGCAGTATTGTGCATCAGCACTAATGCAAGCAGGGATTAGTGAGAAGTACATTATATTTAAATAAACTGCTGTGTTGAGAGAAAGAGCTGTGATTGGCTGTGGGAGCTGGGAGGCCATAATTAGGATCAGCTGGCCGTCAGCTGATCACAGCTGGGTGTATGACTGAACTAATGCTAAGGTTAATTTATCATCATGACAAATAAACAGTCAAATAAAATATATGGATATATGTCCACTTAGGGCTCCCATCCCTCATAGACTTTCCCCTATGTTTCAAAGGCATATTTGCAACCCACTAAAAAGGAAAGTGAAAGTAAAGTGGATCACAAGTTTTATAAAAAGGTCAATAAGACAAATCTTTTTCCAAGTCTTTCACAACTTCTGGGAGGAATAGCTGTCAGCTTCAACAACCTCTGGGCTTACTCACTGACGCTGCTGTCAAGCCTCAACCTGATAAAAAACATATTTTGGGCTTAAGCTGACATTTTTCAGAGATGTATTTTTTGGACTTTTTGCCACCATTGGTGAGATAAGGCAGTGGATGATCAGAAAATGGGGAGAGAAATAGTTGGGTCTGACATGCCAGAAAGGAAACAAAAAGGGCCAAATATGAACTCATGCTGCCCGCTTTGAAGACAAAAGCCTCTGTACATGGTTGTGACATAACCACTAGATAACTTAGGCCCCTTTAAAGGGATACTTCAACATTTTGGCAAATTCACCCATTGACGTAATTCCTATAGTCTTAGTAATAAGTTCGTTTCCTTTAGTTGTCGGTGGAAGCTGTTTTTAGATCTGGGGGGACCAATATACCAGCTGCACAGCTAATGCTTCAGAAGCAGACGGAATTTTTTGCTTTCCCTCATCAAATTCATCAAATACACAATCCAACAACTCCAAAACGCTCTTGAGGACAAGTTTTGACCTGCACATTCACCACGCTATGAATTAATAACGTACTGTATAATCATGTAACGTTATGATACATGAAGCAAATACTCGGAACTATTTCTTGACTAAACCACTGGGCAGAGTGACACAGTGCAGCAGCCATGTCTGGAGTGTAGTTCTGGCTTTGCATTTAACTTTAAAACATCTCCGTCTCATATTGTTCCATGATTATTTCATAGCATGGTGAATGTGCAGGTCACAACTTGTCCACGAGAGCATTTTGGAGTTGTTGGATTGTGTATTTGATGAGTTTGATGAGGGAAAGCAAAAAATTCCGTCTGCTTCCATAGCGTTAGTTGTGCAGCTGGTATATCGGTCCCCCCAGATCTAGAAATAGCTTGCACCGACAACTAAAGGAAACAAACCTATTACTAAGACTATAGGAATTATGGCAATGGGTGAATTTGCCAAAATGTTGAAGTTGACTTATTTCTCAGTGAACAGATCAGCAAGGGTTGCAAGGGTCTCAATCCAGCAAGAAACTAATTATATTTTCATATGGATAAAAAAGGAATGGACATATTATTATATTTGTATAACAGAAGCATTAGATTTAGTTTTGGCAGGGAAGCTGGATTGAACACTCTGGCTAACTCTGTCCTCACTTCTTCAGAAATCCCTGGGAACATGCTGAAGATAAAACACATTGGATTTTTCCTTTGCTCATTTAGTTCTGGATTTAAAGAGTCATCATTTTACCATGAAATTACAAAACAGGTTATGACACCATAGTGAATAACTGATAGTGAGTCGTAGGGAGTTGTGGGGGAACATACTAGTACTGTTCTCATTCCCTCAACAAATTAAAAGCAAGCTTGAGGTCATAAAAACATTAAATGATGCCTCATGTTTGAAGTCCCAACGGCGATTAAAAAAATGGTACTTTAAGTTTGATGAATGATAGGTCACTGTGTTATGAAGCACCAAGCCAATTTTCAGACATGAAAAACATCTCTAAATTTATAAATTAAGCTTTAAAAATATATATATATATATCTATATATATATAGATATATATATTTTTTTTTTTTTTTTTTTTGCCAGAGCAGAGATACAGAAGTTAGGGAATCGATTTACTGTTTTCTGGCACAAATCTCTCCATTGTGACACTTTTAACTACCCATGGGCCACCATGGCTGATAGATTTGGAAAATTTACAGTACCTCACAATGAACAAAAACACAGCATGCAGCTGGCTGTTAAATTTCTAATGACGGCATTGACATCAGCTGTACTGAGATTGACAGCTCAGTGATTTTATATTGTTCAAGCGTTAGGGGGGCGGGGTCATTCCCCATCAAGACTGGTGATGTCATGGGCTCCTATATTTGCCTTGGTCAAATAAAACCAAGCCAGGTAAGAGGTGAACAACTTTTTTAACGGTCTAAATAAAAAAATCTGTTACACATAGCTCTCAGTGCTTTCACATATTTACAGCAATCTTATTCCAACATATCTAGTGCCTTAAGACACGTTTGGATTTCACTTTACAGGGACTTTAAACTGTAGTCAAAATTCACATCTTAATATTTGAACACACTGCATAACCTGCATAGTCTTATCCCCAAGTAATTAATCCATTTGTCTATTCTAGGAGCTAAGTCTGCCTCTAAATCCCTTCAACATTAAACAACAACAATTACTATGATTACACCATTTAAACACCATTTCACAGAGTCTTGGAGCATTGACTAATACTACTGTCAGAGCCCAGATTCAGCAAAATGGTGTTATAAAAATAACTGGCTTACAGAGCTGAAAAAACAACTGAAATCCAACATAAATGAATGCCATCCACACATTTATCAAAACAGAAATTAGAGCAATTGTAAGGCTTAAGTCCTAGGCAATTCCAGAAATCCAAAACCATTTGAAACAGCTGAAGCCGATGTCTTTTTTCTATAATCTTATGTTTGAACAATTTGTGAGACAATTTCAAAGATTTACTCAGACCACCATTTTTAGCCCAAAGAAAGCACTGGAAAATCAACTTTTTAAAATTAGTGTTCATGTTATTTTTTATCATTAATGTGTTTTTTCTTTAAGATCAGCATTATAAAACACTATTATAGTCAGAGGTTAAATTCTGAGAAAATATTACCAAACTTGAAAAGTTTTCTCTTACGTTGCCTTTCTGCTGTCAGAGAAAAAATGTAGTGAAATGCCCTCTCCTCTTTGATGAACACCATAGAAAGTATTCCATATTGTCTGATTATTATAAATTACACTTGCAAAATGGAGTCAATGATTTCCTCTTTGCAAACTCAACAAAAAATGCAGAATGTACTGGGACACAAGCTGACGTCTTCAAATGGTACAGGGTGATACAGAGGAACGGCAATCACTGCCAATGCCACTTCTCCCCCCAAAAACGTGCACTAAGTTACTTGTGTGAGTGGCAGTATCAATGTGTAAACATGCATGTACTGCATGTCTGCATATTGTAGATTCAGGTTTATAGAAATCCGTTTCATTCACGTATGCTTTCTAAACAGGGCACAAAAAAGCCAAAAAAGATGCATTAAAGCTCTGACAATGACTGAATCCAAAAGTCTGTGCTGTGTCTATAGACAGAGCTCTACATTTATCAGAGAGAGCAAGTGTAAGACCCCTGCTCAGTACTCTAACTCAAACATTTTCCTAAAATAAGCCCACAGACGGTGCAGTTTTGTCCCAGCCAGGAGAAACTTTAGTCAGGTATCAAATGATGCTAGAGTACACACTCCATTCAAACCTGATATTCTTCTTAAGGAGGGGTCAAGTGTTTTTCTTAGCAAGCACAATATTTTCTTTGTTGGTAGGCAGCAATATTTATAGCACAGAGGACTTGCAGTCAGTGACAGGATGATCAGCTGCTGTTATGCTTTAGAAAAATAACACACGGTTTCTAAACCTGAGCATCAGATATAACATAAGTCTCTGTGATTTATGCTTCATTTAGCTTGATGTTAAATAAATTATTCAAAAATAAAAGTGGGACTTATGTTAGGAGTGTTTCTTAAAATTAGATGGAACAGCAATGTTGAGAAGCACTGAAATAGCCATGAGTTTTTATTTCCTAAGATGTATATAAGGATTTTAAGCCTTTTTTCAGACAGGACAATAGAGAGTGTCTGACAATGTTTAGAAAAAGAGAAAGCAGGGAAAGACAAGTGTGAAAGGAGCCACAAAGCTGACATGAACCTGGGTCATCTGCTTTCAGAACAAAACCCTCAGACATGAGATACACTAGCTACTGGCATCTCTAAGCAAAAGATTTGACAAAATGATAAGCTTCCTTCTTATTTTGTTTCCTACTCTATAAAAAGCGTTTGCAGTAAGCTTAAAATTGCTACCATTTATGCCACTTTCTTTCTTTTTTAAAAAATAGCTCAATATCATTTTTAATGTTAAAGCTTAATATATTTTGTATTTTGATACCTAATTTTTGCCTAATAATACTTTAAATATCCAGTTTTATCAGCAAAGCAATTAAAATATCTTTATAAATGAGTGATACTGTATAAATAAACTTCCCTTGACTCACTTGAACAGCACACTCTGACTGATATGACTTATTAGGCAAATTTTTTCATTACTACATTTTTCACAGCAGCAATAAAATCAGCACAGTGGCACTAAACACAACTTGCATCAGAGCACCCTGAGATACGATTTCTTTCCTCTGAAAAGTCCTGCGTTGAGGATTAGATGAAACATCAGAGGTCCGCTGAAATTAATCATATTTATCAGTGATTAATCGCTCCTTTTTCTAAATCACTGACTGCATGTTAAAGGTCTGAAATCTCCCATATGAGGTAAATTCTTCCTCTACTGTGTCACTTCCATCGGGATGGATATCACAGCCTGTGTCAGTTCAGAGATTCATTTCAGTATAAATCTGAAGTAGCGATAGAGAATGCGCTTTAAAGTCCAGATCTGTCCCCAAATGGGACTATGTAATATGATCAGCCCAAAATGAGGCATGATACAAAAGACTGATGAGTACTGAGCTTATGGTTATACTCCATGCTCACCAGAAGAGACAATAAAGCAACACAGGCTGTTGAAATGCAGTGCATGTTTTAAAGTGTACGCATGACAAGATTAAAACTTTCACCACTTTGTCACATTTTTAAATGTATGCTAAAATAAATGCTTTGTTGTTGAGACAGTGTCTCTTAAAGGGTCAATTTTGGTGTGTTCCAAATGGAGGCTGCAACAATTTTAATTCTTAAAGCCACAGAGTATTGAAATTATTAAATATCACACAACTGTTGCACCGACTCAGAGCCACACAAACAGATATATATATGTGTCTGCTTCAATGTCAATCTGCACAACATAATCCACAAACACATAATACATCTTGCATTCCCACAATTTACGGGAAGCGAGTTCAAAAGCGTCGCAGAGACAATGAGACGATTCATTCTGCTACGGGATGTTGGGGATGGAGGGCTGAGGGCAAAACTGCACTTGAAGGGAACTCGTAAAAAATGCTGAGACACACTCTGCAGGCATATGGTTTGTGTTTGGAAAGAAGTAACAACAATCAAAACTGTTGATCCTCTTCTTGCTAGAAGGATGATTGCTAATATAAAAGTCTGTTCCGTCTAATCATAATTTAGGATGGGGCTGTAATTACCTCCGCCCTCTCACAACAACACTCTGTCTAAACAGGATGGAGGAGGCTTTACTCAGACCCAAAGCCCAGTTTCCAGCCTGGATGATAGCTGTACGTCAGTTCTTATTCCATCCATGTCATTATTTTATGCTTTTACTGATAGGTCTACTGCAAGGTTATAGGCACTAAAGGAGATTTAGAAGCTATACAAATTTAAGGAAATCTGAGGTATAAATCATAGCTATAATAAAATTATGTTGTTTAAATTAAGTAACATTTTTAAATCAAATGAGCTATTATTCCATTACTTTTTCTGTGATCTAAATGCTGCCATGCCTTATTACTATGGAAATGCACACCTACTTTACAGTTATTATACACACTGTTCATCACTTCACATGGCCTTCATGTGCAACAGAGACTTTGATTCTGCTGTTATTTATGAATTGGCAACAGAGCCAAGACAAATCTGGATTGAATTAGCAGAACTTATCCACAATTGCAAACAGCGCTCTCATGTACAAATACACAGCACAGCTGCATCAAAGCTCTGCTCAGTGTAGCCAAGAAAAATCAGCATTATTTTAAATGACGGCTATAGTAAATGATAAATTAGCTCTGTTTGTTGGTCAAATTGCAAGACTGTCACAGCTGCTGCATGCCTTAATTTGTTTTGTTGCTGGAATTGTTTGTTTTAGTAACAGTACTAATCACCAATATGTTAAATGTTAGTGGACTTCCCCGGCATTGTTCAGAAATTACTGGAGTACTCTACTAATCAACTTTGAAGTCCTAACGGCTCGTGCTCGTATTTGGATCTACGGGTCTTACCTTGCACGGCTGGAAGCGGGAGGCACGAGCGCTGTGCTTTGACTGACAGATGCGCTTTTTCCTCCGCGGCAGCGGTGAGTCTCTTCGGGCTGGCGCAGCTCATGTGCGCCTGAGAGTCCGGGGGGCTCCGGCAAATCTGACTCCCGAAACCAGCGCTCCCGGCTCGGCGCGTGCAAATGTCCGCCTTGCCCCCATACACGGAAAGAGACAGTCCGGCGAAGTCTGTGAAAGATGGGGTCTGACAGTGGCTCACCATCCCGACCAGCGCTGACGAGTTCTGCATCGATGACACGGCGTTCCCATGCAGTGTGAAGCGCGCGCTGCTCACATTACCTGCACGAGTGAGAAAATCACTAAATCACAGCGAGCATCAGCGCGCAGACACACGTACGTTAAAAAGAAATTCAACACTGGACACAGCATTACACAAACAAGATGTGGTAACACCTACCTTAGCCAATAAGCAAATGAGGAGCAGGAAAAGACGTGCGCATCAGCATATTTATCAAACTGGAGGTGAAAACATCTGCATGCCTGATCGATAGCATCCTCTCAGTGAGGATCAGGCATCAGCATCCCGAGCATCTCTCTCTCTCTCTCTCTCTCTCTCTCTCTCCCCCCTCTCTCTCTTGATTGACCCCGATAGCTCCGCTGCTCTGCGGGAATCAGGAGCACCAATGAAGACAGCGTCCGTGTTTCTGTGGGAGGATAAGAGCTGCTGAGGGCAGTGATTGAAGTTCTGAGCCTGGGTCTGAAGTTTGTGAGCCCCTTTTAAAAAAATCATATAATTCATTATTGTGATACTTTCTTTGTTATTAGGTAAACTTGAGAAATTTGAACAATGAAGATTTGAATTGGGCTCTTCAGCTATGCTGCAGCCATAAGACAACATTTAACAACATACACATTTCACATGACAACACCTTAACATAGAAAAATGAATATTAATGTCACAAACCTTGCTCAAAATGAAGGCGTTGCCTTTGCAGGAAAAAAGGTCAAGTAATATAACATGCACAAATTAAATTCTAATATACCGTAAGATCTAGTCTATTTACCAAAAGAATGTAAGTGTGTGACTTCACATTTAATTTCACCAATTCAGTTTTATTTGATATAAATTTCTCATATAACATTTTTTTTTTCACATGACAGAGAACTGTTTCCCCATGTTTGTCCTTAACCATATGGAGTTAACGGATGTAAATTCGCATAACAAAGTTAGTAAAGCAGAGTTAACACAGTCAGGTGCATTTGATCAGCTGCTGCAGATCTGTTTAACAGCCTTTAAATTGTTAGAGGGGAAAAGTGGAGGGGGTATCTCTCACTGCTCTATTCAATTTGCATATTTCATCATGAACATTCAAATCACTGTATTAGCATTTTAGTGCTTTTCATTGGTTGTTAATATTTGATAATCTCTGCACACTTGCACCTTGAATGCCTATCACAGTGATGCAAACAACAGTTCTGATTAAGATAAGAGACATCTGCAGCTGTGATCAGTGTTTTCCCCCAATTTGGCCCATTTATCACTCTAACTCCAAGCATTGCATGTTACATTACATTACATTCTAAATTAGTTTATACTTACAGTTATAGACTCAGTGTTGATAGATTGAAATTGTAATTTTTATGCTTATTCTGAGTTCACTTTATTGAGACTCTGTTTATCTGCAGGGTCCTCAGACACAAAACCAGCCAGGTTAAACCAAATTATCCAACAACAAATCGAAAACTATTTAAGTCATTGACAAGAATCAACCCAAAAACAAAGCAAACTGGAATGTTATTTTTCTCTTAATATGGAATATGCAGTTGCAGAATACTTAAGCACAGTTATTGATACACAGTTTCTGATTATGTACAGACTCAGTGAGCAGAACCTCGACATCAAGACTGGACGCCACAAAAAAAAAAAAAAAAAAAAAAAGCTGGATCCCTAAAGAGGAAAGACTGTGCACCCACTGCAGCCAACAAGAGCTGGCTGCATTTTCTAACCACCTGTCCTATATAAAATGACATCAGAGACAGATTCTATCTACTTTTCACCAGTAGACAAAAACAGTTCACCAGCATGAACAATGAACAGAGACTTTCTGCTGGGTGAAGTGCAACAGTGTGCAAATGTTGCAGCACATAACCTCAATTGCCACACCACCACGATGAAATTGACTTTTGCATATTAAAAAAAAACAGAATTTCTACATTTTTGACTGTGATTCAAAATCAAACAACATTTTTTATATCAGTTATAATATTTGTTTTGCTATTTTTATTATACATTTGGTGTCCATTGCTTTGACAATAAAAATGATGTTTTCCATACCAATGAAGCCAACTGAGTTGAAGTGAATTGACCTGAATGTATTCTTCTGCTGCATTACCTGTTAAGGAATATCTATCTATCTATCTATCTATCTATCTATCTATGATGATTCACTAAAAATATCACCTTGACATCTTTGGAGTAGACAACTACATGCAAATCTCCTTCTTTTGTTTAAAAGTCTGTTCTTTGTGAATTCAAACACAAAGCACAACCTAAAGCCTGTGTATGCAAAGCTGACTCTTATCCACAGTTGAACACCATCTTGGTACATTACAGAATAGACTATTGTGTACCGCCATCTAGTGGCCCCTGTGTTGAACTGTATTTTTTTTCTTTCAACTAGTGTCAGCTGACACCGTTAGAAACACAACACTTGCAAGCTATTAGCATGTAAATAAAGGCAAATTGCGCAAACAATATAAAAGAGGGGGGTTAATGTGTGTTTTGTAACAAATCCGGCTGGGTGTGTCAGGATTCTGCACTCCTCGCTCACGAGCTTCAGAAATACGGAAATGCCAGACTGGAAAAACTGGCCCCTATGCTGCGTTTACGTCCTATGGGGAATTTTATAACCAAAATCATCATGGTGGACAAGTATAACTCAGTAGGAACAGTTTTCAAAACGTCATTTACCAATATTTAAATAAGTAATTTATGATTATTTTATGAAGTAACGCTACACAAAACATTTTATTTGTGCTAATTTACCTTTCTCTGCTTCTCTGCTGGTGGCCATGGTGAAACTGATGTCCAGGACCTAAAGTGAAAATAAGCTCACATGTATATTTCACAGCACCCACAGTTATTTGGGAATGGTGTTAAACTGGTAAGTACAAAAATGCGTCAGAAAGTAAGGCAGAGCACGAGGTAAAGGTTGTGGTTGGTATGGTGACATTTGACCCAAGTAACTTAGCAGCATACCACAGTCTCTCTGAAACATATTCTCACAGGAGGTGATAGATTAAATTGGTGTAGCTTGTCCATGTTTGACTTACATTGTGCAATGGCGTTAAGGTGACGACTGAAGATGCCACATTTGTTTTCCCAAATTTGTAGCTAACAACGGTTAGCTGACACATTTGCGTGTTAGCTTGCTTTGAAAACGGCTGCATGGTGGTGCATTTGAAGATTTCTGGTTCCTCTCTATCACGAGGTTAGGTTTCAAGGCCGCGAAAAACTTATAAATAAATGTCATATTTATGAAAACTTTTTTTCATAAAGTCTTTCTGCTTATAGATGGTATAGCTGCAGCCAGCAGCATTTTGCCTCCAGCTACGTTTTTAATTTAACACAATTAAGTCAGTATTTAAGTATTATTGCTGTCGTAAGATATACTGCTTTTCCGTTTATCTTTAACAGTAAAAGGTTCCTATGCCAAACAGTTTTCTGGAATTAGAGGAGCCTTTAATTATGATATAATACACATTAAATTTATTATTTTTAAGAAGTGGATTTTATGTCACTGTGTCCTCAAAAGAGTGGAAGATGTTAGGTCTAACTAATGTTGCTTCCAACAAGTTTTTAGTGTTAAAATTATGCAGGGATCCCATAGGATCTGTGTTAGTGCTTCACTGACTTACAGTGGCTGTAAAAAGTAATAATGCCCCTGGGATGTGTAATTGATTTTATAAATCAATCATTGTCTACATTTGGCTTTTAAACCAAAAATACAAAAAAAAAAAAAAAAATCTCTGTAATTTCAAAGTGAAAATACATTTCTACAAAGTAATGACAATGAAATAAAGATATGCATTGTAAAACAAGTGACTGCATGAAGATTCACCGACTTCAAGTCAGTATTTAGTATGCATCTTTGGCTGCATTCACATATGCAAGACTGTGCAGATACACAACTGCTCAGGATCTGTCTGGTTGCACAAGGACGTGTGCGTGAACAGCCCTTTTCAAGTCCAGCCATAAATTCTGTATATGATTGAGGCCTGGGCTTTGACTCGGCCACTCCAGTACATTCTCCTTGTTGTCTTTAAACCATTTTGGTGTAGCTTCCCCTGAATTCTTCTGGTCATTGTTACGCTGGAAAATAAGCCATAGTTCTCCTGCAGACAAGATTGTCCCCCAGGATTTTCTTATATTTTGCCGCATTCATTTAACCCTTTACCCTAACAAACCTTCTGTGGCTACCTGTTGGGGAGCATCCCCACAGCATGATGCTGCTCCCACCATGCGTCACAGTGGGGATGGTGTTTGTGGTGATGTGTTTGGTGTCCCCCAAACATAGCTTCTTGTCTGGTGACCAAAAAAAGCACAATTTTGGTCTCATCAGACCAAACAACTTTCTTCCACTTGGCCATGGAGTGTACAACATGCCTATTGGCGAAGTCTAGTTGAGATTTAATGAGTTTTCTTCAGCAGTACTTTTCTTTTTGCCACCCTCCCATAAAGCATTGACTGGTGAAGAACACAGGCAACAGTTGTTATATGCAGTCGCTCACATCTCAGCTGCTGAAGATCGTAAAGTCTTCAGAGTAGTCAAAGGTGTCTTCTATCTCTAGTTTCCTTCTTACACAGTCACTCAGTTTGCAATGACGACCTGATTTAGGTAAATTTACAGATGCCATATTCCTCCCATTTCTTGATGATGAATTCACCTGAACTTAAGGGGATATTCAGTGCCTTGGTTTTTTTTGTGTCTATCCCATGACTTATACTTTCAAATAAGCTTTTCTTAGTTGCTCGGAGTGTTCTTTTGTCTTCATGGTGTAATGGTAGCCAGTGATATTGATTAACCAGTGACCGGACCTTCCAGACACAGGTGTCTTTATACTCCAACCACTTGAGGCACCTTCACTGAACTCAGGTGATTCCCATTTAACTAATTGTGAGACTACTAGCACCAATTGGCTGGACCTCTGTTGAATTAGGCCATTTGCTTTAAAGGGGTGAATATTTATGCAGTCACTTCTTTTACATTGTATTTTTTATATTGGCATTACTTTGTGGAAATCTGTTTTCACTTTGCCATTAACGAGTTATTTGTTTATTTATAAATGTTTTGGTCAAAACAGCCTAACTATATTGACCATGACTGATTTATAAATCAATAAAGGGGTAAAACATCCAAGGGGTGGGTACTTTATATCGGCACTGTATTTTCTACGTAGAGTCTAGGAATTCCGACTTGAGACCGAAGCCGTGAAGGCATCTGTTATCGAACTTTAGCCGAGTGGGCGTTAACCGTTAACTTACATGTTCAACGCTCAGATGATAACTTAACAAGAAGCGCTGCCACCGTCAAGAAGCAAACATGCTTCTTCAGAAACTGTTTACATATTTGTCGACAGCATGGCTGTTTTGCTTCTTGATAGGAACAAATGTGGTCATCAAGATCGTGAGTTTCATCTCGCCGAGCCTCGCAAAGAAGATAATCCTCAAAATGGGTGAGAAGACCACGATGACCCAGAACCCCAACTTTAAGTATGAAGACTGGGGTCTGACCTTCTGCACATTAGAGTTCATTAAAACAGCCTCTTACCACATGTGGATGTCGCTCGGACAAGACGCGTTTGAGGGAGGAAAAGCTCCGGACTCACCTGTAGTCACCATGGAGGGAGAGAAGACGAGTATCCTCAAGTTCTTGAAAGGTGCGTTATCACTACAGAGATGACCGGTGTGCTGGAGTTATATCTGTCTGCTATTCAGCTTTACATGTTATTTTTTTCTCTTCAGGCAACAGACCACTGGTGCTGAGCTTCGGGAGTTGCACCTGACCCCCGTTTATCTTCAAACTTGAGGAGTTCAAGCAACTCGTCAAGGATTTCAGCGATGTAGCTGACTTTCTTGTGATTTACATCGCAGAGGCCCATTCAACAGGTAGGTTATAGATGCTATCATGCCAGGAGAATCCATCAAAGGATTGCCTTTATAAAACCTGGCAAGGGTCAAGCAACAAAGCAACACCTTTTGAGTTTCAGTAATTATACACTCTTTGAAAATACAAACTACAAGTTCATTTTTATAGAATAAGCTGACTTTATATCCTGGTCATGGTATTGTACCCATTTTTCTTGTACAACAGCTGAGGACTGGGGGTGTGGGTGGGAAAGAGTGGGCGAGCTGTCTGTATTTGTGGTGTATGTATGTTATGTAATACCTTTTTTTTGCCTCTGACTGCTTTATTTAAATGCCTGTCTGAATGGCTCCTTAAAATATGGTACTATATCTCGAGGGACTTTCCTTGTAGCACAATTGGATTTTCTCGCATTATAATCTATTTTGCGCCCTGTAGTAGATGGCTATGCATCATTTTTAAGTTCACCTTTTAATATGAAGACATCACTACAGTCTTCCTCTTAACATATGCTCTCATGTCCAGCCTCATGTTTGAACTAACAAAAGTGCTCTTACATCTGATTAACTTATATTACAGCCATAAATAAGGATATATTTATCTGTACTTTGATAAAGTGCTGTGTCATGTCTTTCCAGTAAAATTACATTCTTTATCACTTTCTCAGATGGTTGGGCCTTTAAAAACAACTATGACATCAACCAGCACCAGAACCTGGAGGAGAGGCTGTCTGCAGCTCAGATCCTGGTTAAGAAGGAGCCTCTGTGTCCCGTGGTTGTGGATGAAATGGATGACACCGCTGCCATAAAGTATGGCGCTCTGCCTGAGAGGCTTTACATATTACAGGCAGGGAAAGTTGTCTACAAGGTGAGACTTTGTACCTGTGTCACCAAGTCCTGTTTTGATTTAAGGTTATGTGAACCAGATTGCGCCTCGCACGCAATTGCGTGCTCAGACGTGGCACCAGCATTGTTTTTGTTGCTACACTATCTCATCTGATGCTAACTGAAGGGGGAGGGGGGGGGGGGTAGTCAAAGAACCAGTCACAGTACTTGAATTCTTGGCACCAAGCCAGTCTCATGCTATCGCTGCCATAAATATAGACTGGCACATACAGAGGCATGTCTCTGATGTCCTGTGTTGGCTTTTTCTTAATCAAGATGGATTATAATGCCTCTCTTTGTGATTTCTAGGGTGTTGTGGGGCCTTGGGGCTACAATCCAATGGAAGTGCGTTCATTCCTGGAGAAGATGAAGTAAGAATTCAAGACCAGCCATGTTTTCTTTCCAGCCAGCCGTTTTTATATGTAGGGGTCTCTGAGTTCAGGAGAAGCAACCTTCAAACAACATTTATCACCGATATAACAAAATACCATACTGTTTTTTTGTTTTTTCAAAGACTTTAATCAATACACCATCACATCTGCACAGTTTTCTCACCTCTCCATCATGTCTTACATCAGTGAGTAGAAGTATTGTTGAAACTTGCACTAACGTTCACACTCTCCTGTGCACTGAAAATGTCTCCACTGACAATCTCTGAGCTGGGACTTGGCACGCTGTGTTTCTCAGTGACGGCTTCAGTTTAAACCGTTGGCTTCTGCAGCCTGATGACGTGAAACACAGAGACAGTCCAGTGAAGAGGTTGTCTTTGAGGTATCACAAAATGTACAGGAGCGGGAACCTATAGTTTCTACAGTTTGAAGAAAACAGATTAAGCTTATCATTCTCATCGTAAACTGTATAAATCACTTTAGAGTTCAGATGTCTATAAATGCTCCTAAATGATTTTTCAGAAGGTTACTTTTTCATGAAGATGACAGTGCAAACCTCTGGTAACTGTCATCTGATGTGTTTTTTTAAGTAAAAGGTTTTCTCTTAATTATGCTGGAGCATTTATGATTGTCAGATCTACTAAACATCTTTCTGAACAGTATTTGCATGTTTACACATGACAATAAAATTCCGATTTCTACAATAATGAAAAATAGCCTGAGGTCTCTTTAATCCCGTGCTTGATTTACATGCAGCATAAACAGATCAGCAATCATATTAGACCACCTGTGACACCAATACAGCATCCATATCAAAGATTTTACTTTTCTGAAGATTATTGCATGTTTCGTTTTTCCTGGCATGGTCAGAAAGTTGGTAATTGTGTGTTATAGCGACCACCGAGGATATAGTGGGTAATAATGTACGTTCAAATAGGTTTTCCTTATATTTCGACCTCTCCAGTAGATACATTAGGGGATTAAAATGTCAGGAACATCTTCATACTAAAAACATCACAACCCACTATGGCTTCAATAATGGATGTAAAGTAAATTTTAAATACATTAAACCACAGTAGGGATTATATGAAGAAGTGTATTACAGGCAAATTTAATCATATTAGTGGTAAAACAATCAGAGAACAGGCTTTTGAAAAAGGGATGTATTAATATATATATATAATATATTTAAAGTTTGTGCACACCTCAGTGGATGGTGTGTATGTGTAAACGTGTGTGCACATGGGTACATCACTTCAGGCAGATGGGTTCAGGAGGAGGAGAGACAAAGGGTAGATTTCCATTTATCAGGTGATCTCAGATGCTGACAGAGGTGGAAAGGTACCAGATTATTGTTCTCAAGCAAAGGTACAGTTATGGTGGTTAAAATTTACTTAAGTAGAAGTAAAAGCCTATGAATCTACTCAAGTAGAAGTAAGAAGTAATTTATTTAACACATTGGTGCAGGGGTTAGCGCTGTTGCCTCACAGCAAGATGGTCGCTGGTTCGCTTCCGGGTCAGGGCCCTTTGGTGCAGAGTTTGCATGTTCTTCTCATGGGTTCTCTCCGGCTTCCTCCCAACACCAAAGACATGCTCATCAGGTTAATTGATGACTCTAAATTGGCCGTAGGTGTGAATGTTAACGTGCCTGGTTGTCTGTCTCTATGTGTCAGCGTGATTGACCTGTGATTTACTGGCGACCAGTCCAGGGTGTACCCCGCGTCTCGCCCAACCAGTCCATGACAGCACCCCCACGACCCTAAATGGGGTAAGGGGTATAGAAAATGGACGGATGTCTTGCTTTCAGCTTCACTCCTGCAATGCTGGGTAATGATCCTATTCTACCTCCTTGAGATAGGTTTTTCTGCCTCTACCACTTTAAGTTTAGAAGTGCAGTTAGATGGTGCAGAGGTTAGCCCTGCTGCCTCACAGCAAGAAGGTTACTGGTTCATTCTGTCAGGCCTTCCAGTGCAGAGTATTCCTGCTTCTGTCCTGCATGTCATTCCCCACTCTCTCTCCTTATTCCGATCTTCATCCCCTGCCCTATTTAAACTGAAGGCATAGCCCTAAAATCAATCTTTAAAAAAATAGATTGCATAGTGTTCATAATGTTATGGCTGATATCTTACAGCCCATAGTGTGCTGCTGTATGTTGATGTTTTTTGTTTTATGTTACCAAGCTTTTATTTATTTTCCCTCTGCAGAACTAAAATGTAGAAGTTGTTAGAAAAGTCACTGTTTTCAGTCAGATGAGGAGCACCTCTGTGAGCTGTATGGAAGTAATTATCTGCTTCATGTCTGCACTTGCTGTGACTCATGCTAACTCTCCCTTTTCCATTACAATAAATTGTTCTTCTTTGTCTAAATTAAGAACAAGGTTGCAGGGCTTCATTCTTGACATAAACAGTATTTTTTTTTTACATTCAAGGGACTCTAACTGTTATTTGCTGTCTGGTCTGGAAGTGATAAATGGTAAACATACTGTATCAGGGTCATGCCAGTTCAACCAGTCCAAACATACATACATGTGTGTTTTGGATAGTGGCATTAAGGCCCTACCTCTGGTTAATATTAAACTGTTTAATCTTTGAACATTGATTTTGGCCTCAAGTGTCTTTAAGATAACATGAAATGTTTTGCTTCTGTGTAGCTGACATTCCTCTCTAAAGTTACATAACTTTAAATCAAATGGAGTGTTTAGCATTTTTTCCTTCTTTTTTTTTTAGAATGAAAGTTCTTTGTGAACGGGCATAATAGGGCTTGTATCTTTTTCAAAGTTTAAAAACTACTACACAATAAATACTTTTTCCATTAGACAATGACAGCTTTAAGCAATATTTTTATAATACTTTATTCCTGCACACATTGCTTAATTAACAATCTGCTCAAGCATTTGGTGCATTTGAGTATATCCTAAAAATGACAATATTCCATGCAATAAAAAGCTAGAGAAGGCCTCTGCTTGATTCATATAACAGTGGATATAACAGGAAGTATCTTAATACTTTAAGATCAGTAGCACTCTCTGGCAAGCCAAACAAAACCTTCAAACTAAAGGATCATAACTCCCAGTAACAAAGCTATTTCTAGGATTTGGTAGTAGTGAACAAGCCCAACTTCTAGGATTTGGTAATAAACAATGGCGTGTTTGTGTGGCTGCGGCTTTCATAACATTAGCTGTGTGGCTCTGAAGTTGGAGAGCAGGTTTGGCTCCTGCCCAGCCAGGCCACATCCTGTGGAGAGCAGCCAGCAGCCACTCAGCCTCGTTTCCTATTGTTAGACAGGAACCAGAACACTGTCAGATCTTCCCCCAAACCACGGACCTTTGTTCATGTTCACATCTGAATCTTAAAGTAAAACCCAGGCACACTTGTGTAATATGTTCCCTTGCCTTTTTTAAGGAGTGTGAATGAGTTCAGAGGTCTTTGCAGAGCAAGGAAAGGTTCATTCATCACCACCAGAGGGCAACATGCAGCCTTTTTTCACTCCAAGAAGAGAAGACTTGAAACGCTTAAGGTAGTTTTTTTCATTGAATCCCACACTTAAGAGTGATCTGTATCACCAAATTTGTACCATCTTCACACATGGAACTGAAATTTTCTGGATAGTTTCAGGGTAACCTACCCAGAAATTTTCTGACTTGGCTGTTCACACTTGTCCCCCAGTGCAAAAAGTTTTCCTCCCTGTCAGTCAATGGAGGGGTTAAATACCCCCAAATAAAATAAAGTGGATAGCAGGAAAATTATAGGGTGGTCAGTAAATAAATGTATCTCTTTGTGCTCACGCATGCAGCACCCAGGTAAACGCAGGAAATTTTCAAGAGTGTACAAGTATGAATAGGTTTTCAGTTTCTAAATTGTACATTATTTTATTTAATACAATAACCTCAGACTCCCCATGAGCTCAGCTAGTTAAGCAACTGGTTGGCAAGTCCCACATCTGGAGAAAGAACTATATAATACAATGACCTTAGCAACCTTAAACCCAGCACACTCAAAACAATTTTTGAATCTTTACCAATTTTGAAAATGTGAGACCTCACACATGACAACAAATAATGACAGATTTGTTCATATAGTGTGTGTGGTGTGCAATAAGGATTGGCGATTAATCAAAAAGTAGATTAAATCACAATTTGGGCTTCTACATTTTTCAAACTGCAGAAGGTGCAATATTTCTTTGACCTGAAATGTGTCAAAATACCCGTATACCTTTCTTTGGCAGCTGAGATATTATCAAATGTCAATATTTCAAGAAGTTTGCAAAAATCCCCATTTCATTATTTTAGTATGTTTTTAATATCAAAAATGAGAATGGCATAAAAATGATCATTCCCTTCAATACAGCAATTCATATCGTATTTGCAATATGACTCCAAATAATTGTAATTTCATATTTTTTTTCAAAATCTTTTAGCCCTGGTTAAATTTATGTAGTGTGTTTGTGGTTTTAATATAGAAAGATTTATTGCTTGCATTTGTTGATGAATACATATGATGAGGAACTTCAAAAAAAATAATCTCATTAATTAGCAATCACAATAATTGGGTTAAAAAAACACAGTTAGATTATTTCTAAATCATTCAACCCTAATGTGCAATGAGATGAACTACAACCAGTCTCCCCTCTCTGAATTTTAAAGCGGTGTTTGATCGTGCAAGACTTAAAGTAAGCTGATGTGACTAGCTTTTGGCTACCTGCTGTATCAGGACTGCAGTAGCACTTCTGGTCTCACTCCTCTCTTTGTCAGTTTAGTCATGGTGTGTTTACAGGACATGTTCTATAAACACTTGTTTTTGCAACAGATCAAAAGGTTGGTCCTCTACTTCTGACGTCCTTCAACTTTATGCTTCACGATTGCCATCACTGCCATGACTGTGATTGTTGTGCTTCCTCCTTGGGTCAGATGCTTCAACTTGTGTTATATTTACAAATCTCAACTTTGAGCGGCTCCGATTGTCTTCCAAACAGATCCGCGAGTAAAAATCCCTCATAAAATACCACAGGAAAATCTGTCAAGATAATCTTTAGAACCACTGTGCAATGCATTCTGGGTAGTGATGCCATCTGGCTGCATTGTTCTTCTGATGGAGTTTCAACCTGAAACTGTTTTTTTTATTTTAAACCAAGTAAAGTTCTAGCAAGAGGAAGTAACTGTAATGCAGATCGAGGTGAAGTCATTTCAAAAGATGTGAAAAGTGAAATGTAGCCTAGTGGCACCACTACCCAGAATGCATTGCACAAAAATGGTAAACTACATGTGACACTTTGCCATGAAAAAAATTGGATGCATTAAATGACGTTGTCAGACACTACATCCCAGCAGCGATAATGTAGGCTTGTTTGCTTATGTGGGTCACATGAAGATGTCCCTCATAACTAGCTAATGATTTCTCATAGAAGCTCTACCAAAACGTGGACCCCATGACCCGAGATTTATTTGGTGAGCCATTGGAGTTTCCTGGTTGGGATTAATCTGTGTACACAACCGAAACACTGAGTCCCTCACCCTCGTTTCTGCCCAGAAGGTCAGGCTGACCCGCCGAGGGTTCCCTGCCAAAAAGAGGATTTCCTTTTGTTGGTGTCTTTGTGGACCACAGCACCCCCTGGCTCAACGTTGAGAGCTCTAAATGATTGTTGTTTTAATGATGCTGATCCATTCAAATGTGCTGGTCTCATGGTGTAACAATGAGCTTTTGTGAGCATAGATTTTTGAAGATTATCCTGAAATCTGATCTGAATAAAACAAACAAGACAGGAGTTTAAGTTATTGTAAAATTATATTAACAAGCAATCTTTCCTCAATTTGAAATAAAAAAATATCAGCAAATAAAGGCAACATAGGACAGATGTGTATAATGCATAATGTTCACAGGAGAAAACAAAAGAAACAAAAAAATTTTCATCACATTACAAGACTGCCGCTAAGTTTATAATGATGCCTACTAGAATCAGTTTAGAAAGCTTTGACTAACTCTGAATAACTGGGGCAATATATGTAGTCAAAGATTGTATCAAAATATAAAAAAAAATGTTTGGGGCAAGAGGGGCCGGGGCCAAGGGGGCGACCAAGAATACAGGAGAGAAGTATGAACAACGAGTATGTAGGAGAGATTAAAATGGGCAGTTCGTTCATAGCTGTTTTCATCATAATAATGAAACGATGTGGAAAAAACACAGAAGGCTACGATGATGAAGAGCACAGAGTGTTAAGCAAAGACAGGTAAAGAGATATACACCACATCTTAAAGCAGGTGTCCACATAGAGAAGAGCAGCACTAGGTAGTATGTTGTACACAGATTCTCAGCGTTCATGCACTCACTTCTTCGGGTGTCCCTTAACAGAACGCAACAGCAACAGAGCTGTTTCAATTACAACAAAGAGCGCAGACTCACATTGCTGTCAAAAATAGCACGGGGAGTTTTGATCATGGTCATCACAAGAGAAGCCGTACTCTTTCAAGTCTTTTCCCCTTACAGACCTCTTTAAATAGAAGGGTGGGCAATGGGAACAATGGTACATTATTCAGAAAGGTGGCCACAGAGTAAAAGGCAAAAATCTGAGTCTTATGTCAACTGACTTTTGTGACACAGTACGCATGGCGAGAAGTAAAATGACAAGACAAAGACTTTCCAAGCTCACAATGCATATACACACTCTCCAGTGTTTTAAGTGACAGAAGCAGAGACAAATCCTGCACATCTTGCAACACAAAGCAATAATTAAAAAGTACGAGAGGTAAACTTCAACCATTTTTTCTCTTTGCTCTAGGGTTGAGGGGGGAAGAAGGAAGGAAAGAACATAAACGTGTCTTGAATGCATTTTCAGTAGCTGGTTTTTGTCACACTCTGGGGTTTTCGGATAAATGGAGAAAATTGTCCTTCATTTTGAGCAAGGAGCAGAAGTTGCCAGCCGTTTGTTTTTCCTCTGATCAGCGTTCTGGCAATAGAGTGGAACCATAATGGCGCCTGTCCCTGATTCGGTGCTGATGTGTTTGGCCGTGTCCTGTAGTAAGTTCAGATCCTCGGAATGATGGCAAATAATGTCGGGTGGGGTGGAGAGGGGTCACACGCTCATCGTCATGGTTGGAGAGTACTATAAAGGCACAGAGAAGAGAGGATTAAAATATGTATTCAAAGACAATGGTTTCTTTCCTCAAAAATGTATCCATCAGTGATGTAGACTACAGTCACAAGTGCCCAAACTCCACACCCACAAACCTCCAGACTTTGAGGCTTTCCTGCTAAGTGCTATTTATTGGACTTTCTATACCAAATAACATACTTTCTGAGAGTCTTCATTTCGGCAGACTTTGCCCAGGATAAATACTGTAAAATTGGACATTAAATTTTAATACTTTAAGACCTTTTTCAAGAACCTCTTCATACTTTTAAAGACTATTACATCTTCAGTTTCTAACCCATTACATTAACAGCTCAGTTTCATCAATGCTTGTGCCATTAGTAAGACAAAAATGTGACAGAGAAAAAAATGCCAGTAGCAGGTCTAATTGTTGCATGCAAATTAAGCTTTGTTGGAGAATTTGAAATTAGAATATGAGGAAAAAAAACAGATATCACAAAATAACTGAATGAAAGGTCTGATTTCTTAAGCAGCCGAAAAGTAGCCAATCTAGAAGTTCCTATTTACAAGGTTTGCACGGCAGTTAAAGCTAAAAAGTAGAACAGTCTGCATTAAGGTTTAAAGAAAATAAAAAGGTAGGGCTTTCTATTCCAGTTTCTGTGTGTGTGCATATGCACTGTTCAGCAAAGCATGGTGACAGAACAGCCTGCCATTGGTTGTCACAGCCCAGTCACAATGCATTCTGGGATACACACAGACAATATGGCAGACGGCATTAGCTGCTAGTGACAGCAGTAATTGAAAAATGGATAATAAAATGGATAAAACATGTTCAATGTCGGAGTTACTGATGTGGGTTTAATCTTTAAAGACCCCGGAAAATCACCGAAGTTCCAGGCTCAGTGGAAAATGTTCAGCAGGGCTACAAAGGCATGAATAGTGTCATTAGAACGGCACACCTGAGCACATTCAGAGAAAAAAAACACAAGAGGCCACAATTTATGGTTCAAAAGTTATTTAACTTTGATGAACACGTCTCTATTTGTCCCATATGACAATTGCAGGCTCAGAGAGTTTATATGTTAATGATCACTCTAATGTTGCAGCTGATCAGCCATAGCTCTTCGAGTGAGTTGTATTACCTCAATATATGTCCATTAATCTGGCTGGACTATAATTGCTTATGTCTCATGTATGATCAAATCTAAAACACAAAAGCAGAAAAACTACCCTACAACCTCTTTAGATCAATATAAAAATAAAAAACAAAATTTAAGACCTTATAGTCTTGCATTTAAGGGTGTACTCACACTAGGCCATCCATACCGTGCCGTATTCTAACCGTGCCGAAGCCAATTTCACCCCCTCCCCTGTCCCCCCTTTGGCCCACACTCACACTGCTCAACGCATCCGGGCCTTGGCACGGATACGTCACGCACGGATGTCATCACGAAGTATCCACCATTGATGAATTTATATGTGTTGATGACTCAATATGCATAAGTGTTGTTGTTTAGGCTGTAAAATAGCAACAGATTTATACGATATCTGATCTGACGAGTTATTTGACCTGACCTGGAATCAGTAACTACATTAACTATACAGTGAGGAGCAAGAGAGAGAGAGAGAGAGAAAGCAGTTCATAGCAGAGAATTATCGCTCACAGCATATAATCTTGACCCTGATCAGAGTTCCAGGCACTTCTGCTGAATAGAACCCAGACTTTTTAAACTCGTATAGGCCCTACAGTCATTCCTCTGCGTGTCCATGTACTATCTGAACCCCCTGGAATTATTTTACACGTCATGAACTGTGCATCTCTCTGCGTTTGGATGCCGTTCAGTGCTTCACCAAACAAGCTCTCATGTCATAGGACAGCCTGTGTCCAGAGCAGATTAAATGTTCAATTAAAATATTTTTTTTAACGGTGA
Organism: Cheilinus undulatus; assembly: GCF_018320785.1. Taxonomy (NCBI): domain Eukaryota; kingdom Metazoa; phylum Chordata; class Actinopteri; order Labriformes; family Labridae; genus Cheilinus; species Cheilinus undulatus. Next base: position 31,094,423 of record NC_054871.1, on the reverse strand, counting down.
CACGAGCAATTTTAACCATCTGATGAGAGCTGGAAGTGAAAACGCCACAGGATTAATAAACGATGCTCCGTTCAAACGTCAGCGATCAAGATCACAATTTCACTTCCTGATAACATGATATAGAATTAAAGGTAAGTTAATTCAGTGGATGATAGTTTGGCATTATAATTTTTTAATAAGAGAGGTTAAATCAGCCGTGTGATTAACCCCAGCACACACTTGTCCATGTATTTGGCAGTCTCCTTTACGCACGTGTGTTATCCTGTGAGCTGCTGTTTGTGGCTCAATCAAGAGAAGAAGTTTTATTTCACTAACCAAAAACACCTCTCACAGTCATTTAAGCATGACTTTGCTAGAAACTGGTCAGAAATGTTGACTGGACTGTGATCCATTAGAAAGAGATCGTAGAGCTGTGCAAAGTTAAATTCTTCAGCTCTTATAAAATCTTTGTAACTTGTTGAAATACAATGAGACAAAGTATATATTTCTCTCTATCTCTTGAAAAATCCTGCTGTGTCTAGTGTGCAGCTGCTACCTCTGCTCTGGGGTGGGTCCTCTTGTTGTTACTTCACCCCACGTCACATTCCCACGCTTGTGCTCCTTCATTTGCATCTGTGTCTAGGCCCACCTCGTCCTTCCGTGCTGGGGCCGCGAAGCGTGCAGCGCCAAAGCACGGAAATTGCACTCACACTGGCCAAACGTACCGGACTTTAGGCTGAAACAGGCCCAGGCACGGTACGGATGGCCTAGTGTGAGTACGCCCTAAGACTTTTAAATACTTTTCAAAAGCATTAATGTTAGCTGAATTGATTTATAAACTTTTAATACTTTTTAACACCCCGTGGACACCCTGTTGTCAGACTTATCCTGGGTTTAATGCAAACTCAGTGTGACACAAGTTATTGCCCAGCCCCCAAACTCAAAGAATAACTAAACTAAGGCAGAGCAGTTAGTAAAATTTAGATGAAATTATAATATGTCCTCATGCAATTTTCAGATCATAGAAGGTGCAATGTTTCTTTAACCCGAAATGTGTGATAACACTCTGAATTAAAACATTTTTTCACGTCATGAATGTAAAAACCTGAAAAAAGGTTATCGTTAAGTGATGGCATATGGATCATTCTGTTTATTTATATTCTGAAGAATTATTAATTTTTAGATCAACATCAGTGGCTTCAGATGATTACTGATTTCTAAACTTTTCAACATTAATATTTAAGACCATGAATATAAATTACATACGCGCTATGCTGTTTTTTCTATAATGTTATTAAAGGGTGTCACATTGCTCAGTTTTTTACATTTTTAAGTCCTTTACATACAACACTTAAGCAACAGCATGACACCGAAGCATGCTATTAATACACCATGCTTTACACCAGCCTTTCTCAACCTTGGGGTCCAGACCCCAATGGGGGTCATGAGATGATTTCTGGGGGTTGCCAAATCATTTTGGAAAAATATAAATGCACATAATTAATATTAAATCACATAATTTCAGACAGGAAGTGGTTTTATTTGTTTTCTGCTTCATTATTTGTCCAAAATTCATTGTATCAACTGAGTTTGTATGATCTCAACTGTGCGTGTGAGATTCTGTTCAGTGACACAGCGGAAAAAAGAAAAAAAGGGGAAAGAAAAAAAAACCTTGCACGTTGTTGCTTTAGCTTCAGCTGCTTTAAGTTTGCTAGCTACCTGATGCCAAAAAATGGAGCGATGGCTTCACAGAAAAAGTGTTCCAGCTCAGACTTGGGTCAGCAGCAACAGCGGGGGTCTGAAGGTCAGTCACCAGAAAGCCTAACAGCAGCTCCACCACCTGAAAACCGTGAGGCACTGGGGCCGACACCAGCTGATATCAGAGCTTCGAGGCTCTGTAAATATCTGCCCGACTTTTTGAAATATGGCTTTTCATGCACGACAAAAAAAACAGCACGGAATACCCGCTGTGTTTTTTTTTCATGTTTACAAGTGCTCAGCAACATAAATGTTCAAAATGAAACGTGGGCAGTTTTTCTCCCCACTGTGTTTCATTAAGGCTTTAATTAGTATGTGTTGATTGTTAATTCTTTAATTAAAAAGAAAAATAAAGTTTGTGTTATTTGTTTACATGTTAACTGGCTCGACTACCAGCAATATGATGGGATGTAGCGACCGTTGCCGCTGTTGGTCACGTTCAAGAGTTACTGTAATGCTAATATATGTTTTTCAATAAATCCAATAAGCGATTTGCCTTTGGGCAAGACCTGTGTCTCAATAAGGAACTGATAGCTCAAGTGTGATCTTAAGTGCTTGACTTGTAAATCAGACACAAACAGTATGCTTTATTGGTTGGACGTGTAAGTGACAAAAAGGACACGGAACGTCTTTAAAATATTAGAAGTTATGAATTTAGACAGAATGTCATGAAAAAAACAAGTATCTATTGAAATTTATTGTACATGTTATTCATGATATACAGAAATATCCCTCAATATCGTGAGCGGAAGCTCATCCCCAGAGGCATCCCCTTATCTTTTGATTTCTCTACTGACATTAGACTGAAATTAGAGCCAGAGTTTTTATAACAACCAATAAAGGGAGAAGAATAAGAACTCAAAGTAAATTTTTCAGTTGGTTTTTCAGTATACCTGCACTGTTTTTGTTTCAGCACTGCGGACAGCAGTTTATCCATTCACACCAAGATGGGATTGGGGGGGTCTCGTTGGGGTTCACGGACACCAGTACATGTTAAATTGGGGGTCGCGACTCAAAAGGGTTGAGAACCACTGCTTTACACAATGCATGCTGCATGTGGAAACGTGTGAGAGACTGCATGTGATCACATAGCATAAGCTTCAGATACGTTCAAACATCGCTGTTCCAACCTGCTGGCTCTGACATCACATTTGGTCAGAGCGAGCCACCCATCACACCTCTATAACTACCTCTAAAGGTGGATCAGGCTGAATTGACCTCAGCTCATCAATCTGCGTGCATGAACTACACCAGAGATTTCAAAACCTTTTCAGTACAAGACCCAAGTGAGAAGTTTCTTCTCCCTTAGGACCCAAACTTAGAAAAGTAGCTTATATTTTACAGTAACATCTACATGTTAAAAGTATAGAAATTTCCCGACGATGACTCTTGTGCTATTTTACACCCTTACACTCGTTAACAATATTTCATTTAAACATTGAACACTTGGGTTTTCATTTTCGAATGATATGTAATTGTTTTGATCTATTTCATGAACCATAACTAATGAATAGGCTGTTTTCAATTATAACAAATAATTTGTATACTATTTAATTTTTAATTTGAAAAGATGCTTTCAGAAAAAACTAACTAGTGAGAAGAACATTCATATTAGACAAAATTCAGTATTTGTGTGTAACACAGTTAAGGTAAACTATTACACCTAAATATTCTTATTTGGTATTTTGCATTGTATTGAGTTAGGGTTACTTCACTTCCTGTATGGCTAAATTAGATTTTATTTTGAAAGAGGAAAAGGTAAATTTATCATAAATCATAACAGCAAAATTACTACTAACAGACAAGCTTCCAACACACCATAGAGTGAATGTAGTTAGCAAAATCATAGCTCAAAATATTTAAATTTTAGTAACGCCTGAGCAGGCATTAAGCTCTTAATGTGATAACGGCCTCTTTTGTTTTTTTTTGGCTTTGAATAAACCATAAATTCATCATAATGAAGAGTTCAACCAACCATCTCTCAGGAAGTATGCTACAGTATTTTCCTCTGAAATTAAGTGGAGCAGATTTAGAGAGCAGGCTTACTAGAGACGATAACATACAATAAGATAAACTGACATCTGCACTACTGACATTACTACCAGCAGCCTTGGCTCAGTGCAAAAACTGACCAGGGTTTTATGAAGATGAGGGACAGGGAGTGAGTGATCTCCTCAAACCAGGTTTGGGTATCATTTGGGTTTTTTTCTGATACCAGTGCTAAATCAATTCTTTTTTTATACAGTGCCCTTTCCTAAATGGACGCTTTTAAGAGAAAAGAAGTGTTGAAAGTTGGAGTGAGAATAAAAGCTGGCTCTGTAGTGGAAAAGATTCAGAGAAATATCTTTAAAAGATGTCAAAAGAACATGGAATAAGAAAAGGAAACAGGTTTAACTCCTCTGTGCAAGTGGCTCAGACAAAAGGCATATACAGGCATTGCGTCAGAGACAAACAAAGTACATGAGTCAGTCAATGTGACTGAGTCCTCTGTAGGAAAACACAAGCAGGGCAGAAACAGACAGCAGAACAAGTCAAAGATATTCAAGCTCTGCTGAAACTGCACATACATTGCACACAATTTATAAGGTATTTCTTGCTCTTCATTTGGAGATGGAAAGGGGTTGCATCAGGGTGGGGTACTAAAATGAAGAATCAATTTCTGTGTTGTAATTCAGTTTGGTAGGTAGGATGTGTTGGTAACATGTCAGTACCAGATTTCAAAACTCATCCCTTCCTCACACAGCATGTGGAACAAATAAAACACCAGTTCAGTTTTAATTACAAAAATGAATTTTTAAGGCATTTTACTCTGCCAATAGGCATTTAAGACAGGCTAGGCTCCACATGGCAGGTAAGGCCTAGCATGGGCTTAAATATCCATATTACACAGGTTATCTGTAAGCGCCAACAGACTCACACATTCATGCACAGCACGACTGCTGCAGTTTAAGTCAGTGAGGTTTTAGCCCTTAAAACTGAGGACAATACAGGCTGTGGTATTAAAAAAGACAGAACTCACATTCTCGCTCTGAAAGGAGTGAAGGAAGTTTCCACTCAGCTCCCCGTCATCCCTTGGAGTCCCCGGCGGATTGCTAATGCCACTTAAATTGTTTGGAGAATTCTGGAAACAAAGAGTGAACCCTTTAATGCTTTCCTTTAAACAATCTAAGCCTCTTAATGTAAAGATGTGTGGTGACGATATTTACCTTGTTCATTCCATCCATATCCCCCGAGCCTAAGCATTAATTAATAAGAAAAACAATTTAAGTGAATTCAGACCAAAAGAACGATTTTTTTCTTGAAGTGGTTCCCTCTTGTATATATTAAAAAGTATGACATGACACAGAGTACAAATAATTCCTCAGAAGTCCGTGAAAGTTTCACTATCAAACCCACAAATGTAATGCAGAGGTGGTGTTACCTAGTGACCCGTTCATGTGGTGAGGCTCCATCCCAGCCATGGCTCCCAGGGGTCCGTCAGAGCCGGGGCCCATCGGAAACTAGAGGAGAAACAATAAGTCAAAGGTCTGTCTGGACATATTCCTACACAGTACAAGGACCAACTAAATATAGGTATTATTTATTTTTGTTATTCTGAACTTCAAAAAACGGCAAAAAAACTAAACCTTTTTTGGATTCTTCAAGCTACAACCAATGTTAATTTGTCTGACTAAACTTAAAAAAATTTTAGTCGTCTTTTTTACATGGGAAGGATGAGACTAAGACTAGCTAAAAATAGGTCTTTGATGGCTAAACTTGCAAAAAGTAACTTTAGTTTTACTCAAGGAGATGAAAATGAGACTTAAGCAATTTAGTTTTCATCACATATTCAAAATCCATATTTCTCTTCTGTGGGTAAATCCGTCAAAACACTATGCATCTGTAGCTTTTTTTGCCTTTCAGCTGTAAGAAGCAGGGATCCCAGGTTTTGCAGAGTACATAGGACACACAAGGGCAATTGGCCACATGATTCAGGCAAATAAATTAAATATCTGGACTAAAAGTAAAGCTAAAATGCCATCACTGTCTATGGACTAAAACAAGACTCAAAAAAATTGATTTTTGTCTACTTAAACTATAAAGAGTAGAAATGACGTAACTGTGAACATTTTAATCTTAAGACCACGTCTAAGACTAAAATTAAAAATAGCTGCCTAACCACACCGGCTCCAACAGAGCTACAGAAACTTTAGCACAGGATACCGGTGCAATGAGTACAATCAGGTTCTCCTGTAATAAGCACAGTTATTTACTATGTCAGCAAATTTATCTGTGAACAAAACATTTAGTTTGCAAAAATATGACTTACAATACAATACAATAATTAATGCAACTACTGTTTCTCTTTTTACAGCAGCACACAGGGCTCATGTTGATGTTTGTGTTAATTCATTTAAAGTCAATACAGCTTGTATCAATGATTCATCTTTGATAAAGAATGTTAAATCACATCAATTTAGTTGGACATTTTTGAGAAATTCAAATTGAATGTAACGGCCACATTCATTTACTTTGGTTTTACTGGTATTTATAGACGTTTACTAATTTAGGGCAAGAAAAAAACTGTTAAAAATGTTTTTTACTTCACACTGACTACATACATTTTCAATCAGAAATACATTTTGAAGTATGATCAATCTAATCCAAGGTAAAATTAATCATACACAAATTGAACAGAGAATTAGGAATTGCTATTTTCCCACAAGCTAAGGGGCAGTCATTGGACAAGATCCTCAGCAAAAATGGTGCATGTAAAAAAATTACACTGTGGGCTTGGTGAAAAAAGGATTGTTGCAGAAGTTATAAGGCTGCTTAATGTAATACCATTTTCATTTTATAGACGATGCTTCACCGATAGATCTGCACCAGAAGAACTCTGATTTCACTCAAATGATGAAAACAAACTCACATTATTTCTGTTGCCAGGTCCAGTGTTAATCATGGTGTACAAATTGTCACCCGAGTTGTTTGAGTCTGAAAAGGTAAAAGCATAAATATTATTGGTGCTGTATATGCATGTAATGCATAATGACCATAATCTTAATTAGGAGAAGTTCTAACCTGCAGGGCTTGGCATGATGGGGGTTCCTGGGGGCCCCCCACCTCCTGAAGCACCCTAAGAAGAAAAAAGGTTCATTTGTATTAAAAAAAAAAACAAACAAAAAAAAAACAGGATAAAGCCCTGGGATTTATATTTCCCAGGATAAATGTGTTCAGAATCTGAATGTTAGCTGCTAGGATGTGTTCTCACCCCGTATGCACCAGGAGATGGTGATGAGTAAGGCATCTGAAACCCAAAAACACAAACATTACAGACCAGAAATGGGTGAGTGTAAACCCTTTCTATAGCTCAAAATGTCATTTATCATCCGATCATCCTAATACCATTATGCTGTCTGTCTGTCTGACTGTCAGTGGAAACCATGACACATAATACTACAATTACATCCCAGACCAGAACCCTGGAAATACATTAGACCTCAGCAGCTCAGAGAGGAGGTCTGCCTGCAATCTGAACCAGCCTTTTTCTTGGTGTATGTTTGTGTAAGTACTCACAGAGTTGGCGTTGTTAGGATTTGGCCATGGTCGACCAGTTCCTGGTCCCCTAAATTAGTAAAACCAACAGACAGTGGGTTAAAAATTCATCATTGTTGAAAACCTGTAAAAATATGCAATTTTATGATTAAGTGACTCACATGTTTACTCCTGGCATACCAGGACCCATGGTATTGTGTGGAGGTCTCATTCCACCACCAAAATTCTGCAAAGACATATGATATGATATTTTGTCTCAAAAACTGATATATTATTTCCGCTGTTATTGAACCTTATTCATCAGCAATGGTGTACAGAACTAACATAACATAACATTTATTGGGTAGAAGAACCTACCTGAGGGCCGGGGCCCATTGGTCCCATGCCTCTAGGGCCGCTCATTCTCTGCATTGGCCCCAAGTTAGGATGGCCTGGAGAGGGAAAGAGATCTTAAATGAAACAAGGAGTCATGTGATCATTTTTCTCATGCTGCATTTGAAGAGTATGGTGTACAATCATGGATGTTTCTTGTGACTTATTTCTCAGACACATAATCAAGAAATTACAATCTGAATAGCTGACCTGTTTAGAGATTAGAAAGCACTTAGAAAAGAGTGAAAGTTGAGCTTTTTTCTTTTTTAAAGTTTAGGGGGAAAAAAACAAAGTGCGTTTAGAAAGTATTCAGCCTCCCCTCACTTTTTTCAGTTTTCAGTCTAAATATTCAGACCCTTTGCAAACATTTGAAATTTAGCTCAGGCTCCTCCCATTTCTTTTGATCTTTGAAGAGAGATTCTACACATTGATTGGAGTCTACCTGTATTAAATTTAATTGTTTGGACATAATTTAGTAAGGCACACGTCTCTGCATAGAAGGCCTCACAGCTGACAATGCATGTCAGAGTAAAAACCAAGCCATGAGGTCAAAGGAACAGCCTGTAGAGTTCAGCCCACTTGGAGTTTGCAAAAAAATTCAGGTGAAAGCCATGGGCTTTCACTGAGGAGAGGCTTCTGTCTAGCCGCTCTGCCACCCAGATCAGTGGAGAGCATCACTAATTGTCCTTCGGGAACTTTGTCCCATCTCCACACCGGATCTCTGGAGCTCATTTAGAGTGACCATCGGGTTCCTGGTCACCTCTGACCAAGTTCTGTCATGATTCACACCTTGTGGTCGTGTCGGGTCCATGTTGGTCAGCATGGGATGAGGTCCTGGTCCTCCACCTGGGGGCTGTTGATGAGTAAAGCAACTACATCAATGGTACAGCAGTTTTAAACCATGAAGTTTGTGATGTTTATTCTGCAGTCGTACCTGGTTAGACATCCTGATGGGGGGACCTCTTGGACCTCCAGCGAAACGAGGCGACATGAATGACTGTAATACAAACCATTTTAAATCTTTAAAAAAGATTGATGTGTGGCTCTAAAAATGTATTCTGATCAAACTATATGACATTTGTGTGTGTGTGTGTATATAGAGAGCAGCAGCATAAAAGCATTTAGCAGAGAGGAATGCCAAAGCATGAAGCATCAGCGGTGGGAAATGGCATTCCCTCATGACTGCAGACAGCAGCACAGAAAACAGAAACAGAGGGAAAGGGAGCATTACCTGACTGTGAGGTCCCATCATACTGTTAGGGGGAGGAGGCTGAGGGTGAGGAGAGCCCTGGGGACCAGGAGGACCCTGTGGCATGGCACCAAAAAGAGATGCAAGAAGGAGGGAGAGAGGGGAGGAAGAGACAAATTTAGAAAGGAGAGAGAACCAGCAGTGACAAAAGAGAGGCAGTGAGAAAGAGAGAGAGAGAGAAGCAGGGTTACTGCAGGCCAGAGGGCAGTTGAAGTGCAAGAACCAAAAGTGTGGCGTGAAAAATGTTCAAAATTAAGATGCTTATTTTCAGAGACACAGTGCAAGAAGAGCAAGCAAATGATTTAGCATGAGTGAGGGAGAAAAAAGACAGAGACTCAGAGGATGTGTGCTCTTTTGCCTGTCAGTCAAGACATTAAGAAGCCTGCTGCATGCAGCATGTTATCAGTGCTAATTTCCCTGAATTAACAGCATCAATTAAGCTCTATGCAATTAGCAGTATAACAACACTAAACACCGGCACTGTGTCGCTAATGTTGCTGATCTGACAGAGAGAGAGAGGAGTCTAATTGAGCCTCCTCCAATGGATTCTGGTATGGAAAGTATGAGTGTGTGCATTCATGTATCAATGTCAAAATGTCTTTCCTGATATTAACATGATCACATAATGAGTCACGCCTTTGTGGCTTCTAGTACATAATAAGCTGGTGGATTTAAAGGGAATAGTGTGGTCTAGTGAAGGAAGAGAAACATAGCAATTTTATGTCGCCTCTTACAGCCAGCCCCACAACAGTTGCCTGCCAAGAGTTTATCCTCCTGAGATATTGATTTACAGTAGGTGCTGCACCTTTCGATTTCTCCATTAGGGAAAATGGCTTGGCCACGCCTGCCTGTTTACAGCACTGGAGAGGCCTGGGCAGACAGAGCAGCTATGACGTTTACTACAAGTTCCCTGGGCAAAGTGGAGGAACATCCAATACGACAGAGTAGACACATATTGCTTTATAGAAGAAGCAAACCCTGACACCATTTCAGAAAACCAGAGAAGAGAAGAAAAGGGTAATAGTCAGTCAATTTAACAAATTGGCCAATTCATAGCAAGTGTTTTTATCGCTCTTTAAAATTTTGAAACAGAAGGAGGGTGAAGTGGATGTACCAGCGAGTTTATCTCAAACAGAAACAGAGAGAATTTGTGGATTTGCTGACCTGGAAAAAGCCGGGTGGCATGGGTCCTCCTGGCATTCCGTCACCAGCGGGCATCCCTCCCATCACAGGACTGGGGGCTGCTGCTGCACTCTGAGAAAAACAAAAACATTACAGCCTTTAAATGAGCTGCACACAATACCATGAGAAGTTAAAACAAAGTACTATTTTAGTACAACCAAGGAAGCTTTACATGCAGATTAAATTCAATGCCATATAATGAAAAATCTATATTTTAACCCTATTAACAGGGGTTCTCTGTATAGTGTGCTACTGGAGAAGCCCATGAAAGGAGTGACATACTATTAGGGGTGGGAAAAAAGCAGGGTAACTAATATGATATCAAAAGATATGATACAATTGCACAGTCACTCAGTTTGCGAGGATGGCCTGATCTCAGCACATTTTCACATGTGCAATATTCCTTCCATTTCTTGTTGGTGGATTTAACTGAACTTCAGGGGATGTTCAGTGCCTTGGAATTTTTCTATCTCAATTTTTCTTTCTACTAGCACCAGTTGGCTGAACCTCTGTTGATTTAGGTCACTCACTTTAAAGGGGGTGAGTATTCATGCAGTCATTCATTTTACCTTACATATTTCTATTTAATTGACATAACTTTATAGAAATCTGTTTCCGATTTGACATAAATGTTTGTTTGTTTGTTTTTTTGTCAAAAAAGCAAAATTATATTAACTAACTACCTCAGAGCCTGTAGGCTTTTGAAATGGACAGGTTAATATATAAATTGTACAACTAGGCTTCATAACCTTCAGCCAGATTTGTAAAATTAATACCATGTAATTGCTGTAAAATACAATTTAACAACCATTCACAAAACCTGAGACATTTGTGGGTCTGCATTATGAAAGGGGTGTTAATAGAGGCTTCTTAACCCCGCTGATCCTGGATCCAGTCGCTAAATATCAGAGGGATTCACTGAGTCAGAGGCTCCAAAGTGCTGCTACACAGCAGGGGCTTGCTGGGCTGATTTCCTGCTCAAACCGCAGCCCTAATTCACTAATGTGCCATTTGCTTCGGTCACACACTCCTAATTGACTGAGTTTTTCTTCGCTGTAGCTGAGGCAATCTGAGAAGGGCTAATGTGTTTGGAGCAGAGGGGTTTAGCTTCCAAAGAACAGCCTCACAACAACAGAGGCTCCCTCAGTGCTAACTGTTAATGCATATCTCACTAGCATTAAAATGTGGATGTACACACAGGCAATGAGCACAACAAGGGTGCATGTACCACACTCAAACCCTCCTGTTCTCTATCTGGAGTTACAAAGACGTCACTGCTCCATAGCCAACACACTCTCTGGTATCGACTGCACCTCCCCTAATTATATCTGCTCAGGCTGCCACTGCAGGGCCGCTGTGAAATACCTCAGCAGGGAGAGAAGTGAGGCCACTGGGGAAAGCCACGTCTCATCAGGCTTCACCACCACTGGGACACAGTGAGGAGACACAAAACTTGATTTTTCATCAAGAGTGATAAAATCTTTGAACATGGACAATTTCTCAAATATTAATTAAAACAATATACTCCTGTAAATGTGTGGAAGGACATTTCTGGACATATCAGCTGCTTCAAAGACCAAATTTGTACTCTGTGTTCGTCCTCCCACAAACTGACCAGGTACTCTCAACCATCCACCCACTCAAGTACAAATGGTTGCTCTGGTAGAATCTGTGACTCTAGATTTCAACTAAGACTTAAAGTGATATGAATTTGACTTTTTTAAGATCCTAATATCACACATCACATTAATCTGGTTGTACAATGATGATCAGTTTCAGAGTGTTTACTACAAGCACAAATACCAAAAGGGACCCATCCTACCTAGGTGCATGCAGTATTCACCAAATGAATGCTCCAACTTTTTAAAATCTCTTTAAAGTCTCCTCCAAGTTTAACCGTAATTACTCAGATAGGATAAATAGTCAATGTTATATCTAGACATCACAGGTAATGTGCAGTATAGGGCTGAAACGATTACTCGAATTATCCGAGTGATTCGATTAAAAAAATTCTTTGAGGCAAATTATCTGCATCGAGGCTTTGCTTAAATCCCCCATGTATCCATATACACCATGCTGTAAGCTTGGACATCACACCGTGTGCTGCATGGGGTGCTGTGTTTTGCACGGACGGCTATTTGTGTGGCGCAATACACTTGTTTTCGCTGTCACTATAACGTAACATGCATGATACGAGGCGTGAAAATGACAAGGGAAGAGAAGTTGATGCAGGGAAGATTACAGGTACTCGTCCTGTGTTTTTACACATCCACTGCCTGTGGCTTCATGGCAGATATGGCACTACATCTGCACTGGTGAACCTACGCAGATAGCTGAGTTTACGCGCTGTCTGCATTACTCGCTGGTGTAAGACAGCGCTCAGTTTGTGTCTGCAGACTTCAGGGAATTTCATGAACTTCTCTGATTGACCCGACGGTTTCACAGAACACTGTCAGGCTTCACGATTCAAGTCCTGTTTTGGTGCTTTCCCTCTCTCTCACTCACTCACTCTCTTCCACGTGCGCACATTATACATTATATTATGAATTATTTAAATTCAGCGCACTGAAGTCTTGATTGCAGCGTATTTTTCAAAAACTGAATTGACACCAATTAAATAGAAACACGTTATTGTCACAGACAGTGACTGAGACAGAGACTAAATAGGTTAAAGCTCATCACCATATAGTCAGGACTTAACAGGTCATAGAAGCAGCTTTATCCCTTAAAATGTGTTACCATGACAGTGGCTGGTCTTAAAAGGTCGTATTTTTATGGTGAATGAACTCACAAACAAAAAATTGCAAAAATTAAAACTGAACACCCTTTTGAAAAAAATAGACATATTCCTGTGATCTAAAGGTTCACCTTTCAGACATCATCAGACCACTGTGTGAATGATGGAGCTTTATTCTTACTAGAATGTGAAATATTAGATTTATGCATAAAATAGAGGATTTTAAAATGATTAAGTGTTCCTTTACTTTAATGACAAATTGGAAAATAGAAATAAACTACAATAGTAGAATTAAAGTTTAAGCACCAAAAACTTCCTGGGAGAGGATCCCTAAAACCCCAAATATGGCATAATCTTATGTAATTATTTAACTTTCTGTCCTTGTAACTTTAAGAAATATAAATTGCCATCAGAACCTCACTGCACTTTGTAAAATATATTTTCTGTATAGATCTTGTAAAAAACATTTTTTAATGTAGAAGTAGTTTATTTGAGGGGCCCAGCTTCTTTTCTGATTTGTCTAGTACTACTCCTCCTGAAAAAGCAAGAGTGAGTGACTTATTAGAGTACTCGATTAATGGACAGAAGAATCTACAGAGTACTCAATTACAAAAAGAATCGTTTACTGCAGCCCTAGTGCAGTACATCCACAGCATACTCTGCATTTTTCATCCACTAAAAAAATGAGCAAAATATTTAATAGTATTTCAATGTTTCACAAAAAGTCTCCCTATCTTCATACTGAATTGTAAAAAATATCATACAAAGAATTTTAGAGGTCAAAAGAGACAAAAACCACCTGTATCACTTTTATAACTCCCTTTTCTGTGGGAATTAAACTGCTCAAACTATTTACTAATATGCAAGGTTTGTAACAGCACTCAAGGATTCTGTGTGAGTATTGGTATAGTGCCCCTCAGATCGTTAATCTTAATAGAAAAATCAAATTTTATTAGAACACACTGAAATACTCGTTATGGTTCATATTCTTTAATCTGTCAATTAAGGCTCTACAAACACATTACAAAGGATAATACCTCTAAAGTCTCACTACAGTTTACTTCTATTATGGAGTTGTTTATACTATATACTACGTTATGGTTAACAAGCAGATGTAAAGCACTTGAATCATGTAGGTAGATGTGCTGGTGGGAGGCAGGATTGGCACAACAAAGCATATAACAAAGGGCATGGGAAAATAATATGGTGGAAAAATGAAGTCCACACCTTTAGGGTGGAGTAAGGGGAGGATGTAGCACGGGTACCATCCGGGCGTGTTGTAGGGTTGTTACAAGCCCCTGGTCATTGCTGTAGATGTTGCAAGGGCCCGAAAACTGACAGTGCTCTCCAGGCGTGCTACGAGGGCTGAAAAGGCCTGGACAAAAGAGATGCTGTTGAGCTTGACCTTAACTGACGTGCAACACACATGTGTTGAGCTTTAATCTGCCCCCCAGCCCTCTCCAGCCCTGATGTGTGGGACATCAGATACTCTGATGAATTCGTAGTGCCTTACAGGCCTAAAATGTATGCACATGACTGTATATCATTGTTATTTAGTATTTTTACATGTTTAGACTCTACACCAGTCCTCTTATTCTGTTCTCAGTGAAATCACCATCACCACAGATATTCATGAGTTACTTCCCTAATTTGCAATATATGGTAAAAATGGTCATACATTGTAAGAACACGTCTTTGCACATTCTTCCTAACTAGTACTTTACAACTTCCAGGAAAGTTCACAGTGATCTCATTTATTCTAGTGAAGCAGACAGTTTATTTAAATGTCACCAATGCTTGTTTGAAGCCAGTATGGGCGGATGTTTCCGATTGAAACAACTTCATCAAACAGTATTAAGACTTCAGAAAGCCACATGTTGATACCAGCCAAGTAGAACCATTAGTCATACTTTGATATTCATTTTTATCAGGGGTGTAACAGTACAGAAAAATTTCAGTTTGGTATGTACCTCGGTTTTGAAGTCATGGCTCAGTACGTTTTCAGTACGGTAATTGAAGGGGATCAATAAATTTTTTTATCAAATTGTATTATAATAAATATGCTGAATAAATTAAATTTAAAAGATTAATGATAATAAAGCCTCCATTCAAAAGTTCTTCAATGATTAAAAATATTAATGAATAAACAAATTTTTGAATTACTAGGTTATTCTAATTGCTATATTGACATATTTATACCCATTCTTTAAACACTAAAATATCCCAGCCAACTTGAATGTATCATCATACAACTCTGCATTAGCCTGTTAAGTATGCTATTTAGCGTCTATCCTGCTGATTTCAACACAGACTTCAGCGCTGGATTACTTTTTTAACCAATGGGACCTACTACAAAGTTTGGGAGAACTTTTCACAGCCTGTCTAAGCGGGTAAAGAGGTTAGAGCCGTGTGAAATCTGAGGATAACTTTACCTACGACGCAGCTGCAGACATGAAGGAGTCTCCTCTCCCCTCCTCAGAGGCTGACAGTTGAAGGTAGAATTAATTTGATTCACAGAGCCAGAGCACCATTATTATAATAAAAATGACCTTAAATAATAGGAAATTCATAACTGGCTGGTGAGACTTTGTTGTTCCTCCTTATTACAGTGATGTTCTTGTTTGAGTGGTGCTTTTTAAAATGCTTTAAGTGGTCCACTAGACCATGTGCTGTCAGCGACACAGCTGCTGAATAATGTCAGTGCTACTGTTGTTGTCTTTGTCCACTGTTGTTTTTTACTGGGAAACAAAGTGTTCCTAAACAGGACACTTTTATCTGGGAATATTCAGGCTGTTGCTGTGGTTTGCTGTGGTTGTGTGGTTGCCAGGACAGTGTGACAGTGAGTTGCGCTCTGGTTTTCTGTCTGTATGTGGGCTTCGTTCCACATTTATCCGTTCGGTACACATCTGTACCGTACTGAGAAGTCCTCACTGAATCTGTACGGTACGAATACACGTACCTTTACACCCCTAGTTTCTATAACACAAGGGTTTCAAGTACATTTGAAAGTACTACAGGCAAATTATTGTCCTTTTTGACATTTGCTTTAGTATTTAGGGAAGAAAAAAATCAATTTAACATTCTTCATATGTGCTACCGACTGTAACAGACCCCATGTACACACACAGTATACTGTTCTTACTGGCCACTCACTTTGTATCATATTATATCTCACATTGTACCACATCGTGAGTAAACCTGTGGCTTCTACACCTGTAGTCACTAAAAATCATCTTTATCTTAACAGAACTATCACAGTGAATCCATCAACACACCCCCAGGGGAAGCACATAAACAGCACAGATCAGCAGTACAATATTCAGCTCCAAGAAAGTGTTAATTGTACAGTAACCTGTCAAACAAATATCCCTAGCACAGGCGGAAGAAGTTACTCTCTTTAACCCAGCTGTGTTGAAGCATCAATCTGTAGAGCAGTCTTCTTTAGGGGTGTCCTGATTAGGTTTACAGCAGCCGATCACCAACCACTTATGAGCGAAATCAGACGATCACTGATACAATAGCAATCGTATTTCGTGTTTTGTTAATCATCTGGTTACATGGTTGGCCAGTCTATTTAGCTTAGAAGTTCACTGAGACCTACAAGTGGGAGAGTGACCGGATGAAAGGAACAAAAGATTTCCTTATCCAGTAAATGAAATGCTTTTAGTTACTTTATTTAAAATTTGGAGTCACGGTTCGATTCATTGATAAGAATAAAGTCCCAGATTTATAAATCTAGATTTCCCTCCCACTTATTATTTTTTTCTTGTACTAATGTCAGTGCAGCTAATACTTTATTCAGATATTTGAAATACAAATTTAAATCAATTGATCAATACTTTGCTCTGTCTAATATTATTAAGAGCTATCAGTGATAACTGGTACAGCCTGTGAGGTATTAAAGGTGAGACAAAAAAAGAGGTAAAAAATGCAAAATGGAAAGCAAACCAGAAAACAGCCCAATATCTCCTGGTTTACAACATAAAAAAAATACATTTGCTAATTAAAATATGTGCATTTTTGAGCAATGTATCATATTTATGATTTATGAAGAGTGCTGTAAGACCGTTTTGAATTTTTTAAAAAGCTAGTGCAGTGATTCCTCATGCAAAATCCTGATTCTTCTGTCAGTGAAGGATCCCAGACAAGCTCATGGAAACACAGGATACAACCAGTCTGAGCAGAGTGCTTTACATTTGCAGTCATTGTCCTCTACTTCTACTGTTTTGTTTGGTATTTTTTTAAAACAGCGTAGAGATGCGGAGAGGGAGAAATGGGAAGCGGGTCTTGTTGCTCTGCCATGACTGCAGCAGAAGCTGGGAGCAGATTTTTCTTCTTCGT
The DNA here is from genome assembly GCF_018320785.1 of Cheilinus undulatus. Taxonomy (NCBI): domain Eukaryota; kingdom Metazoa; phylum Chordata; class Actinopteri; order Labriformes; family Labridae; genus Cheilinus; species Cheilinus undulatus. The sequence continues at coordinate 31,077,270 of NC_054871.1, read as the reverse complement.
GTGTTTTAATATGACGGCTACTTCCTCTTCTTCGTTGGTGGTTTTACAGCAGTTAGCAACCACACTTACCACGATTAGTGCCGCCAAGACTGGCGGATAAATACAGTCACACTTTTTTTTTTTTTTCAATGGTTTTGACGGATTCTTCGTGGGACTACATGCACTGAACCATGACCCTGCACCGTCACCAATACAAAAAAACGTTACACACCTATTTAAAACACCTAATTTGAAGCCAAAGGTTGGACAAATTAACATGTTTCAGTCCTCTGAACACACTTTAAAGTGTAAGGAATGAGGATGAACAAAGAAAAAGACTTAAGGTGACAGATGTGTTGGTACAGCTTAAAACTCCATGAAGTTATTTGTTTGTATGGCCAATATATACAGCTGATTTTTTTAGTCAAAATATCAGTTATAAATAGACAGAAATTTTCATATCTGCCAATACCTATCATACTGATAATGTTATGCATCCCTAAAAGCAATATTTGCTGGCATTTAAAATGCTTGGGTTTTTTTTTTTAATCAAGGTAAGCTCTACAATTTCTGATACATTCAAGGGAGTCAAAAAATCTAGACTGCCAAAGAGTGTGAAGCAGCTTTCTAAAGTCATAATTTTTGATCTTGATCAGATAACTGGCTATTTAACACAGATATCTGTCTACAGAGATAAATCTTCCTTATGTTACCACTGATGAAAGCTGGAACATCATTACAACAGATGAAGTTCCACCTGGACTGTTTTTCCTGTATACACTAAAGCCTACTCATTTCATTTGTCTGTACTATTCTGATTTTAGCTGCTACAATGAGAAACAAAAACACCGAGTACAGATTTTTTTGTAAACCCTGACAAGAAATCTAGTACTAGCATACACAACTACATTTTTGGGCTCTTTCACTAACAACAACATAAAAGTTTTTATCTTTTGCTCATCTTAAGAGGCTTGTTCCTGGAACGATTATTTTCAACTGAATAATGAAAAGAAATCAAACTGATTTAAAGTTAAAGCCATAACACAATCGACCTGACTCTAAAGTTAGAACATTAGAAGTGAAAACCTGTCTGCCAGACTAAATGGCGTGTTCACAGGCGTGTTATGTTAGATCTTTATCGTGCCTCTCTAAAGCTCACAGCTGCTCTCGCTAGACTGTCCCAAACTGCCTGATGCTGCTTTCGGACTAAACAATCTCTGAGTCTCTCTGGTACAGGAAAAAGGGGGCAGATGTCTCAGCCATGCCCCAGAGCTATGAGGCTCTTGTCTGGGTCCTTCCTTACAACTCCCCAGGGGACCTCCTTTAAGACAGACTAGTATACCCCTCTCCCCCTCCCCCCACTGAACACCATGATTCAGCGTGTATGTATATGTGAGTACTTCAGGGCACACGAGCAATCATAGCCAAAAAATTTTTCCCTGAATTCTTGAATCAGTGAAGGAGGTTACAGAAGGCCAGAGGGGCTGCGGATGTACTTGTGCTTAAGAAAAACAAAGAGAGAGAGGGGGAGAGGGGAACGAATGGGGGAGGGGGAAGGAGGATAGAAGTAAAGGGGGAAGGAGGATGACCAAGAGGTTGTATGAAGTAGCTGTGAAAAAACAGGAGTATACAGTGAAAGAGAGAGGAGAAAGAAGAAAAAATGTGAGATTTAAAATGATGAAGGGAGAGGACCTGGGGGAGGGGGGTGCTTGTTTCGCTGGAACAGCACAGACCACCCAACTGCTGTCTTCTGCCTGAGTGTGCTCTTAAAAGCTTTAATTCTTCCACTGGAACAAATGCTCAAAAGAAACCAGCCTCTATGTTTAGCTTGTAAATGTTTAACCATCAATCAACATCATAAAACCTGCTCTGGATCCTGACTGGATGCCCCCTCCTCTCTCTCTCTCAGGTTACTTTCTAGCCAGTCCCTTCCTCTTCTCATCTCCCTGCGCTCTTCCCTCCCAACCCCCTACACCGCTCTCTATTCCCTCAGCTTCTCCACAGTGGTGGTGGATGCTGGGCATATGCCACAGTGCCGCTCCCCTTTTCCTTTTTCCAATCTGCCCCCTCAGCTCCGTGACAGCCATCAATCAGCCTCTGACGCCATGGAGACGGGGCCCCTTGGGGAGCGTTCATCAGGCCCAGTGTGAATACACCAGGGGCTTTACGAGCACTGCCGGCTAACGGAGCAGCACTCACCTCCCCCACACCTTTCCAGACAAAGGCAGGGGTCCAAGGACTAGTACTGTCCACATGCACTTACGCACACTCTTGTCTGGCCCCGGACACCCGCAACAAGGAGAGTCAACATCAGAGCAAAGGGTGACCACGAGATGTCAGGGAGAGCTGACCACATAAAAACTCGCTGATGCCCAACACTACTGCAGCCCAGGCTGACATTTTATTGCTACTTCATTTGTTTATGTTTTCCATGTTAAGATAATGGTAGCAGCAGACCCACGGGATGCAATGAAAACTGCTTATCATGTCTTTAATCTTTGTATTTTCATAGTCTAAGAGAATTATTTCACCCAAAAGGGGTTTCGGACAGTCATTTTACACTGAAGCTGCTAATCCTGAGGATGTAATGTATGATTGATGTTACCCCCAAAAATGGTATTCAGAAATTAAAGAGAGAACTGCAATAAGAAATGTTGTCAGTGAGGGCAGAGCCATGCTGTAGCCTCTCTTCTGGCTCCCAGGTCACCTGCCAGATCAGGAGGCCGGTTACCCTGACAACCCTATCTGCCAACAGCAGGACCAACATCTCCATTTAACCCATTCCTGTCTGATATACTGCCAATCTACCAAAAACTTGACTGGGTTTCAGGCACACTAAAAAGACTCCTCGAACTTCTGTCCTCTGATGAGCTGATTGCTTGTCTATTCTTTTCGAATTAAAAAGGCCAAAGGATAAAAGATGTGAACATCTGGAGACACTGAAGAGAGGTAATGAAGAGTATTTTACATAACATTTTCATTTGATCCTAAAGAGGGTCTTTTTGATCTTCTTCATGAGGTCTGACTCAGTACAGGATACAAAAGACACAATCTCCAAAACAGCATAATTATCAAGATGCAAAACAGCCATTCCATGCAAATGTGGAAGAGCCAATGTAAGCGAGTCACCATGTTTGGATCCCAATCCACCTTCATGTTTTGAGGTTTCAAACCCTTTAGGATCAAATAATTTCATGTAAAATGTTGCAGAGTGCCTTAGCCCTTTGCAACATCTTACAGGGTTCCTACAAGCTTTTGCAGACTTTCTAAGACACTTTAAAGACCTGAACAGAGAAAAATTACGACCACTTTTTAATACCTAAACGAAGGCCATATGAGATTTCTCAGTTTACTGGGCCAGAGCTGAATTGGGGGATTTAATGTTCGGTTTATGAAATGTCAAATGGTGTAGAGCAGAGAGTTTTTTTGGTTCATAAATGCCAAAATTTAAAGATTTCTGCCACATTTAAAGTAGAAAATTGCTTTTTTTCTCAGGGAAACTCTGTCACAGTATGTTTGGGCTGCATGGATTTTAAGTTTGCAATCCGGTAGCTTAGATATTAGAGAACAAGACCAGTTTTTTTCTGCAGTACAGAGTGTATTTAATCTCAGTGAAGCAGATCAAATCAGAGGGGGATACCGGGATTTTCCACCAGGAAATTTAGAACATCCAGCACTAAATTCAACATATCTTTGTCAGAGTACCTTCTAAAATTTAAGACCTCTTGCAGGTAAATAGATGTTTTAAGGCCTTGAATCTCACGTCCAATTTAAGACTATTCAAGACTTTTCAAGAATCAGTAGGAATCCTGATTTTAGGATTTGTGCAAGCCATTTTATCATCTTCACCACGGGTATATAGAGCTTGGGAATGGCGTGGATGAAGGGAGCGAAGCACTCGACAGGTCTGACTCAGGACATGCTGACATCAGCATCATTTTCCCACAAGCCTATTAAGATCATTGTTTGGTGCATCATTGAGCACACAGACAAAGCAAGATGACTGATGGGAAAACTGAAAAAGGGGTCTTCATTTGTAAAAAATTGTTGAAGCTATATGTGTATAAAGGATTGGAGCTTTAACCCTAACAAAGCTCAGAGCATATTTTAAATGGTAAAACTCTGAAAAAGATCATCATGAGCTGAATTGTGCCTCCCTTCCAAGTCTAAAAGAAATCACAAAAACCTGAAGTAGTCATCTGAATCACTCTTGAAGGAGAATGTGGGAGATTCTGTCAGGACTTGAGTGCTGACCAACAGAGATTTTAAGGGCTTTGCCCTGATAGCCCCAATGAATAAATTCCTATTCATCCCACCACCAAGTTGGAGTTATTTTGTTTACAGCCCTTCTTAGCCTTGATGGTAAAGTTGTTGTCTTGTTTAGCAGAAGACAGAGCAATTTGTGCAACATTTTCCATGTAAGCACAACTACTCACATAATCATGGAAGGCTTTTGCTTCGCTGGAGTGGTCACATGTGTCTCTCCTCTCTGGTGCAGCACAATACAAGTCCCAGAATACACTGTGGAGAAGACAGATCATGAAGCCAAGAAACCACACAGACACCCCATGGACATGTTTACAGGGAGGGAAGATGTTATTTCTTACCACCACCAAGAATGTAAGAATCCAGGGGGTTCGCCGAGTGTGATGTTTTTCTCCCATCGGATCTAGAAAAGAGGGTTATCACAGGGTTTTAATCTAATAATATTGTTTTTATCCTAAAGAAACATTTATTCTACGTGCATCTAAATTGTCTGGATTTAAAAGACATTCAAGTGTGTTTTAACTTTTTTCCTAAACTTCCACTTACCTCTGATAAAAAGGTCTGTGCAGACTTCTGAGCTCCTATGTGCAACAAATACTCATAGACATACAGAGCTAACCTGTGTGGGAAATGAAATAATTCAAGTGTTAATTCAAAAATAATAAATACATAAAAAAATCCCTTTTAAACATAATGTTTAATGTTATACACGGGTAAACTAAGTGAATATAGTCTGGTGCAGGCCCTCTGAACAATGGCTGCCAAATAGCCTCTGCCAAAAATTAAATGGGGACACAGTAACCAAGCCAAACCAGGTTAAGATTCTCCACAATGAGAAGGTTGCGAGAAAGTGCTAACGCAGCAGCACAATTTTACGTCGTGATGTGAAACGTAAAAAACAACCAGCAGCAGACAGTGTTAGCAGAGGTACAGTATCCCGGTGGCAGTGATGGGGCTGAGGGAAATAAAAACGCAGCCAATCCAGAGCGCAACAGAGAAAACAATGTACTGTGTGGCAAGGCGATGTTATTGTTTTCTCCTCTCCGAGCTCTCGACTGAATTACTGAAAAAATATCAGACCAACCACGACTGAAACATAACTCAATTGCCCACGGAAATTTGTCGGAAATTGGGTACATAACAGCAATAAGGCAAAGGTAGCAGGGGCACAGCTTAGGGGAGGAATGGCGAGCAGACAAGGCGGTTCATTCAATTGCATTCTCGGTAGGAGGAAATCGCCTCTTGCTAGCCTGTCCAGCGAACAACAGAAAGCAGGAGGAAAAAACTTACGCGGCAAAAACACACAATAATAAACGTTTCTCGGCTTACTTTTCTCGTGCTTGGCTGTCCGACGGCACCGGGGTGCCTTTGCCTTTGGGAAACATTGTTTTGTGTGGGAGGACGCCCGCCTTCTCTTTCTTTTTCTCGCTATTTCATCTGTCAGATCATCGCGGCCGCGACCCTCTCGCACTCCAACCGCACTCCTCCTCAACCCGACGACTCAACCGAGCCTGGTCCGGAGGGAAGAGGCGGAGCTTAAGATGACTGATGTTAGGGAAAGCCAATGAAAGCGCGCTGTTTTTCTTAAGGTCTGCCTATTCATGCTTTCAGTTTGCTGTTGTTTTGAAGACAACCGACAGTATTGCAACAAACTTGTGGTAATCTAATTAAGAATGTATAATTCTTCTGTCATTTTAGCTGGCCTTGATTTTGATATATGAATTTCAACTATAACGGCAATAAAGAAAGTATGAAGTAATATAGTTCTCTAGAAATATAGTCTAGTAATATCTATTTTAATCATAAAAATGAAAGTGATCAAATATCTCTCTACCCGTATTGCAATTGCATTTATTCTTCCAATATTTTTTTAAATTCCTAATCCTGTGTATTTCTCAACAAACAAGTAATAAATAGCTTATTCTATAACACAAACAATATTTAGTAGCTGAAGATTCCGGGGAGAAAAAAACTCTAACTGGCATCTAATTTGACTCATCGCAAACTGGACCTGAATTGCTGTAGTGAAGGGAACGACAATTTTACGCTCTTCACAATTTTGATAAGACAAACACATACAAAACAAGAAAACATGACTTTCTGCATGACAGCCTTGAAAAACTGACAATTGAACATGTGTAGAGCATAAAATCTCTGCCTCAAAAAATGTATTAAACTGATGTTTTGAAACACGTTACAGGTCAAATAAATACTGCACCTTCTGCAATTTGAAAATTTCGATGTTTTACCTAGCCTCGCTTGTATCTTGATCACTCATCTTATCAATAACAGTTATAATTAATTTTGTTTATGAAATAAATACATTTCTGACATAGTTTTTATTTATTTATTTTGTTTTAAAGCCTTCCATTGCCTCATCATTGCAGGAATATAACATTGATTTGCTGAAGTTTTAAATGCTCTGTAAAAGTAAAAACAAAAATCGGTCAACATGAGATTATACTCTGGATGGGCACAAAAAGACAGAAATTAACAGTTAAATATTCTCTTACAGGATAGCACGTTAAAATGTGTCCTCCAATGGGCTTTGAATAGTAGGTCACAGTTCCACCTTAAAATGTGGACGTAACCGTAAACACTACAGGGAAGGTCTCTGGTCTCCTTCCCTCCACCCTCTCTCTCTCTCCCTCCAGCGGCGAAACTCTTCAGTGAAATTGTGGCGTGTATGTGCATGTGTGTGACTACTAATAAGTTGTTGTGTTGTTGAGGGAAATGAGAAGAGTCCGGCGTATAGGCTGCTGCTCCCCAGTTTGTGTGTAGCCGACGTCCATTGGCGTTTAAAGGACCTGTTTCGACTTCACCACTTGCAAGTTATTATTAAACTCGGTAAGCCATTTTAACTTGTTTTGCAGTTTCAAATAGGTTGTTTATGTTGTGCAGAACACAAAGCAGGCTTTCATAGCAGTGTACTTCAGTTCCCATGGTCTCTGTTCGTTTTTTACCTTTGAGTCAATGTGCTGGTATGCCACATTTCTGTTGAAGGCAATGTAAAGGTCACTGCTGCTCCTGTCATCGATAACAGGAATGACAGGTGACCACTGCGCCCCACTGGAGCATAAATTACGCTCAAACGCTAAAACAGTTTCTGTGAATATTACATTTAACAGCATGCCTGAAAGCAGCATAGTTTATTAAAGCCGATAAAAAGCTTCAGCTTGATTGGAAATGCACTGAAAAACGCGAGCTCCATTCTGCAAGAACGGGGAGAGATTATGTGTAATTGTGGACACCATCAGGTGCTTCATAACATGAATAAGCTTTTCAGTTTTTTCCTGATCCTTGAGAAATGTTGAGCAATTCCTCAGACCACCAACTAACTGGCAGATTACAGAAAGAGCCTTTTGTTGCAGAAATGCATTGACTGGGTTTATTCAAAAACAGTGGCTAAAATTTTGAAAATATGTGGGTTTATAAAGCTCAGCACTGTAGTTACTGTTGGTATGAGGAATGTTCAAATACAGGCTGAAATATATATATAAAATATGTATAGCTTTATAGATATAGATATGCATTCCAAATAAATACAATGAGCTGCTATTGATCTATCTTTATGACAAAAAATATATGTTATGGGAAATACTTTTTACTAGTACCCTGATACTGATATGAAGGCTGATGAATAAAGAGATTTTGGAGCTGTTGCTTTTTGGAACATTTTTCTGGTGACTACAAAATAAATCAAGATTCTCTTTTTCACCACTGAAATTACAACCATTAAGGCTGAGGTTAGGTGGTGGCTGGCTTGAGTTTCACTTGACTGCATGAAAATGCTGCAAGAGTGGTGTAATGGAATGATGTAAAGCATTCATTCTCTACTGCGCTCAAGTCAGGACCCATCACCATCTCCTTCCAGAACAATTTCAATCATAATCAAGTTTTTGAAATTAAAAAAAATGACGCTATCTGGGCTCAAAATGAGCAAAAAATATGACAAAACAAGGATATTGAGACATGTCCTTCAAAATAAAAGCGTATCGTTGAATTTTTGCCTCATACTTTTTCTAGGCACACTTCCAGATGCTAATATATATGGTCCATGACCCACTTTTTGGTCCCGACTTGAGAGTGAGTGAGAAGTAAGGGTGTAAAGTGTAGACCTTTTTTATTTATTACAATAAATTCATAATTTTGTGATGCATTAATTGTAAAAGCGTATTTTACAGTACTGCTAAAACGTTGAGATATCGTGCATGCCTAGTTCAAATTATGCTACAGACTTCTTGACAACTAAGTGTATATGTCAGGCTGAAGTTTTTCTTAGAGACTGACTTGAAATTGAATCTGAGGATCTTTGTTGTGATCTCTGTATTGCTGTGTTTCTCCCTCAAATATTCAGCTATAAAAAGCACCCTGGACTCCTTAACACTGTAATCATTCAGTGAATATCAGAGGATCCACTTATGACTTTTAGATTTTTCTGTTTGTTGCAGCCATTTGTTTACATTTTAAACAGGTTTTACTTTGTGTACATATTAAAGTCAACAGTATCCTTCTGCAGCTGTAACAAAATTCCTTTTTTTCTGGCATGTAGTGTCATGACATCGGAGGGGAATCATGCAGACACCCTTCAGGACCCTCTGCTCATTCAGGAGAATGAGGAAACATACAGAAACCCCACTGAAGTGAAGATGAGTCAGATCGTGCTGCCCTGTCATGCCAACCACTGTGGAGAGCTGAGTGTGGGTCAGCTGCTGAAGTGGATGGACTCCACAGCCTGCTTGTCTGGTAGAAAAGAATCAGAATAACATCTCAGACACATTATAAAGGAACTGCTACATTTAATGTCCTCAGCAAGATCACACTGTAATGCTTTAGATATGATCCTACATGTACAACTACGTGTATGTATAGCATGGTTTTCCAAGGACATCCACCCGTCTGTTTAAGTCTCATCACACAAATGCAAACTTATACTGTAAGCATTTTAAGCCAAATTCAAATAAAGATAATCCTCTTTATTTTGTGATTGAAGATTGCTGCACTGGACATTTCTTTCTGTATATGCAACAGTAATATTCTTATCAAAATCCCTGAAAAGTTACAGATTACTTTGTTTTAGTGTGAGGATTTGTGGCTGAAATTATAAACTAAATGGGTTAAAAAAAGAGCTTGAAGGATGTTAATTAATTCAGAGGTGGCTATTTGAATTGTATCTTTAATAATGTTAATGCAAAATCTTGTGTTTTTGTTATAATCATGATCACAACATAGTATTTTTCAGAGGATCAACTGAGACATAAAATAAATCAACCTTGCATTAAAATACATGTTCTGTTGTAAAGATAAATAAGACTTCAATTTAAATGTGTTGTAAGCCTTTCAGTATGATAGATCTTATCTGTATTCCTCTTTTGATGAGCATAGTTACAGTTTATAACCTCTAACATGGCCTGACGCCTCATGATCTTGTGCTGCCTTTCTTAATTATCCTCTTTTTTCCTAGCTGAGAGACATGCGGGTTGTTCCTGTATCACTGCATCTGTGGATGACATCCATTTTGAACACACTATAGGGTAAGGCATTTTGTCTTGATACTGCTCTATTGATATGCTTTAACCAAGTCGCACAAACAGACTGTTATGCTGAGGGAGAAAAATAGGTCATATGCAGTTTTCACCAAAAGTTGGGGGAAGAATCCTTTTTGCTCCCTTTTCTGTGGTAAACAACTTGCAGAAATAGGTCATATTCACTTAAACCAATAATTAAAACCAAAAAATGCTTTAAGTGTATGAAGTAATGTATGAAATTAATCTTAAATTTTACTCTTTGCATGTTGCACTGTACTTAGGTAGGTTATTCTAAAAATGTGGACACTGGAGAACAAACTAGTCTTTAAACTCTTGTTGACACTAAATGGGCATTTTGTCTATCAGAAGAGAGGCTCAGATTGTGTTGACAATGTAATCACAGCTTCATATTGATAGTAAAGAAAGGCCTTTGTTTTTGTCTGATTTAGGGTGGGGAAGGTTGTCAATATCATAGCAAAGGTCAACAGAGCCTTTACGTCCAGTATGGAGGTTAGTGGACTTTATTTCTTTGTTTAAAGAGCTATGGGTCATAAGAGATACAAATAAGTGTATGTAACTTTGTCAATTTCAGGTGGGAATATTAGTGACTTGCGAGGACCTTTACACAGCCAGGCAGTGGAAGGTTTGCCACGCATTCGCCACCTTTGTTGCAAGAAGAACTGAAGCTGGAAAGGTAAGTGATTGGAACTAAAAATGGACACTAAAATATCTTAGTAGAGCAAATTTAACATCCTGTAGGTTTGTGTGTGTTTTGTGCACAGGTTCAGTTGAAACAGGTGATTCCTCGCACACAAATGGAGCAGATGGAGTACAGCCTGGCAGCAGAGCGGAGGAGGATGAGGCTCATCCACGCTGAGATCATTACAGACCTGCTGAGCAGCAGCACAGCTCAGCTGGGTACATGCTGCAGACACCGGGAGTTATAACACAGCACTTGGCCAAGCTTCTGTGCAACTAAAGCTCCTTGGTTTTTTTTGTTTGTTTGTTTTTTTGTGCTCTCGCCAGGAGAATGCCAGGAGTTTGAGGACGCCGTGCCAGCTGAGCGGACACGAGTCGAGAGTGTCGAGCTGGTGCTGCCACCACATGCCAACCACCAAGTCAGCACCTTTGGGGGCCAGATCATGGCCTGGATGGAGAATGTGGCAACAATCGCAGCAAGGTATGTGCTTGATTTTGCCTTTTTTCTCTTCTTATTTTTTAAAAGATTATTTTGGGGTGTTTTTCCTTTAATCAGACAGAACAGATGAAGAGAGACAGGAAACATGGGGAGATAGATTTGGGGGAAGACATACACCAAAGAGCCAAACAGGACTATAACCTCTGTGTATCTGTGCCTGCTCTACCAACTGAGCTAAACCAGCGCCCTCTCTTCATTTTTTAACAAATATCTTTAAAACGTTTTTCAATGTTTTGAGGAATATGTTCATTTGCTTTTTGCTGAGTTTAACCACATAATTAAAGCATTTTCACATACATTGTATCCAGAAAGTGTTGAGACCCCCTTCACCTCTTTTTTATTTTTCTTATGTTGCAGCCTGATGCTACAGTCAAAAACATTTTATTCTCATTAATCTTTCTGGATGCAAGTATTTATGTACGGCTTTGAGATATGAAAAATCATCAGAGAGGGCGCGCAGATGGTTGAGTGGTTTGAGGCGCTACCCATGTACGTGGGCGGCCCGGGTTCGAATCAGGCCTGTGGCCCTTTAGTGCATGTCTCTCCCCAGTTTTCGAGTCTATCCACTGTCCTTCCTCTATCAAATAAAGGCCCATAAATCATTTTAAAATAAAAAGAAAAACCATCAGAGAAACAGTGGAGTCCATGAACCCAGCGAAAAAGATACTGTCAAATTTAAACCCCTTTGAACCAATCATCTTATATCTTATCTTCAATATTTGTACAGATAAAACTAACAAGAAAAAAGGGTATCAAAGGAGATTCAGAAATACTTGTAGGAGACAGAGCTAGGTGTTAGGTAGTGGAAGCTGTTTCTTACCTTTTTCTCGCCAAGCTAACAGACATGTTAAACAGCTCATTGAGAGAGCAGTGTTCATATCCTTGTGACGCTAGGCAAGAAAACAAGTCAACTTTCTAGTAACCCACAAAAACTGTCTGCTAAAAGTATTCTGTGAACAAGCTAATGCAAATTATTTCCATTTTCAGTCGCTTGTGCAATGCTCACCCAACCCTGAGGACCATAGACATGTTCCACTTTCGTGGCCCGTCTCACATCGGTGATCGACTGGTACTAAAAGCTATAGTAAACAATGCCTTCAAACACAGGTGAGTCTTCACATACCTCATGAATGCTCCCAACTTAAACAAACATAAAACTGTATGTGTGCTTAATTGGATGTTTTTGCAGATGTATTTCTTTTTGGGAACTCTCATGCCTCTGTACATGTTGTGTTTCAGCATGGAGGTGGGAGTATGTGCTGAGGCCTACCAGGGTGGAGAACCTCTGCGTCACATAAATAGTGCTTTTATGACCTTTGAGGTGCTGGACAGTGACAGGAAACCAACCACACTGCCGCGGATAAGACCTGAGCCTGTGGTGAGTTTTCTGAGTGTCTTGTCTCTGCAATAGAGTTGTATTTTACACAAATAAGTAAAGAGCTAACACATTCAAAAGTTTACAAAAAATCCTTTTGCAAGGTGAACAGTGCTCCATTGTTACATTTTTTACAGGATGGAAAAAGACGGTACCAAGAAGCTGTTGCAAGAAAGAAGATTAGGCTTGATAGGTTAGTTTTCCCCTGAAACCCACAGTTTTTTTTTTTTGTACAGCTCACACTTGTGTTTTAAGGATCAAAAGGTTTATTGCAAATAATGACATTTTTTGTAACACAGATTTGAGTTTATAAAATGAAAAAATCTCTGGATGGACTCACATCATTGTCCTCTGCTCATTTTCAAAGTACTGTTTAATTTATGAGAAAAGTTGCTTTGAGCCAGACAGCATACTGCTACAAATGTTGACCTAGTTATTCAGAGCTACATTCTCACCAAATTCAACCCCAAGCCAACACAACAACTTTTTTTTTTAAATCAAGAATTTCAGTTAGGTTATAGATTTATATAACTTATGAACAATTGTATTTTCAAACTATGGCTACTTAAAGTAGAAATAGAAAATGGCTCATATCAACAATTAATATTTCTGAAAGTTGGAAGTAATTTTTTTAATTTTAGTTAAGGGTGACCCCAAACACTCAAATGTTCAATGATTTGTTAGAAAGATCCTCATTCAACTGACAATCTCACAGTCAAACACTAGCTCGTGAAACATGGATCATGCTATTCCAGCTCTATGGAAACGCTTAATGTCTAATTTTACAGAAATTTTATTATTTCTTCAAACTTATTTATGACTCATCGCCTAAATCGCAGTTATCAGTTTAGTACTTTCAATGCAGTTACTTTTAATTTTAATCAGTCTCCATAAGTAAATTTAAGGTGGACTATGGCATTTTGCAGCGCCATTGGGGCAGCGACATCTCGGATGGCCTTTAAAGCTTTCACTGTCTCAGTAGCTCCCAATGATGAGGAGAAAAAAGTGGGGTTGCATTTTGAACAAGTTAAAAATGATTTTATAAAATCAAATGCAACCTGTGTCAAGCATTTTACAATTAGCCTACCCCTTTGAATTGGTTAGTAGCCTATGGGCTCATAAAGACAGACATTAAGCTATGAGCCTTCTGTATTGTTAATGTACATGTGTAATATCTTTGTATGGTTAGCATAATGAAGACTTAATGGGTAAGAAAGGGGATGGATCAAGTCCTATTGCAGGATTTGTTATTTCAAGTCTAGAAAACAAATAGTTTAATTATGAGGTGCATCCTTTAATTTTCAAATGAGAATCTGGATCAATGAGCAGAGGTGGGAAAAATACCAGACTGTTGTACTTAAGTACAGGTACAGTTACTCTAGTTAAAATTTACTTGAGTAGAAGTAAAAGCACTGGTCTTTAAATCTACTCAAATTAAAGTAAAAAGTAAGCCAATTAAAATGCACTGAGTACTGAGTAGCTGCTTTTGGTCCCCAAGAAGCTTTCACAGTGAAATATGACCTGTCCTTAATGTGCAATAACAACAAAAAATATGACCTCCAAACAGGTTGTTTATTTTAAACTTTGATCTAACCTAAAGTACAATGCAACAGCTGTTTTGCGAAGAAATATGGAATCATTCTCTTGCTGTGTGCATGTACTGACCATCATGTGTGTGACAACCAAACAACTGGTCTTTTTTTTGTTGTTGCCAGGAAGCTTAGACCTCCTTGTTGAAGCTTTTAGTGTTATTTTTTTTTACTCAGTACTCAATGCTTTTTAAATGTAATTAAGTACAATACTTAACTCAAAATATACTTAAGTAAAAGTAAAAGCAGTAATTTTAAAAACTACTCAAAACAGTACAATTACACAAAAATATTTTCAATTACAGTAATTTGAGTAAATGGAATCAGTGACTTTCCACCCCTGTCAATTATCGCAAAAAGCCAAACCAAAAATAAAATTTATTCGGTGATTAGTTTACTGTAGGCAAAAAATCGGACCCATTATGATTGATTTTATTATGTAAATAATTTTTTAACTTTGGATAAAAAAGATTTATCTATTCAATAGATGGAAATTCACTTGATTTATAGTTGAAATAGTGTGCCCAGCATTTACTTGCATAAATTCAGGGATGATTAAAATATATAAAAGATGTATCAACTCAGAAATATGACATATCAAACTGGATTATAGATGTCTACAATAGGATTGTAATATAAGTCAGTACAAAATGTACAGTAGCTCTATTTAAGTTGCAGGTATGTGCAATTAAGATTTTGCTAGAATAAACTCTTCTGTTGCCATTGAGAAGAATTAGGATTTTATAAAATGGGCTGAGGATGAAGTGATAATGCATTACTAATAGTCAAAAATACATTCTGGAGAGACTTCTGGAGTTGCCCCCTCTTTTGAAGCTCCTACTCTTCTTGTAAGGCTTTCCACAAAATTTTGGAGTGTTTTTGCAGGAATTTTTGCCCATTCCTCTATAGAGCATTTATGAGGTCAACTACTGATGTTGGACGAGAAGACCTGGCTTGTAATGTCTGTTCCGGCTCATCCTAAAGATGCTTGATGGGGTTGAGGTCAAGGCTCTCTGCAAGCCAGTTAAGTTCTTCCCAACTGAACTCATCAAACTATGTCTTTAATCCTTGCTTTGTGCCCTGGGGCACAGTCATGTTGAAATAGACAAGGGCCCTTCTCAAACCATTGCCACAAAGTTGGAAGTATAGCATTGTCCAAAATGTCTTGGTATGCTGGAGCATTAAGATTGCCCTTCAATAAGGGGCCTAGCCCAAACCCTGAAAAACAGCCCCATACCATTATCCCTCCTACAGCAATTAATGTCAGTGGAAGTTTGTGCCTCTTCAGCTATGGAATTCACAGATCGCTGGTGACTTTTAAACAACATGCATTTTTGCAGTAGTTTACCCCACTCTATAGTTTTACATGGTGATCCACTTTGTGGCTGAGTTGCTGTTGTTCCTAAATACTTCTATTTTCTAATAAAATCCACTTACAGTTCACTGTGGGATATTCAGCAGGGTTGAAATTTCACAAATCGTCTTATTGCAAAGGTGGCATCCATCACAATGCCATGCTTGAAGTCACTGAGCTCTTCAGAACGACCCATTTTGGATCACAAATGTTTGCAAATGGAGACTGCGTGGTGCTTGATTTAATTTACTTGTGCCAATAGGTCTTGTTGAAACACCTGAATTCAACAATTAACGGGTGTGGCCAAATACTTTTGTCCATATAGTGTATAACTGCCTTTACCACTGCTGACTTTATAAGTTCACACCTCTAAACCCATTATAATTGCAATAGTACCCCACTTAATCCAATAGTCATGAAGCATAAAAACAACAAATGCATGGCAAACATTTAGTATGCGTTGCTACTTCCACCACTGCTCTTATATATTACAGACGTAGTTTGTCCATTGCTTTGTTTGTCCAGAATCCATTGTTTACAACCTTATTCCACATGACTTGGCAGTGCAGGGTATCACAGCTGAGCAGACTTTGGTGCACAGTCTGTCACACATAATAAGTTCATTGTTCCCCAGTAAAATACGGGCTTCCAGTATAATGTTCATTCCACATTTTGGTAACAAATGGAAGTTTTGCTACCAAGAAATTGTTCACATTGGTCAATACTACTTTTATTATACATCTTAATGTAAATCATTGCCTTCTACATGTTGCAGAAAATACATCATCTCCTGTAAGCAGACTGAAGTGCCTCTGTCTGTGCCCTGGGATCCAAGTAACCAGGTATTGCTGATTTTCTCAGCGACAGAAGTGCACATGTTTTTATAAGCTTATTAGATCTTGCAGCTGTGTTCAGGAGTTTAGAAAGGCTCGCTCTCTTTTTTTTCAGATGTACCTGAGCTACAATAATGTGTCTGCACTGAAACTAATGGATACCAGGAACAACTGGGTTTTGACCTCTGAGAAAAACAAGGTCAGTGTTGTTTGTAATATTTTTCAGGATATAACTTGTTAACTAGTCCCAGCTGTTGTGATTTAGCCACACATTCTGATCTGTATTATTTTGGAAAAGCTGCACAGTCACTCTAGCTGATCTGGAAGTAGGCCCATTATGATTGAATTGACTTTGGTTTTTTTAAAGATCTACTTTTAAGTTTCAACCCAGTTCTGCTCCACTATTTTTCAAAGGTTGTTTGATACATTAAAAGAGCTATATAGTTAGATTATTATCATCAAAATAAGTTTAATCAAAATATTTAGTGTCTTATGCAGCCATTTTGACAACAGTCATTCTTGGTGTGGGTACATTTTAATACCTGGCAGTGTTCCTGTTTGACATATGGGGCTCACCTCCTCTTTGTCGATGTTTTTCACTCTCAGGTCAGACTGTACACACTGGAGGAAAACCACATGCTGTGTTTTAAGGTGGAGATGCACGTCAGCGTACCAGCAGAGCAGACTTTTCTCCTGCTCTCAGATCTGAGGAGGAGAAAGGAGTGGGATCGGCATTATGAGTCAGTAGCAAGTAAATTTATGGCATTTTTGCAGTAACTTGCAGTCTGAGCAACAGCAGAGTAGGATGAATGTGGATTTTCTAGTTTTTTTTTTTCCTATACTTGACGATCTGTTAGTAGCACAGAGCCCCTGGTCAATTTGTTTCTGCTAACATTTCTGATAAGTCTAAGTCTATATTTTAACAAAAATATTTTCTCTTTAATTTCCTCATGGTAGCGAGGTCAAACATTTTAAGTGAGGACATAAATAAAATGTAATGGTCACACAGCAATGCCGGGCAAAGACAAGATGAATCGGGGTACTGCCCAACTAAAGCAGGGGCAGAATAAAACTGAAGAAAGGTTTGTGGGCAAAGGTTGAGAAATCCTCCTTGATAATGGTTTTATCTTCCAGACATCATCGTTGTAGCTCTTTACAGTGCTGCCTCAGGTAGCAGTGCTAACGTGCTAACAAATTATTGTATTATCTATTTTATAATTATATACTTTTATACCTTTGATGAAAACAAAAAGTCAAACTCCTGCATGTGTGTTGACTGTTGCTCTTTAGTGGGTATATAATTTTGTATGTCCTACTACTTTGGACTGTGTTGTTAAAATATTGTCTGCAAACATATGCAACTTTAGTGATTACATTGTACTGTATGTCATATGCTCTGTGTTAGATATTGCTCCATTCTTATCAGTCCAGTCAGGAAGCTTTTGCTGACAGTTGGGTTGGTGCTAGTTTTGATAAGTAGGACCTGTCTGTTGCAAATGCCAGGGCCTTTTTATCCCAGTCTGTTACTGTAGAGCACAGATGAAAATGACAAAAGTTTGTGTTTGGTGTGTTCATCTAATTTGTTACCAGCTTAAATTATACCACAACTGTGATTTCAGACAAAATGAAGCTCATATTGTGATTTTCCTTGAACTTGATAAAGAGAAGACCATGTGGGTTGAATTCATTTTAAATAGCTTGTTTTTCTTCACTTTGTGGCTTTGCAGAGAGTGTG
This sequence comes from Cheilinus undulatus, assembly GCF_018320785.1. NCBI lineage: Eukaryota > Metazoa > Chordata > Actinopteri > Labriformes > Labridae > Cheilinus > Cheilinus undulatus. The sequence continues at coordinate 31,059,413 of NC_054871.1, read as the reverse complement.
AGGTGATCAACCATGCTGATGAAGAAGACACCCTGTATCGCGTAGCCACACCATCTGTCAGTAAAGGGGGTAAAGGCCAAGACTTTATCTTGCTGGCATCTAGGAGGAAACCATGTGATGTCAGGTGTTGTAAAATTTAAAAATCTTCCCTCCATTTTCTTCTATTTGGCTGCCTCATATATTTGTAGATTTCTTCTTCAGTCTTATACTAACTAGTTATGCCGTTATTATACTTTATTTTACTTCATTTCCACCTCCTGATTTCTTTATGTTTTTTCCGGCCCTCTCAGGGACCCGTTTCTTATTGCTCTGCGTTCTGTTACTTTGCCCACTCACCCCCCCACTGAGGACTACAAGAGGGGGGAAGTGCTCTGTGCTGGCTTCACAATCTGGGAAGAGTCCAGTAATGTCACCAAGGTTGGCCAAATGTTAAGCATGCACACCTGCTATTAGCTCATCTCTTCACACCAACAACTCACTACAGTAAAGATAAGCCATTACAAGGCACATTAGTTTGCTGCACCTCGTATGACCTACTTTTCTTTATTTCAGATCACTTACTACAACAAAGCCACACCAGGCGTCCTTCCCTACATCTCCACAGACATTGTCGGCCTCTCCTCCAGCTTCTACAGCGCCTTCTCCTCTTGCAGCAAATTCCTGGAGAACAACAAGGACAGCGTTGTGGTCTCTCCATCCTCTGCACTTTTGCATGACAATGCTGCTAAACTCTCCTTACACGAAGAGCAGAAGCATCAGTAGGAGGGATTAGTCTCATCTGTAGATGAGGAACCCATGGTTGATTGTAAGTGTGTGAGTGGAATGTGTTTTTATTCTTTTTAAAGTCTGTAAGCCTCAGTCATTACTGTAGGACTTTTTTTTTTGAAAATGAGAGACATTTTCTAACTTGCTATTTAGAATACTCTGTATAGGGTTTTTAAGAAGTTCTTCCTATTTTTAGAAAGATTAATAGGTTTGAAGTCAGAGCGCACAATGTTTTTCTTGAATTTAAACCATTTTGAATGTTAATAGAGCTGCCATATTGTTAAAACATTCTTTATACTAATTTATAAATCAATGAATCAGTATTAAAGACAGTCTAAACTTTGATAATATTGTCTACCTCTTGAATAAAGTTTTATTTGATAAATTATAATTAACTTAGATGTATATTTAGTGACTAATGATGTTGTATTTTGAGATAAGGATTTATAGCTTTAGAGGAAACCTTTGCACTGATTTTATTAATGTTAACATTTGTTAGTCAAATGTTGTAATGATGAGACGTTTTTTTTTTGATTGAACTGAAACATTAAACACAGTAGACCAGTGGACTCAGCTCATTTCTGCTGTTGTGTTCAGCTCCCTCTCTCTGCATTCCTCACTTTCCTGAACAGTTTTATGAAGGAAAAATCACAGCTTATTGTATCAAACCATAGCTTGTGATTTCAGTGTTGTGACAGGTGCAGCAGCCAGCAGAGGAACATGATGGAGTGTACCAGCGAACATCTGACTGTGGGTTTAACAGAGGTGGTAGCTCTGCTTTGCTTTCCAGGTATTGTGTTTGTTCCATGATCATCCTGTTATGCTAATGCTGCTTCCTGGACGACAGAGCGTGCGGGAATCCATCTGTAAACCAAAAATGAAATGCTGTCAGACACAAAGCAGTCAGTAATCCTGTGAAAAAAATCTGCCCAAAGCGTCCCTGGATGGGTTGGATCATGTGTCTTGGCTGGCAGCTTCCTGCACACTGCCAGCTCACATCGCTCTGCAGGTCACTGAGCAACATCTGACGTGTGCTATTTCTGTGAATGGACCCAGTCTGTGAGGCAAGCTGCCTGTTATCAGGGCCCTTTCCCAAATCATCCTCATCCTCTGATTCAGAAATGCTGCATGCCTTTATGCCAAGTGGCCTGCACATGCCTGTCTCCTCTGGTTCTTTCAGAGCAGCCTCTTCTGCCACATTCTTCACTCATTTACTGCAACCTGTGGACTGTTTGGATTACAGTCTTATCGACGTAACAAATACAAATACTGAAATATAATAACAGAATAATAAAATGAATGATATTTAATTTAAACACTTCAAAAATAAAAACTTCACAAGAATAAAACAAGGCATTTAAAGCGACAAAAGATCATAAAAACAAGGCAAATGAAACTAGAAACATCAATAAAATCACAGACAACAGGATGCTGCAAAAATAGTGATGTAAAGTAATGTAGTAGTGATGTCATGTAAACTTTCCAAGAAAAGTATGAGATGTGCATGGTAATGATGGAAAATTTTACAGGTGCCATGGCTGTCGTTGCATCACTTACAAAAGTTGTTTTGTATGTTTTTCTCACTTAGCGTACATCTAATAACAATAACACAAGCTTGTTAATAATGAAAATAATCATTTTTATTCAATTATTATGGAAGTTGGACTTAAACAGTTAAGACTATCATTTTCTAAGTAGTCTGATATTGCCTGAATTCTTACTGCAAAAGAGTGTGTTGTGATGTCTGTATGTCTGAATCTAATATTGTGGCATAGTGTTTGAGCCCTATTTTTTTTTATTCAACACACAAGGATGATGCAAAAAAAAGTACACAAGGATAATGTGGGGAAAGAATCACACAGTTGTAATAAAATGCAACTTAAAATAGATAGAAAAAAGCCCTACAATATTTGAAATTGTATCATGAGTAAAATTGCATTTCTGTAGCAAATAAATGTATGAATAACTTAACATACACATATTTTAAATATTTTCACATTATTTTTGTGGCTAATTTCTTTTTTTTTTTAAATTGGGTTCTACAGTCCAGCCTTTCTCAACCAGGTTGCTGTACCCTGTGGTGCCTTCTGGCATCATCAGGGGTGTCTCCTAAATGGCTTAAATTCAATAAATCATTACCAGGAACATGCAGATCATCAGATATTCTGGCATATAATCAAAATTGTCTAGAAACCTCTTTCCTTGGGATCGTCTGGGTCAGCAAATGAATAGATTTATGTTGTTAAGGAATGCACAAGAGTCATGCTCCATGTCTTTTTCAGTTTAGTGGGTGGGCCAAAATGCTTTTTTATGTAGAATGATGTCTTTTTATCAGTACCCTTTTGCAAGGGTATGAAATACCAAAGGTCTGTTTCAATAATCAAACAAATAGATAAAACTACAGTACATAGCCCATGAACTCCAAAAAAAAAAAAAAAAAAAAAAAAATAGACTTGGTCCAGAGAATGTCATGCAAACCCTGTTTTAGTTGTTTCCTCTCCTTTGTTCCCCCATGCTAACTGAGTGTGATGCCATTTTTGAATGGTTCAAGCAAACACCAGTTTCCCGTCATAAAGACTTTATTTAACGAGACCTGAAAAATGCATAACTTCTTATCACGGGAACAGTGTGTGAAATACACAGGGTAAAATTAAATGCAATAAGTGTCCCCTTAGGGCTTCCGTAGTTTATTAGAAACGTAGACGAGATTCGTTTTTAATCTTCAACGATCTACAATGAGCAAGGGGAATCTTAACACAGAAAAAAAAAATGAAATCAATAAATATATAAGTCTTGGCTATGTCTCCTTTGACCACGTGCTCTGTGAACGCTCCAACTACGTATTGAAAACAACCGGTTACGTCAAGAAACCCGGAAGTTAGTGACAGTGAAGCGGGGAGGTTAGGGGTCTGCTGCACTGAGCTAAAGACTACATCTGAGACAACATCTACCTGACAGTTAAGTGACATTTGAAACAGCACCATGAGCCAGGAATATGACTCAAAATTACAAGTTGCGACAAGAGAAAAACTCCGTGCATTCAACTCTCTGCGTGGTGAGTTTAATGTTTGAGGAAGGTGTTGATCTGTTTACACGCTAGTATTACAACGCGTTTATGAACATCTGCTGTGTCTGCAGGTCGGGAGGTTCAGACTGGGGAGTTCTGGGATGTGGTGGTTATGACGGCTGTGGATGAGAGTCAGAGAGAGGTTTATGAGCTGCAGATCTCAGAGAAGGTACAGAGAAAAGAGCTTCCTCTTGGACCTCACTACAAGGTCTTCTCTGATCCACCTGGAGCTAAAATAGGTGAGCTGTTTAATTTAAATGCCATTTTTAAACTAAGGGGATAAATAATCATAAACATATTCAGTATCTCTTATATGACCTTGTGTTTTAAAGGTAATGGAGGCTCCACTCTGTATGCTCTGCAGCAGCTGAATGACTTGTATGGAAAAACACTGAGTACACTGAGGATCATCCTGATCCATGCAGGTTTGCTGATATTTCCTCTCAGCTTAACCTCCTCAGATATGAGCATTTGTTTGGAATGCATTTTTAGTTCCTCCCACTTATTGGGGACACGTAGTACTTCTTAAGTTAAAAGTTCATCCATTTCTTTGAAAAGGAATTTGTTCTTATCAAAAATATAAATTATAAATCTCCCAAAGGTCCTCTTTTGGCAAATGATGGAGATAAAAGACTTGTCGTGAACAAGCATGAACCAAATTTGAAATGAAAGTTCAGAATTTCTTGGAAATATTCCTTTTCCAACATAAAAATAAAAAAATAACATACGTATAACATATGTTGTTGTTATACTTTCCATAAAAGTGCTGTGAAATTCAGTAAATTTCAGAAAAAAATTGAAGCGAATTCCCAAAATTTCGAGAGGGACCTGGATGCATTGGAGGACCTCCACTTCACACCGGAAGTCGGATGAGCACCGCCATATCTCGTCCTCCAGTACCGGAAGTCACTTGAACTGAACATCTTCTTTATTGCAGGTGGTCTGGCACAATAAACGCTGAACCAGAAGTACTTCGTATACGTGTGAAAAAGGCAGTCAGAATGGAAAGCTCAAACGATCAGATTAATATATATGTATGTTAATTATTTATATATTCAAAATAAAAAATATCTATCCATATATGACACTGTATTATATATAAAGTTATTTTATTTTAAATCCTGCAGTACATCTTTTTATTTAACTGAGAAAATACAAGGAAGTGGATTCTGTTTTTATGTTTCACTGTCAGTTATTATTCTAACATCGATCATTTGTTATAAATGATTCATTAAAATCCATGTAATCTTGTCGTTGGAGCCTTTTATTCCAAGAGCTTGCACAATCCTTGTCTACTGTATTGAACGACATAGCGACTTGCCTCTAGCAACATGGCGGCGATGCCAGCCAGCCAATCTTCCATCGCATATTATGTCTATGCTCAGTGATTCGTGAATTTGGATCATAAGTTGATTCTTTAAAATTAATGTAACATTATCACTGTGCTTGGTAACCCGAAAATTTGCAAATTTTTTGTCTACTTGTATTTCCTTACTTGGCAGACTTGCCTCTATTAACATGGCGGCAACACACGGAGAAAAACAACAAAGAAGACGTTCAGTTCAAGTGACTTCTGCTATTAGAAGCTGAGATATGAGGTCAATTTTCTGACTTCAGGTGTGAAGTTGAGGTCCTCGGATGCATCCAGGTACTCTTGAAAATTTCAAAGCAAAATACCCCTAAAATGAAATATCAAATCCCCCAAAATTTACAAATACATTTCCCAAAATTCCCTGAAAATTATGGATCGTTCCCTCAAACATTCAAACAAATCAATTGAATTTTACTTAGAACCTTCAGAAATTTCCATGAAATATCTAAAAATTTCCAAACAAATTTCCTGAAACATCTAAACAAACTTTCCACATTCCTATGAAAGTACCAAAAAATTCTGTGCAAATTTCCCCTAAATTTTTCAAATATTTCCAAAATGTCAACATTTCCTTCAAAATTCCAGACAGTTTCCAAGCAAATTCCCTTAAAATTCATATCTTATTACCCCAAATATACAATACATGCTTTAAAATTTAATGAAAATTAGGGGACAGTTCCCCAAACATCCAAACAAATTCACTGAAATCTATACATACATTTCTCAAATTTCAATGTAATTCACAAAAATTTCCCTATATAAATTTCCCCAGACCTCCAAACAAATCACCCACTTTTACATGAAAGTGCCAAAAAGTCAAAGCAAATTTTCCTTAAGTTTGTTCAAATATTCCCTGAATGCACACATTCCAATAAGAATTTCCACTATAATGTCCCATGAAATTTCATAAAAACACTGCAAAACATTCCCTATCATTTCAAATCAAAGTCCCCCTGAAATAACATTTTGCATTTCACCAAATGTACTAATACATTCCCCCAAATTCAATGAAAATGATGGAACAGTTCCCCAAAACATCTCATGAGAATAAGAGAACTTAACCCCCAACAAATTCCCTGAAATTTACATAAAAATTTCCCACATTTCTATGAAAATACCTAAAAATTTCTAAACAAATTTCCCGAAATATCCAAACAAATTTCATAAGTTGCCATGAAAGTGCCAAAAAATTCAGAACAATTCCCCCCCAAACTTTTAACAAAACTCTCTAAAATATGCAAACACATGCCCCATTTTTTTACATACTCTTAATTTTCCAAGGAACTTTCCCAAAATATCCAAACAAGTTCCTTAAAAATTCCATGAAAGTTCCTGAAAATTTCAAGGCAATTTATACTAACATGCAAATTACTTAAACTGGACAACTAGACCAAAATTCTAACATAACAAATTATAACTATGTCGAAAGAAAGCCAAAATGTAATGTCCTGACATGTACATGCAGGGTCTTAGGAAGTTAATCTAGTAATGCATTTATGATTCCTCCATTTATTTCATGACTGGGTAATCTGGTTACTCTCATTTTACATAAAAACTGAGTAAAGTAGGACATTTTGTGAATGAAACAAGCTGGAAAATGTATCTTTCTCACTTTTCTTACACACAAAAATAACCGAAATGATTAGCCTATTATCACTAACTCTTATCAATGAATGACTCAGAAAAAAATTAGTAATGTATTAGCTCTACAGATACTACCTAAGGTATCTCCATCTGCTAAAACATCTGAAAACAAAGACAGGTTAAAAAAAAACAGAATAATGAGTTTCTTTTTGCGTTAAAAACTAATTGAAAGTCCCTTTTCAAAGTCCATCCATATGACTGCATTATTTAAGGACCAATACTTTTGCATTTTCCAAGGTATTTCCTACTTAACCATTTCCTGTCCCTCTTCTAGGTGGATGGAGTCAGCGTTTGCCCAGTGCCAGCGCCCTGGGGAAGATCTTCACTGCCCTGCCACTTGGAAACCCTCTCTACCAAATGCTGGAGCTCAAATTGGCAATGTATGTGGATTTCCCTCGCCACATGAAGCCTGGTGTGCTGGTGACATGTGCAGATGACATTGAGATCTACAGCATTTCAGAGGACGAGAGTGTTAGGTTTGACAAACCTGGCTTTACAGCTTTGGCTCACCCCTCCCCGCTGTCTATCGGCACTACACACGGAGTGTTTGTGTTGCTTTCACATGAAAACTCTTCTAATTACTCAGAAATGCAGAACACCTCCTGTGTTCGTTACCTGCACAAGCCGAGCATTCAAAAGATGCGAGAGAGTGGAGCTGTTTGTCAAAGGCAGAGCGGTTGTTTTTCTCTCTCTGACACAGAGTTTGTCTACACAGACAGCACGTATTACATCGACTCTGATATGGCAAAGTCTCTTCTTAACCTGCTGAAGGAGCTGGGGCCTTTGGAGGTTGAAATAGACGCATATGGGGACTTTCTCCAAGCACTGGGCCCTGAAGCTACAGTAGACTATACCAAAAACACAGCAAATGTGAGCAAAAAGGAGAGCAGTCTGGTGGAAATCAGACAAAGGATCTTCAATGGTCTAAAAGGGACTCCTCTGAATGTGATTCTCCTGAACAACTCCAAGTTTTATCACATAGGAACCATATCAGAGTACCTCTTTCACCTCACGCAGGATGTGATCCTGAGACAGGAGCTGGGCCTGCTAACATCTGCATTCAGCATCCACTCCTGTGATGGCTCTTCAGGTGGCTGTGTCATGTTTAGTGTCCTCGATTCCAGCTGTTCTGTGGGGGCCGGGTCGGTGGTGGAGTACTGCAAACTGGGAGCAGGGGTTTCTGTCGGTAAGGGGTCTATCGTCAGCAGCTGCTGCATCAGTGCAGGCCTCTCAGTGCCTGATGGAGTCTTCATACACTCACTTTGTGTCAGCTATGAGCAACAGGCCAAGTATGTGACTGTCTTCTTTGGGATAAATGATGACTTGAAGCACGGCGTTGAATCTCCTGCGTTCATGGAGGAGCTGAAACTCTCTGGTTTCAGCTTGTCTGAGTGTTTGTCTCTCTGGGGAATGAAAAATGAAGCCCTGAATTTCTCTGGAGATCCATCCCACTGTAGCCTGTGGAATGCTTGTTTGTTTCCTGTTTGCTCAGATCAGCAAAGCTCATTCTCAATGTCTGTGGAGATGCTGCAGGCCGTCCTGAATGGCTCCACATTCACCTTACCACAGGACACGAAGCTGATGTCTATGCAAGAGTCTTTAGAGTGTAAAAGACTGCAGGAGATGTTAAAGTTTAGGAGGACGCTTTATGATGACATCATACAGTTAAAGCAGGGCAAATAACTGCAATAACCTGGACAACGAGAACGTGTGATGCTGTCTGTTTAAGTAAGGCGGCAAATCTCTGATATTCTAAATGATCACTCTTGAAATGTGCAGTTTCTCTCTTTAAATCCAATTCATTAAAACAATTAGAAAGAGAGAAGGAAAACTATACTATAATACTATAATATAATAGCAGAAATCTAGTTTTCTGAACTTTTTAGGGGACATATCCCCAAAAAATGAGATTCATCACCAAATGTTAGTTGTAGCAGACGGTTGATTCCTGCTGCACATCAGAGTGGTGAGAGAGGGGGTGTGGTGCAGCAGAGGAGAGTGTGTTAATTGTAGACACCTGTTAGCAGAGAGGGAGAGACAACGACACTCTGGAGGGACTTTGAAAGAGAACAGACAGAGTGCATCCCCCTCCCCTCCACACAAAAGGCCTTGACCATGGAGTTTTGGGTATTTGACTTTGCTTGAACTTTGTCGGTGGTTTGATTTGTGAGCCATTTAAATTATATGGAACTGTTTTGGCACATCAGAATCATTATCTGAGGGATTTGATTTGTTAATGATTGATGAAATGCATGGAAGATTTTGGTGGGGTATCTGATTAACAAACTGTTGAGGCCCTTAATCAAAGTGGTTTGCTGTTGTATTGCTAATAATTTCCTTTAAGAATTACTGTGTTTCTGTTGCCCTGAATTTTGGTGTAAAGAAAGACAAAAGGAACATAACTGATCTTCAGCCTTCATTACTTTTGTAGCAGATAGATATTTACATTAGGCCTTAAATATATTTTCTCTACCATGAGATTTTAAATTATAACGCCTGGCGCCTAATTTAAATGACAGCAATACAAATATTTTCTGACCTTTAGTCACACTGCAAAGTAGAAAATCTTATTTCGAGACACTCAACAACTAAGATATGCTCACTACATGGCATTGATTAGATATTAAGCAAATGCACTTACTGTGATCTGAGTTCTGCAGTGTAGGGATGGAAAAAGGGGAGAGATGCACACTATTAAAGCCATGATATTGGTATCAGCAGATATAAAAATTTCTGCTGATATTTACTGTAGATACACTATATGGGAGAATGTATTTGGACACACCTGTTTTATTGAATTATTGAATTTTTATTATTGAACTCAGGTGTATAAAATCAAGCACCTAGCCATGCTGTCTCAATTTACAAATATTTGTGACACAAAATGGGGCGCTTTAAAGAGCTCAGTGACTTCAAGCGTGGTACTCTGATGAATGCCGCCTTTGTGCTGAGACAGTTTGTGAAAGTTCAGCCCTGCTGGTTATTCCACAGTCAACTATAGGTGCATTTATTTAAAAGTGGGAGTGTTTAGGAACAACAGCAACTCAGCCACAAAGTGGACCACTTAAATTCACAGAGTGCATGGAGCACAAAAGTCGCCAACGCTCTGCTGATTCCATAGCTGAAGAGTTCCAAACTTCCACTGGCATTAATGTAAACCCAAAAACTGTTCAGCAGGAGCTTTATGAATGGGTTTCCATCGCCAGTCAGCTGCATGCACGCCTCACATCACCAAGTCCAATGCCAAACTCCAGAAGGAGTGATGTAAAGCACACCAAAACTGCACTGGGGAGCAGTGGAAACCTGTTGTGTGGAGTGACAAAACATCCTTCTCTGCTTGGCAGTTAGATGGGTGTGCCTGGATTTGGATGCCAGGAGAACGAAACCTGCCTGACTGCATTGTGCAAACTGTGAGGGTTCTGGATGAGGCATAATTAAATAGGGCTGTTTTTCAGGGTTCGGAGACCAGATCTTCTGACCCAACATCAATGTCTGACCTCATAAATGCTATACAGAATGAATGGGCTCAAATTCCCACAAAAACACATCAGAATCTTATAAGAAGTATCCTGAGAAGAGTTTTTATTGATTTATAATTAATGCTGGTATTTGCAAATAATCACATTACAAAGTGCTCATCAAATCACTAGAATATTCAAATAGAACAATGTTTTTGTTCATTTCTCTGAAACAGATGAAACCTGCTCTGTATCTTATTCAAATTCAACTTTTCAAATAGAAAAGCATGCAGTATTCAGCAATATCACAATAACAAAATGAAGTATAATAATTAAATATTAACGAGTGCCTGCCAGCTGTAACCCACCATTTCTGTGTCTATAAATTCATGTTTTAACAGTGTTTGCAACATGTCTCCCCTGTTTTCAAATGAATCCAGAATGCTCCTTTTCCCCCCAAAACTAGATTGACACCATGTCATCTAAGAGTAGCTGATAGCTGGCTGGAGCTCCATCTCACTGAATAAAATGTGAAATGACGGGCATAATAATACAAATTAATAATAATTGTTTGAATAATTGCTTTACATTATAAAATAAAATGTAAAACAATGCTAAAAAGTGATTAAAAACATTGAGCACAACAGCTGAGCTTTAACAGAGGGAGATAAATAGTCAGGTTATACAGACAAAAATTAAACAGACAACTTTAAATTGGTAACAAGGTAATAATACAAAGCATGCATCTAATAAGTACACTGTAAAGATCCTTAGGGAGGAAAGCATTACTTGTTTACATCAAATTATTTTTTTGATTTGTTGCAATAAAGTGAAGTTTTTGCAAGAAGTTTGTGTTTTATGCTCACTTTGCAATGATAAAATTGTGATTAATTGTGCAGCTCTATTCTTCATTACAGTGGCCACTTTGAGTCCAGTATTTATCAGGAATATAAGAACAAGTCTGGAAAGTAATCAGTTAGCCTTCTAGTAAGAAAAACAATAAACATGCACCATTTATAAGGTTTTATGACAAGGCTTCCTTTGTTTTCATACTGTAGACTCACACACATTGATATAAGCCTGCTTGCATATGGGGGGAGATCAGTTGTCGTAGTTGTCAAGCATTCCACTGAAATGTGTTTATTTTTAGCCCACAGACACGATCCCCCCCTTTATCTGGACCTGAGCAATTGTGGCAGAGTGAGAGATTGTATTACTGAGTTACTGTAGTAAACCAAACTACACAGCACATTTGACAAGAGACAGACCTTATCAATGGGAAACTACAAATCAAGACCCTCTCAGACGTGTACAGGTAACATGTTTTTTTTCTGTCTGATCATTTTAACGTAAGATGGAGAGTAAGGTGTTTGTTGAAGGAGGAACGACTGGTGGGTTTGTGTTCTTCTATTGGCAGCCATGTTGTGCAAGTCTTAGTAAAACTGAGTGACATTTACATCAATTCAAGCTTGAGAGGATGTGGTCTGTGCTGTTTTTAATACAGATTTACCCAAAAAGATAAAACATGCATGTGGCTAACGACAGGAAATAGAATTGACCTTATACTGGGATTTTTAACACTAATGATGGGACTGTGAAGATGAATGGAAGAAGAAGGTTGGCGAGTCGTACTCTGTCATCATCGAGAAGTTGGAAGACGACCTCCAGCTCAAAGAGAGTGAGCTTGTAGATCTCAGACTGGCTTTCAGGTGACTTCAACACTCTCTTTGTTTTAAAAAATAATCGAGTCTGCATGAGTTTGATTTAACAAGCATCCTTCTCCTTGTTGGTTTTTCAGCTCTGATGAGGCGTTTCAGAAGGTGAACTTGAGCTACCGGACAGAGAAGGGGCTGTCGCTGCTACACCTCTGCTGCGTGTGTGGAGGTATGCATGACTACTAGAGGCTATTAATAACTCCCAGACAAAATGTGACGGTGGAGGAGAGGATTACTGTGGACTGACTGAGGTTACAGTATTGTCTGGAGATGACCTTTCTATTTAACACCACACAGATTTAAACACCAAATATGAAAAAAAATGTCTGGATGAAAAGAAAACATTTGTATCTTTCAACCTTTTTTCACACAAAATAAAACACATTTTTTACAATATAAATGTGTATAACCAGGTAACAAGGACCATATCCGCACTCTGATTCATAGAGGCCTACGTCCCTCCAGACTGTCCAGGAATGGCTTCACCGCACTTCACCTGGCTGCTTACAAGGTATTAAACAGCACTATTACAGCATTAAAACATTTTGCATAATTGTCATACATGTTTCAAGCAGATACTAATATAGTTAAAGATGACTAAGTAGATACAAAATGTAGTTTTTAAATGAGGGTTTCATTTATCAAGGAAAAAAAAGACATTCAGGCATCTACCTGGCACCATGTGAAAAAGTAATCACAGAAGTCCCACCACATCTCAGAGAGTATCTTTTTGATAGAGTACAATGAACTCATTGTCATTCTCAAGACACCAGTTTGAGATGATTTGAGCTTTGTGACATGGCATGTTATCTTGCTGGATGTAGCCCTCAGAAATGGGTGAACTGTGGTCATGTAGTTATGTACATTGTCAGCATCAATACTCATCTAGGCTGTGGTCTTTAAATGGTGTTCAACTGGTGGTAAGGGGCCAAAAACCTGCAAAAAAAAAAATCCCCCACACTGTTGCACCACAACCAGAAGCCTAAACCACTGATACAAGGTAGGATGGATCCATGCCTCGATGTTGTTTATGCCAGATTCTCACCCTACTTTTTGAATGACCCAGCAGAAATGAGACTCATCAGACTGGACGTTGTTTCTCCAATCTTTAGTGTCCAGTTTTGGAATGTCCATGTAAACTGTAGCCTCAGTTTACTGTCCTGACCTGGCACCCCATGTGGTCATCTTCTGCTTTAGCCCATCTTCAAGGTTTGGCATGTTGTACAGTCAGGGATAGTCCTTCATATACCACGGTTGTAGCAAGTTTTTATTTTAATTACTGCCACCTTTCTATCTGCTCTAAACTGTCTGGAAAAAGCATTTTTATCCCAGAGAACTGCTATTCACTTGATATTTTCTCTTTTCTGACCATTCTCTGCAAACTCTTGAGATGACTGTGTGTAAAAATCTCGGTGAATCAGCAGTTTGAGATATACACAGACTGGCATCAACAACCATGGCACATTCAAAGCTACTTTAATCACCTTTCTCCCCCATTCTGATGCTCGTTTTAAACTTCCGCACATCCATCATATGCCATAATGCATTACCATGTGTAACAAACAGTTAAAGAAGTATACAACATGGCTGCGAGTGTATATCTGCCTTTGCCTTGTCATGTTTTTCTGTGTCTAAGAGATGTTTGAGTTTTGCCACATGGTGGAGTGCAAGCACACAAAGAAATGATTAGCTGCAAGTCTGAGCTGTTGCTATTAAGAGATGTGATGCAGGCAGAGCAGTCATTCAGCTATTTAATTAACTGATTGAGAACAGTACATATTAAACAGTCAACCAGGAACACACTTCAGGGTGTACACTTTGAAGTGTACACTTCATGAGTAATTGTAACGATTCTTTCCATGTTTCTGCACCTCAGGACGATGCTGAGTTGGTGACTGCTCTCCTCCACGGAGGTTCAGATGTGCAGCAGCTGGGTTACGGCGCCCTCACTGCCCTGCATGTGGCCACGCTGGCTGGGCACCATGAAGTGAACTTTTTTTTTTTTTCCTTGAGAGGAGGGGTCATTTCAGCAGATTTCCAGTTTTTCCTCACATCTGCTCATTCATAATTTGCCATTTTTTCTCCAGGCAGCAGATATCCTCCTGCAGCATGGAGCTCATGTGAATGTTCAGGATGCTGTGTTCTTCACCCCCTTGCACATAGCATCTTACAACGGAAATGAGCAGGTGCATCAGTCAAATAAACCAACTCCTGTCTTTTTTATTGATAGGCATGAAAGTTATAAATAATTCATCCATTTTGCCTCTATTTTTCTCAGTTGGCAAAGCTGCTGCTGAAGTTCAATACAGATGTGAATGCGAGCGGTGAGGTGGGGGACCGACCTCTGCACCTCGCTGCAGCTCGAGGTTTCCTTGGAATCATCAAGCTGCTGTTGGCTGACGGCACCAAAGTTAATGGTGAGAAAAGTTATCCTTCTTTTCCTTTCTTATACTTTTAAAGTAGTCTGTGTTCACATTTATATGAGTCGTAAATAACACAAATAAAACAACTAGAGAAGACCATGTGCAAGGGCACCTTAGGTGGAAACTGGCCATCATATATTCAGCTGCAAGTCAACAATTATCTGTAGGGTCACATAAATGTAGTATCCTCCTCCTCTGTAACAGAACTAGCTCATTTCTCCCACATAGTAACAAAACCTGCTTCTTCAAGTCTTAAGGAGAAAGTCATTTTTTTCCATTTCATCATATTCTTTATTCAGGCCCATCCTCTAGTTTCCTGCATGGCTGGAAGATTATTCCACTCTGTTGATAAACATGACTGTAAGAAGTATTTTTAAACCTTTCCTTTCCACCCTTTTTTTTAGTCAATGCCACTGACAATGAAGACCATGTTCCTCTGCACTTCTGTGCCCGCTTCGGTCACCATGAGATCATCCGCTTCCTCCTCCAGGGCAACTTTGGTGTTCAGCCTCACTCTGTCAACATCTATGGAGACACGCCATTACACCTGTAAAGGTTTTTACACAGTGTTAATCCTTTGTTAGTGCTCAGTACATGAAATTTAGTGCTGTATTTGGTTCCTCCAGGGCCTGCTATAATGGGAAGTTTGAGGCAGTGAAGGAGATTATGCAGCTTTCTGGCACAGAGAGTTTGTCAAAGGAGAATATATTCAGTGAGACAGCTCTGCACAGGTACAGCCTCACGTGCTCCATCTTTATATAGACTCTAACACGTGCTGTGAATTGTTGTTGAATATCTAAGCAGCACCTTTAACCTGTTATTCATGCTGCTGCGAGGTGATAATGAGTGTGTATCTTGTGTCACAGCGCATGCACGTATGGTAAAGACCTGGAGATGGTCAAGTTCTTATTAAGTCACAACGCCATGACCATCAACTGTCAGGGCAGAGACGGACACACAGGTCCTCTTTCTGAACGCCTTGATATAAATAGTAAAGTGTTCAGAATTATAATTGTTTAACATATTTGATTCCTTTATTTAGCTCTACACAGTGCATGTTATCACGGACACATCCGTCTGGTGCAGTTCCTCCTGGACAGCGGAGCAGACATGAACCTGGTGGCCTGCGACCCGAGCAGGTCCAGTGGGGAGAAGGACGAGCAGACGTGTCTGATGTGGGCTTATGAAAAAGGTCTGTTTTTGTGGAAAAAAAATAAGAGCTGAGTTGTGGAGAAAGGCGTAATAAAAAATTAATAATGTTGTTCTTCTGTGTTCTTCTTTTTTTTCCCACAGGCCATGATGCCATCGTCACCTTACTGAAACACTACAAACGTCCAGACGACTCCCCCTGCAATGAATACTCCCAGCCAGGAGGGGGTGAGTCAAGCCAGGGAAAAGGTTGATCTGGATAAGAGCGCAGACTTGCTGTCATCCTAGTTTGTCAAGCTAGACTGAACTTTTTCAAACACAGACTTACCAAATACAGAATGCCAGCGCTTTAAATGGGACTTTACACTTCACACGGGGGTTGAAAAATCTGCACAAATGGACTATTTGTGGGATATTTTATGCAGACCAATTTTTTTAACAAACCTAATGTGTACCTTATCTAATTTGTCACTGAGGAAAAACAGCATTCCGGAGATAAATATAGAGAAAAATGTAAATGATAATTGTATATGAGCTTGCATAACACGTTTCTAGTTGTCTGATAGCACTTTTTACACTCCATGCATGTCACACTTCAACTTTCACACACATTTTTACACTAATGGTGGAGGCTACCATGTAAAGTGTCCATCTAACTAATAGAGAGGGGGCTGCAGATCTCTGACATCCACTGTTCATTTGAGATGCCATCTTTTTCAGGATGGAAATACACACTAAAACATAAGTAATAAAACCAGATTAAACTTCTGTCCAGGGTCAAGGTGAGGGTTGAGGTAACCTGACCTGCAAAACCTGATTAAAACATTTACTAAAGTAAAGGAAATGGTCTACTTTCAGGGAAAAAAGCTTATCCTCCATGAGACATTCTAACGCTGCAAGCGTAGCGTATGTAGCTCTGTTAGCTGCATAAGCAATGTAGCTAATGTAGCTAAAGCTAAGCTCACAAAGAGGCTACATAAGCTATGTAGCTATGTTCTTTATGTTACGTTAGCTCTAGCTGTGTTTACTAAAGCTCACATTGCTAAAGCTAACTAAGCTACATTAGCTTATGTAGTAACATTAATTATGTAGCTAGCATAGCTATGTTAGCTTTTAGCTAAAGCTACAGAACTTAAAGCTAAAGAAGCAAAGTGAGCCACAGTTTATATAACTAGTTCTAAAACAGCTCTAGACATAATTTTATAAAGGCCTAGTTATTATTGTTGAAAAAAATCCTTTATTTTTTTTACTGCTACACTTTCTGCTATGTCACTGTAATGATCAAATTTATCAATTCAAGCAAAATATTAAATATATCTGATTTATCACATGTTGTTCCTGCAAATACAGCCTAGACCTACTCTTTTACTGGGATTAGGATAATATACTTTTGGGGGGTTAAAGTAATCCCAATCTTATTAAAAAGTTCTGAGCAAAACAAACAAGAGTTTTTTTTTTCTAGAATAAAAGGACTGGGTTACCTGATGATATCTATTTTTTCTTTTTTTTTCTCAAACATTTTTCTTTGACCAATATTTTAATGCTTAATCCTCTCTGAAAGCTTTAATCTAACTCAGATTACCCTTTAACAACCTGGCCCAGGACTAAAATTAGCCAGGTCTTCTCGTGAATGTGTCTAAACATGTTGTCTCTCTTCCAGATGGCTCCTATGTTTCTGTCCCGTCTCCTCTGGGGAAGATCAAAAGCATGACTAAAGGTAGTGAGGTGGAGTGAGGCACGGAGAATTTCACACACATCACATCCCAGTCAGCTGTCATCACAACACACACTCTATGTGTTACCAAGGGAGAGGCTTAGATGCTGATGATGACAGTTTTCTGTTTTTTCTCATCAGATGTGTACTAAAATCTGATATTCTCACTTTACATCTAACTAGGACTTCCACCTGGTGGTCATGTGCCTCTGTGAGGTACACAATAAACAAACAGTGAAAGTACTGTGGTGGGGAGAGGACAGCTGGGGTGTTTTTTGATTAGTAGATTTATGATTATAAGAAAGTAGAAATGATTATAAAAGAACTGTTGCTGTTGGAAAACGTAGGAAGTTCTCCCTCAGGTCTAAGTGTAGGTTTGTGCCAATTGTGACAAAAAATTAATACATTTTTTGAGATATTGTGCGCGTAAGATTTGAGGTCACTGTGACCTTGACCTTGTACCTTCAAAATCTAGAAATATCATCCTTGAGTCATAGAGGATATTCGTTTAAAGTTTAAAGAAAAACCCTCAAAGCATTATTGAGATACATGAGACCCAATGACCTTGCCCTTTGACCTCTGTATACAACCGTGTCATCCTTTAGTCAGAATTGACATGTATTCAAACATGGTAGAAAATCCATATTTGCACATAATACATGTAATGGCTCTCAGTGAAGTAATACTTCCACTGTATCAACCTATATACACTATATGGACAAAAGTATCGGACCACCTGACCACTACAACAACAGGGACATGACATTGTATTCAAGCACACAGACTTTAATACAGAGCCTGCCCCTCCCTATACACAGACCACACACAGCGTGTTTGGCCTTTTCCCATGTGGAGGGCCTCATACCAGAGTCTGCTTAGGGCCTAACAGGGGCAGCCCTGAGTTAAAGTCAGTTTTAGTAGATAGACTGGTAGATCCTGACAGAGAGAGAGAGATCAATGAACTTTATTAATCCCAAACTTAGAAAGTGTGGTGTTATGTCAGCCAGTTATGCTGGCTAATTCACTTTTAAGTCAAAGTTTTACCCTATAAACAGTGGGAGATTACTAAGTAGCACATTCAATCTGCCTGAAATATAGTCATCTATAGTTCATTATACATTGAACCCAGACCATTGTTTGAGTGTTTGTCCAGATACAAATAGATTCTTCTTCAATGTGCATATTAACCTAGATATCTCCAAATAAATGTCATTTTGTTGTGGTTTTGTAATGGTTTTATTTTCAGAGAAAGCAGAAGTTCTCCTGCTCAGAGCCAGCCTCCCCTCTCACTTCCACCTTCAGCTGTCTGAATTGGAGTTTAATGAAATCATTGGATCAGGTAACTCCTCTCTGATTTATTTTCAATCAGTGTTTCTCCTTGAATCTTTGAATTAATGTGAATGATCTGATTGTAATACAGAGTCTTGACTCTGTCTCATTCTCAGGCTCCTTTGGAAGAGTCTACAAAGGCAAATGCCGAAACAAGATTGTTGCCATCAAACGGTACGTGTGCATTAAAGATAAACCTCATAAGATGACAGATTTTGCATTTACTAAAGTTAAAATTATGTTTTATCCCTGATGTTTGTAGCTATCGAGCCAATACGTACTGCTCAAAGTCAGATGTGGACATGTTCTGCAGAGAGGTGTCCATCCTCTGTCGACTCAATCATCCCTGTATCATCCAGTTTGTGGGGGCGTGTTTGGACGACCCCAGTCAGTTTGCCATTGTGACCCAGTACGTCTCTGGAGGCTCGCTGTTCTCTCTGCTGCACGAGCAGAAGAGGTGAGGAAGTGTATTTCGCACTGGAGCTTAACTTGTATTATATCATTAATAATGGCAGTGCTCCACTCGCTCCCTAAACCCCTAACCACTGAACCTCCGTACCATTCTCATCTTTAACAATTTTAAGAATGTACAACACAATAAAGGGCAAGATAACCCCAGACTTCATCACATACAGTAAAGGTTAAGAAATAGACACACTTTATTATAATGCTGTTAGTTAAACCACAGCAAATTACAGCCTCAGTACCACAGGGGAATCAAAAACCACGTTTCTATTTTAAATCTTACACATCAAAGGATCCTTTTATTGACCTTCTGTAAAAATCTGTCACTGTTAAGCTGCTGTTTAATAAAGCAATGAAAGATTCAAAGTTCAGATCTTTAAATTGGTTTAATGAAATTATTCACCCTCATTAAAGAGCTTTCAGTCCGATGTTAAGATCTAAAGAGAGCTTAAACTACTTAAAGAAGTAACTCAGTGATTTACAAAGACGTGTTTGCACAGCATAGTCAACTGTTTCATGTCTCATTATCCTCTTTGGAAGTTTCCTCTCAGTTGGGATCATCATTGATCCAGATGAAGTGTTCATCTAACTGTGCAGCCAGGTGCTGCCTTTATAGACTGCCCTATCGATCTGTGTAAAGTGCTGTGTGTGATTGGCAGGGACCATTGATCTGGCACTAAGTGGCTGCTGCTTTAATGATGTGTCAATGGACAGGCTGATCGACCTGCAGTCCAAGCTCATCATCGCCATCGACGTGGCCAAGGGCATGGAGTACCTGCACAACCTCACCCAGCCCATCATCCACCGGGACCTCAACAGGTGGGTGCATCAGCGTATGAGGTGGGCAGTGTGGAATAACTGCTGTCACCACTGATAACACGTGTGCTTCCTGCAGCCATAATATCCTGCTGTATGAGGATGGACATGCTGTGGTGGCAGATTTTGGAGGTAAGAGACATTTTGCAGTGTTTATATTTACATATACACATTTCTAAAAGTAACACTGAACTGAATGACTTTTTATGATGAGGCACATGCAGATGCTGGCTGTGCACCTCATTCATTTATGTCTTTGGGTGCCTTGGAATGAGATACTGAACACTAACATCAATATTACTTATCAAGACAAAAGTAAAAGCCATTTGCTGTAGATATGTTTAGTAGTATTAGCAATGCAGGCCCTATTTCTTGCTTTTATATCTCGGAATAAGAATTATATCTGGACTTTTCAGACAAATGTAGTGCAAGGTAAGTTGAATGAGATCTTTTTGATGAGAAATTATACAAACACATGTTTGCGCCATCGTGGTTTACAAAGCTAGCAACACAAGATGTGCAGCCCTTTTAAGTGATCTTTCAAAAGCACTTGACACAGCGGTCAACACAATGCTGAAGCAAAGCCTGGTTAGAGTAGGTCCGTCTCAACAAACTATTAGCTGGATTGTCCGCTAGAAGGTTCACTTCTGACTCTCTTAAAGGAACAGAGTGCCTCAAGGGTCAGTCCTGGGGCCACTCATTTCATTCTTTGTATTACTAACACTGATCGAAATGTGTCTAATGCAGTTTTTTATGTTGATGACACTGTACTGTTTAGCTAAACATCCACCCCAGACCAAGCTCTTTTAATACTGTTCAGCAGAATTTTTATGATTTAAACTTGTTTTAAATGCAGACAAATCAAAAAGCATGCTGTTTCAAATGCTACAGCTAACCCACAGAACCTGTCCATAATCGGCACTTCTCAGAAATCTTTGTGTTTTGATTTATGACTCACTCTCTCTCTCTCTCTCCCTCTTACGTCCCACATTCAGCCACCGGTAAAAGGGTTAAAAACTGAAGCTGAGTTTCTATTTCAGGATTTTCTTTTGAATTCGAAAGAGACTGGTTGCTGCAACTTTTATGTCAGTATTGGACTATGGAGATGTTTAGTCCATGCACGCCTCGCCTTGGGGTTTACATGCTCTAGACTCTGTGTATGATGGAGCTCTGAGGTTCATCACTAACGTTAAAGCCCTTGCCCATCTCTGTTTGTTGTATGAACATGTTGGATGGTCTTCTTTATTGTTGACTGAAACAGTCTAATCTACAAGGCTATCCTCGGTCTGTTTCCTTCATATCGTCTGGCCTACATCAGTCAGAGGAGTTCTGGATCTTTGTTCTCAGGATGTTTTCTTACTGAGGGTCAGAACTGAACTTGGAAAGGGCCTTTAAATTTGCTGCTTCCTTTGGCAGGAAGAAATTACAAAAGGACTTATGACCTGGTCTGATTGGGTGCTTTTAAGAGGAAGCTGGATGACATGAAAGCAGGCACATTTTTCTGTTGGCTAGACGTTCTACCTGATCTATGGAGGGGCTTTATGATTGTGGTCCAATTTTGACAAATATTTATTTATTTAGTTCTTGTTTTCTAGTTTGCTAATTTGCTTGTATGTATGGCTGCTCATTTTCTTTTTAACTGTGCTGCTTCCTGTCTTGGTCAGGACACTCTTGAAATAGATTTTTAATCCCAATGAAGTTTTCCTGGTTAAATAAAGGTTAAATTTAAAAAATAATCACATAAAAGTCCTTCTCCTTCTTGTGAAATGTGACACTGAAGAATTCAGTGCTTCTGTATAAGCTGAATTATTTTCATTGGAGAGTGCTATGAGTGCAGTAAAAAAAAGCAGCTGACATTTAGCATTTTTATGCTGAGGAAGCTGAGTGCTGGAAATGCTGGACCACACTGGTTTAATTGAAAAGGAGGGTCTTGATTTCACAGTCTTATATTGTTTGAAACGAACAAAGTCACAAAATCATTCCGTCTATAGAAGCGAACTTCTATGATTTTTTTTTTCAACTACTCAAACCCAAACCCTTCATCGAATCTTTTGCTTTATATTTGCATTAATTTACATTTTATCTTTGCTTTGACACATCTAAACTTTCAGGGAAGTATTTATTATTTTGTCCATTATTTTACCATGATGAGTTTATAATAATACTGACAATCAGATATTCCAAGTGACTGAGTTTAAAGCTGAACAACCTATTTTCCAGTGTATTATGTGTATGAGTTTCTCTTTCCTCTGCAGAATCTCGATTCCTTCAGTCTGTGGATGAGGACAACATGACCAAGCAGCCAGGGGTCAGTGATATTTCCTGTTTATTTGATAACACACCCAGACCTTTATGGAATATTTTCTTCTTTTTTCCACTTGCCAAACACTCTCTCACCCCACTTCCAGCATTTATAGAAGAATAAAGGCACTCTGCATTATGCAAGTGAGTGTTGTTATTTTGCAGGAGTTCAAGCCAGAGCTTCTTCTGGCACCTGCCATCAATTACCAGAGAAAAAAAAATCTGCCTTCATGCAGAATTTTAACTCAATGTGCTGAGTCATCATTCCTCAGAGTGCTTGGCCTGCAGTTTGGTGTTAAGTGTGTTACACCTCATGGGAGCTGCCTGTTGTGAGGAGGATCTTGCCCTTGCTGGGACACAGAGTTTATGACAGTAAAGGCCTCATTTATACAAGTGTGTGCGTCCCTGCATGCAACAGCACTTGAACATACCAGTAATATGATCAAACATTAGTGATACAGATCTATTTAGCATCAGTATATTTGCTTTATCTTCAGCGTGTTTACACTTACCTGTGTCTCATGTGTTTGTGCAGAATCTGCGTTGGATGGCTCCTGAAGTGTTCACACAGTGTACTCGCTACTCAGTGAAGGCCGACATGTTCAGCTACGCCCTCTGTCTGTGGGAGCTGCTCACTGGAGAAATTCCCTTTGCTCATTTAAAACCTGGTATTTCTTCTTCACATCTTGCACAAGTTTAACTCTGATATGTGGAGACATTTCCACAGAGAATATTTGATCTGTGCATGTTACATCCATATAGAATATCTTTAACGGAATAATACAAAATGAAAAACCAGGTTAAAATGTCACACATTTACAAGCACACAGCTGTATGACTGCATCGGATTCAAATGAAATATTCAATGTTCTTCTGTCCTCAGCGGCTGCAGCAGCAGACATGGCATACCATCACGTCCGCCCTCCAATTGGCTACTCCATCCCCAAACCTATCTCTGCACTCCTGATGAGAGGCTGGTACGCCTGCCCAGAGGTAAATCAACCAGATTTTAACTCTTTTTGAATATCATCTGAGGTCTGATGATCAAAAACAATAGAAATTAAAAATCTATTAATTTAAGCTGGGTCTCATGAAGTTACACTGTTGTTTATGTCCACTATGAGCTGTGTGATCCTCTGTGTACACCACCAGGAAACTGCTCCATAGCTTTAAACTGTGAACATCAATAAAAAGACACAAGCTCTTTAGACTCACTGATGCTCAGAGAGGCTTTGATGCTGAGTCAGCTGCTTCGGCAAACGTGCAGCAGTGATGAACATGACCTACGTGTCCCCAGGTGATACATTAGTGCTCTGCTGTTCACATTTAGGAGCAAACATGACCTGGATGAAGGCCCCCGAGGACCACGCCAGGCATGCTGTTTCTCAGCCTCATTAAGACACTTTATTACGCAGCACATTTCCTCCTCTATGGTATTCTCATCCCTGTTTGCCAACCAAGGTTGCCAAGGTTAATTTCAAAACAAACACAGTTGTTTAACTAACTTTTATGTAAATCACAGCAATAAATTAACTTCTCAATTGTATTGTTTGAGACCACCGGTACAATCACCTTGCCCCCATTTAAGCATCCCTGGCTCCCTGTGTGTTTTAGGTTTGATTTTTAGAATGGTATTCCTGACATAAACATCTTTAAATTGGCTGGATCTTTCCTGTCTTTCTGACCTTTTAAACCCCATGTTTTACCACAGACACTCAGATCCAGTCATCGGTTGCTTCTGACTGTCCAGAGGTCTAAGCTGAAGCTCCGGGATGACTGAGCTTTTTCAGTGGCAGCGCCAAACCTCTGGAACACTCTTCTTCCACACGTTTGGCTGACCCCACACTGCCTGTTTTTAAATCAAACCTCAAAGTGCTTGTTTACTCCTTAGTCTTTGCTTCTTCCTGAGATACTGCTCTTTACCCTGTCCTTTTCTACTGATCTTAAGTGCAAATTTACAGATTTTTCTACTACAGTACAACCATTACCGACTGTTTGCTTTTGCTAGGGATTGTTCTGATCTATTTTTGAAAGCTTCCAAACCATGGACATATACATTTCTAGGAGTCTGCACGTCATCATTACATAAACAGTACACTACCAGAAGGCACATATTAATAATAATAATCTATAATGCTTTGTGTTAATGATATGTGAAAAAGAAGCAGGGGGACAGTGTTTACTAAGATCAAACTGAGAGGATTTCAAAAGTTTTTGTTTATTCTGTCTTCATTGTGTCGTAGTGTTTTGTCGTCTGTGTCTCATATTGAAGCAGCACACAGACAGGCCTTGGCCTCTCTCTCAGGATGTGATGTATAATTGAACAGCCCCAGCTTGGTAGTGTTTGTTCTTTTACAGAGAAGCTCGAGATCTAAGGAGAGCTTTTGAAGCAGAGCTCACCCCAGCTTCATATGTGGGTGGACTTAAATGAACATATCATACAGAGAAAGTGTTTGTGAGAAGAAATGCTTGTTTTGGCTGTTTATCACCTGCTGTATTTGGCATTGAGGGATAAATAAATGTCTAAATTTTCTGATTTAGGACAGGCCTGAATTCTCAGAGGTGGTTTCTAATCTGGAGGAATGCTTGTGCAATGTTGAGGTAAATTGATTTCATATATGTGTGCATGCTACCTTTTTATACACTGTTTTTAATGACTTTATGTTATGTGTTTGTGTTGCAGCTGATGTCTCCTGCCTCCAGTAACAGCAGCGGCTCCCTGTCCCCCTCCTCCTCCACTGACTGTCTGCTTGGACGAGGAGGACCCGGCCGGAGCCACGTGGCTGCCTTGCGCTCTCGCTTTGAGCTTGAGTACGCTCTCAACACTCGAGCCTATGCTTTCTGGTCTCAGAGGTACGAGGGAGCAAGCACCTCAACAGACAGGTGAAGGTTTAGAGATGGAATAATTTACTGACCTATGGCCAGAGTTTACCGTTTGTTGTCTTTTTAGATTTTTGAGAAACTATCTAGTACATTTATCATTGACAGTGTATTTATATGGACAGCACATCTCCATCTCCTTTCACTGTACCGAGTTGAAGCCAGTCTGTTTGAAGCATCACTCACATTTATGGAAATTTCAGTGACTTTTTTGTTACATTTTCTGTCATTTTTCCTTCTATACTTTGCTTGTCCATTTGAAAATGCTGCAGTGAGCTGCATTTGTCAACAGAGCTTTCAATCATGACACCACTTCAGTTTTTTTTTACTATCGGATAATAAATCAAAACAAAACTACTCAGTATAATAAATACTTGGAAATAAATCAATATGTAAATAAATAATTATTCATACAGAATCCAGGTTCAACTCAAATTTATTTAACATTATAGTTTGACCCATGTCCCATCTGATGACATGTTGAAGAGAGGGTTTGTGGCCTATACTGCAGCCAATCAGCAGGGGCGCTCTAAATCTTATGGCTTCACATCCTGGTGACTGTTTCTCCATCCATTTTCATATACAGTGAATGGTTTGGCACTGTTGGAAAACATCTACAGCCACTCAACATCAATGAGCATTTTACACTAAAAATGTACCAGATTACAGTCTGTGTAGAGTTATGGTTACACTCCTGCTTGTAGTATGTGCACTTAAATAACCACAAAATTAAGACCAGGTATTATAAAAGTGTGTGGATGGTTGATGATTGAAAAGAGATTCCTTTAAGATTAATAATAGTTTATTCATTTTCACCAGAGATAATATAAATTACATACAAATTCTTCAAAGCTGTCCTGAAACCTTCTGTTACTTTCAATGAGATAAAAATAGTGCATAGAAATAGCATCTCTTAAGTAATTAGTTGATTAATTTCTTAATCAATGAGTTTAGGCAGGATATTTCTATTTGAAAATGTTATAACAATAACAAAAGATGAAAATAGAGATTAGCTCCACCCACCTCTGCTGCTTACTTCTTGCTCTCAACTGAGGACTGTTCAATATAAACAGCACTCAGTAGCGTTTATTAACTGAACAGTAAACCACAGTGTACTAAACATGGCCTTCCTGGTTTGCACTGTTAGCTACTCACTAAGCTAAAAACAAGTTTGTTGAGGTAAAACTCTGCCAAACATCATGTCTGGACTTGATCTCATTTGTAGAAACAGCCAAACAATTGTTTAGTCTGTAACTTGTCAACCAGTTAAGATGCTTACTGAAACAGTAAAGACTTAAGTTGCTCGGATACCTGACAGGAAACAAAGGAAAGAAAACCAATGAAACATGCATGGCACTGTGACTGAGGAGGAAAGCCTCCATTAGACGGCTGGCTTTGAGCCTCTGTTGTGTGTGACTCAGGGTTTGTGTGTCTGTGTGCAGTCATAGCTTAGTAACAGTCTCTACGAACCCAGAAACAGGACATCGGGTTATTGAGGTGTGACAGATATTTCAGTAATCACTCAGTGCTCCTGAAAAATAAAATAAACAAGGCCTTTTTTGGTTGTTTAAAATGAAATTAAGGTCATTTTATATAATCTTGATGAAGAGCTTGTTGTGTCCATGAGGATCCTGTCAAACTTGTCATTAATTTTGTATAGGCTACTGTCCCCCCGTAGAGAAAGTGAGAGCAGCAGGTATTATGTGGGACATTACATATTGAATTTCTTCTGCTTCTATCAGACTCCATCTTATCCGTCTCTCATCATGTAAACAAAGCAGTATATATTTCTGCACCAGTGTTGTTTAGCAGTGGATTAGAGTTGGGTTGATGTTATTTATTAATTTTTCAGTGAGCGTCGTCGAGCATCCGGAGGGCTTTCACTGGAGGAGCTAAGACGGAACATGCAGTTTTCTCCCATCGATCGAAATGGTTTGTCTGCAAAATACATTTGCTCTGATACAACATCATGGTAATAATGGACTGTTTTGTGTTTTACAGTTCTTGTAAAAAAATATTTACCCTTTGGATGATTATTGATTTTATAAATCAATCATGGTCAAGATAATTTGGCTGTTTTGACAAAAAAAAACGTCTTTAATGTAGAAGTGAAAACAGATTTCTACAACATGATGCCAATTAAACAAAAATATGTAATGTAAAATAAGTGACTGCATAAATATTCATCCCCTTTAAAGTGTCTGGCCTAATTCAACACAAGTTCAGCCAATTTGAGCTAGTAGTCTAATGATTACTGAAATTGGGATCATCTAGTGTATCCAATGTGTCTCAAGTGATTGCAGTAGAAAGACACGTGTCTGGAAAGTCCAGTCACTGGTTAATCAGTATTCCTGGCTGCAATTACACCATGAACACAAAAGAACATTCTGAGAAGATTAGAGAAAAGGTTATTGAAAAGTAGAAGTCAGGGGATAAATACAAAAACATTTCCAAGCTACTGACCATCCCCCAGAGTTCAGTTAATCCATCATCACAAAATGGAAGGAATATGGCACATGTGTAAATCTGCCTAGATCAGGCCGTCCTCACAAACTGAGTGACTGTGCAAGAAGGAGACAAGTGAGAGAGACCACCAAGACACCTATGACTACTCTGAAAGAGTTACAAGCTTCAGCAGCTGAAATGGAAAAGTCTCTGCAAACAACAACTACTGCCCGGGGTTCTTCATCAGTCAAAGCTTTATGGGAGAGTGGCAAAGAGAAAGCCACTGTTAAAGAAAACTCATAAACTACAGTTCGCTAAAAGGCATGTGGAAGACTCCAGGGTCAAGTGGAAGAAAGTTCTGATGATAGTCTGATGAGACATGAGACCAACCATCAGACAAGATGCTACTGCACATCATCACAACTACACCATCCCCACAGCATGGTGGTGGCAGCATCATGCTGTGGGGATGCTTATTGGCAGCTGGCCCTGGAAGGCATATAAAGATAAAGGATAAAATGAAGGCAGCAAAACACATGAAAATCCTGGAAGACAATCTTATTTAGTCAGCAAGAGAACTGCTGCTTGAGAGAAGATCTATTTTCCAGCAAGACAATAACCCAAAGCATACAGAAACAGCTATACAGAAATGGTTTGAAGACAAGAAGAATGTTCTGGAGTGGATGAGTCAAAGTCCAGACCTCATCCCAATAGAAAATTTATGGCAGGGCTTGAAAAGGGCCATGTGTGCCCTATCCATGTGCAACCTGATGGAGCTTGAGCAGGATTACAAAAAATGGAGTAAAATTGCAGTGTCCAGATGTGCAAGCTGGATTGAGACCTATCCACACAGACTCGGTGCTGTAATTGCAGCCAGAAGTGCCTCTACTAAATACTGACTTGAAGGGGGTGAATATTTATGCAGTCACTTATGTTATGTTACATATTTTTATTTGAATGGAATTACTTTGTCGAAAAATGTTTTCACTTCGACATTACAGAAGTTTCCTTTGTAATTTTTGTCAAAAGAGCATAACTATATGGACCATGATTGATTTATAAAATCTTCTCTTTTTAGGGTATGTGTCTGATCCCATGAGCACCATGAGATTCTGCTCTTCTTTCAGCAGCAGCGGCAGCTTCGAGGACAGCAACTAAACCTGAGAGGAGCAAGTATTATTATGTAATCCACAAAACCATGTCTGCTTTTGATATTTACTTTCAGTTCAACTGTAATAATAGTGGTTGATATGATATGTATTGATAACTAGACCTAATTTCATTGCACATTTATGCATATGGATGAGTTTTTTAGGTACTCAGAGCACACTTTTGGTCCCTATTACATTTCCTTTTGTTTGTACGGTGTGTTTCATATTCATGTAAACTATGTTAATATTTCACTGAAGATTTGAGATCTTGTAAATATGGTTTGTGTGACTTTGTTTTTCATGTTTTCTGTAAATCTTACAAAGAAGCTTTAGGAATTCAAATGTGTGTTTTATTATTTTTAAGTGTCAACATGCTTTCATTCAAGGTTCAAGAGAAAAGCAGCAAGTCCATTTTCATGTAATTTTAAAGTTTTATTATATTCATTGGCTAAAATCACACAAGTAATGAGTCGTCTCAAATGGAGCAATAAAGCCTCACAAACCCAAAACAGCAATTACAAAAATGATGAGAAATATTAAAAACAAACCATTTTTAATCAGGAGGTAGAGTAAGCAGCAATAAACTTTGATATTCACAGTTTTTCAAACAGCTGATTAGGAGCCTAAAATGACTGAATAATTCATGTTAACTTTTAACTATATTTTGGGGATTTATAAACATATTGTCACATTTAGGCATTAAAACACCAGCACTGTCATTAACACAGACATTACTCTCGTAACAGCTAAGGCACTAGAACATCCTGTTTGTCTAAAGTCAGTGGAAACACAAAGTGTGCCAACTAAGCTGTGGGAGTCGGACAACTATGAATTATTTAATTATTTGTGAGCGTGAGTGGAGCAGGTATCTGTTTACATGTAATAGATGATAGCGGCTGCATTTGATACCTCAGAAACTATGAGAAACCTCTCTGTGAGCAACAAAAGGAAGAGATGGTCTATTGTAAACATTTGATGCAGCATTTAAAACTCATAATGAGGCTTCTTCTTCATGGTGATTGAAGGGTGAAGGTTATTCATGAGGTCACTGTGATGTAAACACAGAAACAAAAAAAGACATTCCTGGGCATCTGTTAGAACTAAAAACATCTGTTTGCTTATTTACAGGCTGATTATTTGATTGTACAAAAACTTTTCATTTCTTAAGTTCCATTTTTCTTTTACTTTAATATATGAAAAAGCAAGTAAAGCATCACTGTACCTTGGCTCTAATGTCCACTCTCTGTCCTTGCTGCAGCCAGTAAAGGGTAGGAACTTCGACCAAACAGTGTTTCATCCACTGAGAAAGTGCTGAGCCGCTCTTTGCTCAGGGTGTGTTTGATGTCTTGTATGAGCTGCAGCTCTCCCCTTTCTGTGCTCATGTTCCCGTCTGACGGTTTCATCTCTTCATGGTGCGACTGCCTCATGCTTCCTTCATCAGATCTGGATTCTGTAAAATCACTTATTTCTGTAACTTCTTGGCTTTTTTCCCATGACTCTTGTGTATTTTCTATGTCATGTGGTTCCAGTTCTGTGAGCTTTTCTGGACTTGCTGAGAGCTTATGTTGCTCCTCTGTTATGGAGGAAGGAAGATGAGATTTCTCTTCATCTCTGTCTGTTGGTTTTTCAGTCAGTTCTGCAGCATTTTCAGCAGTTTTCTCCTCAGTTTGATTCTCAGAGATGCTCTCAGGTTGGGCACTGGTTACTGACAGATGAGCAGCTATGATGCTCTCCACTTCAGTTTTGGAAACATCAGTACTCTCTTGCATTAAAGCTTCTTGAACCTTGTCTTCTTCCATAGATTCCTGTCTCTCTTTGTGCTCTTCCGGTCTTATTGGCTGCACAACTTTGGACTCTTTGTCATCTTCTCCAATCTCAGCTTTTGTTATGAAACTTTCTACCTTAGTTTCTTCCTTTTCTTGCTGTGCTGGTTTTTCTGGTGGACTGCTCTCAGTGTCAGCTTTCTCTTTAGTTTTGTCCACTGACTCATTCACATCTTTCTCTGTGTGCTCTTGTTCTACATTTAGAGACATCTTAACAGGACTCACAGATCTCTCTGTCTCTGTAGATGGCGTCACCTCTTCTTTAGCCTCATCTGGTGTCACTTCCTTCAACTCTTCCAATGGTTCGACAAACGTCTCAAAAAACTTTGATGTCTGATGCACCGTTACCCAGTTTGTGACCAGATCTTCTCTTGCTAAGACCTCTGGAGTTTCTTCGACTAACTCAACGCTCTCTTTTGTGTCGTCAGTCTCATTATGTTGTGCAAGTTGTTCAGACTGTGGCTGAGGCTTTAGAAGAACACTCGCTCCTTCCTCTGAGGGCTTGCTCGCCTCTTCTGTGTCTCCGTTTTCTGCATCTGCAACAACAGCAACATCTTCTTCAGCATGCTGGTGTTTTTCAGTGATGGAGTCTGATGGTGCAGCAGATCTCTCTAACTGTTGAGTAGCATTGTCTGAATCCACAGCTGTGGGTGTGTTAGACTGAATCTGATCAGTTGAAGAAACAATCATGACCTCACTGACATTTTCCTTGATATTATTGCTCATTTTTGTGTCTTTTTTTTCATGATCAGACTCAGATAAGTTGGCGTTTTCATCATGCTTTATTTCCTCACTGTCCTTCTGTTCATCTGATTTGGATTCCTCTTTTATTTCTGCACCAGATGTTTTCTGCTCCGATTCTTCTGTACCAAACTGATCTTTCTCTTCCACAATATTATCCTCCTGTTTAGCCCCACTTTTATCCTCAGCATTATCAGGAACGTGATCAATCTCTTTTTCTTCATTTCTCCCAGCAGCCTCTCCATCCTCTCCTGTTATTTCTTTCACTACTGAGCTTTCTTCTTCTGTTTTTACCTTATCTTCCATTTGCTCTGCAGCTTTTCCATCATTTTCGCCCTCATTCTCCTGAGGTCTTCTCTCTTCTCCAGTGGAAACCTCTCCATTTTCAGCATCGACTTCCCCCTTTTCACTGATGTCACCTTCTCCTCCATCAGCTCTCTTCGTCACTTCTTCACCTTCTGTGGTGTTCAGCATCAGTGCTGTCGTTACAGCAGTGAGCGCTACATTTGCTACATCACTGTCCCCAAAATCCTCTGACTCATCAGATTGTTTCACATTATCTTTTCCCAAGTCTGCTTCTCCCCTTTTCTCAGGTTCTTTTGTTTCCTCAGATTTTTCTTCTACCACCACAGTTGTATAAGTCACAACTTCTCTCTCTGTAGATTCCTGTGTGACTTTACTTTGCTCAGTTTTTTTCTCAAACTGTTCCATCTTTGTCGTCTCTGCTTCATTTTGCTTTTCCTCATCAGCAGCTGTGATTGTCTCACTTACAATTCCAGCTGCAGTCGTCATTATCACAGCAGCAGCTACCTTTTCTACCAGTTCTTCCTCATTTTTATCCTCTTCTTGTCCAGTCTTTTCTGATTTGTTCTCTTGCTCCACATTTGCATCTTTTTCTTCCTCGCTGCTGGCTTTCTTAGCTTGATCCTCACTTGAAATGTTTACTATCTCTTTTTCTTCCTTACTCTCTTTATTCTCCTTGTCTTCTGTTTGATCCTTCACATTTACTTGACTTTTCTCACCATCTTCCCCCTCTGTTGTGTCATCTGTGTTTGTTTGCTTTTCCTCCTTCCCCTCTTCAGATTTCTCATCTTTCTTGTCATCTGTTAACACAGATTTTTCTGTCTGCTCTTCTCCTACATCACCCCTCTCTTGCTGATTATCATCCTTACTGGCCTCTCCTGCAGACACTACCTCTTCTTTAATATCTTCAAAACTCTCTTCCTTTACATTATCTTCGCTGATATTAGCAGTTATTTCTGCTGTGGTTTCTCCGCTCTCCTCTGTGACTTCAGTTTTTGATTCTGCGGCTCTGTTCTCACTCTCCCCTTGCTGACTTGCTGTCTTTGTGTCAGCTACAGGTGCCTCTTCACAGCTAAAGGCCTCTAGCTCCTCTGAGGGCTCTGCTTTCATCTCCATTGTCTCGCTTGCTGTCATTGCCTCTGCCTCTGCATTATCAGGCGCTGCTGTATCATCAGTCCTTTTATTCGGCTCTGATACTGATGACTCATCCTCTTCTATGCTTTTTGCCCCTTGCCCCGTCTCTTGGGGATGCATGTCATACTCCCCGGCAGCTTTCACTTCAATTTCCTCCCTTTTCTCTGCAGGATCCATGGATTTACCTGCTGCATCTTCTGGAGCCTCCACCTTGTTGTCCTCAGCTGTTTCCTTTTCAAATACAGGAAGCAAAGCTACACCTGAGACTTCTGTTTCCTCTGATTTATCATTGCCTCCTGCAGTTTTGTTCTCCTCTGATGTTTCTTTTTCATCTTTCTCATCCACTTTAACCTTCTCATCCATGTTTGCGTCACTGTTCTCAGCAGGCCCTTTTTCAGTTTCTTGTTCTGTCTGATCAGATGTCTGTTCCCGATCCAGCACTGCTACAGCTGCAGCTGCTGCAGCAACACATTTAGTCTCCTCTACGATGGTCTGTTGTTGTTCTGTGGGTGTCACTGCTTTCTCTGCATCTGTAAGTAAATTAAGAGGTTGTTAAGGAAAGTATTTCTTAGTAGTATTTTGTAGCTTGTGACTTATTTAAATGAAAATCTGGTACCCTTGTTGTCTAGTTCCTGGCCTTTATGGGTGGACTCTACGGTGTCGTCAGTACTGGTGTCGCTCAGTTCAGGCTCAGAGCTGCACTGGGACACTTTCAATATTGCCTCTGCCAGCTTCTCCTGCACAGATTTGGCTTTGGAAGAATATAACATACTGCTCACACACTGACGAAAGTTCATATTTAAAAAAGCAGA
This sequence comes from Cheilinus undulatus, assembly GCF_018320785.1. Taxonomy (NCBI): domain Eukaryota; kingdom Metazoa; phylum Chordata; class Actinopteri; order Labriformes; family Labridae; genus Cheilinus; species Cheilinus undulatus. The sequence continues at coordinate 31,025,906 of NC_054871.1, read as the reverse complement.
AAAAGACACTCAGTGGGACACATGATGGCCAAATGTTACAATAAAATAAAAATATTTGCACCATGTAAATGCACACAAAAAAAGAAAACAAACAAGAAATCAAAAATATGGCTTTAATGTTTATAGGTACAAACATGTGAAAGTAATACAACATGCAATACGGCAACAAACATGCACAGAAAAAAAACACAAACAAGCATCATTCACTTCAAAAACAACTGAAAAACTAAAACAACAACTACAATGCAAACTATCTAAACTTTTAAAACTTCAAAGTTTCTCAAATTTTAAATCTGCAGTTTCTGGTTTAAGACATGACATTAATGGCATCAAGACGTTGAACTCAAAGGAGTAAAACAATCATAGAAAGGAGCAAACTGTTTAATCTTGATGCATTTGGTAAATGGCTGGTTATATGCACATCATGATGATATAGTATATTTTAGAAAAGCATTAAAAAATGATCTGTCAATATTTGTGTAAAATTATACCAATTACTAATTAGTTAAATGTCCACAGACAATGAGAGAGAAAGAATACTAAAAGCAAATGTAAAATCAGATTTAATAAGGTTTTCTTGATACTAGCATGCTAATATGCATTAGCTCTTCAAAGTAACAAAAATGTATGCTTTTTAATACAGAACTTGTGTATAAGGTATGAAAACATACCTATAATATCATGACACATCTACTTTTTCTGTTCTGTACTGAACAGAACATTTTTGGGGCACAGATGGCCGTTAGGTTGCATCCCATATTCAGAGGCCATAATGCTCCAATCCTGTGTTTCCACCAAGCAGGTCTGGTTCAAAATTCTGTCTCTTTTCAAAGATCCAGATTACCTCAGTAGTAACAGCTGGTCTTTCAGCTCCCAAACTGCGCTTTGTTTGGTACAGTGTTAATTTCGACGACTAACACAATGACTAAAAAAGTTTGGCGACAGATTTTTTTTCTATGACAAAAACTGGACTAAGACTAGCCAAAGATACATCAGTGATGACTAAAACTGTAAGAAAGTAAGTTCAGTTTTTGTCAAGATGACTACAACTAGTCTAAATGTAATTCAGTTTTCGTCTGACATTAAATTCCATGATATTTATCCACTGTGGGTAAATCTGTTAAAAAATGTTGCATCTGTATCTCTTTTGTCTCTCAGCTGTAGAAAGCAGGGATCCCAGGTTTGGCAGAGTGCACAGAACACACCACCATGACTTGGTACCAGATTTAGGCAAGACAATAAACACTTGGACTAAAAGTTAGAACTAAAATGTGAGGACTTTTTATGGACTAAAACTGGACTAAAATTTTTGGAGTTTTCGTCAACTAAAACTAGACTAAAACTAAAAAGGTTAGAAAGTACTAAAACGTCACTAAAACTAAAAGGCATGTAATTGAAACATTAAGACTAAGACTAGATCTAAAAACAGCTGTCAAAATCAACACTGATTTTTTATCATTTTGTTATTAAAAAAATTCTATCAAACAGTAAGAAAAAATCCCTCAAGACAGTCTGGCTGCAGACCATTCATCTCTGACAGACACTCTCACAGATTGTTCATCTGAGACACCGTATATCTCAGAACAGAAACACACAATTAAACTTTCAAATAAAATCAGATTAAACTTCTGTTTAGTTTTTAAGGTAAGGGTTAGGACGCCTAAAGTCAAACACCAATAACCTGACCTGGAAAACCAAATTACAAAACGTTCAGTAAAGCTGAGTAAACAGTATCCTTACAGGAAAAAAGCAGGTCCTCCATGAAAACATTCTAATGCAGCCAGCGTAGCGATAGCTCTTTTAGCTGCATAAACTACGTAGCTAATGGAGCTATCTAGCTAAAGCTAAGCTAAGAAAAGCAGCTACCTAAGCTAGCTAGCTTTAGCTTTGTTTGCTAAAGCTCACATTGCTAAAACTAGCTTAGCTATAAATAATAGAGCCTTGTAGCTAATGTGGCTTTGTAGCTAATCTGTTCTCTACGTAGCTATGTTAGCTTTAGCTTTGTTTGCTAAAGCTTACACTGCATAAGATAACAGCTACATTGGCTTATGTAGTAGCATTAACTACGTAGCAAGTGTAGCTATGTTAGCTATAGCTACAGCTAAAGAACATAAAGCGAGCCACCGTTTGTGTATCTACTTCTCAAATGGGTCTTTACATTATTAAATCCCAGATAAGTCTGTTTAACTTTCTGTTTTTTTTTTTTATATGAAATGTTTCTTAGTCTGTAATATTTTCAAATTGCTTATTTCATGAATGTTACTGACAAACCTGTTAATTAATTCAGTTAAATTAAAAAAAGATGAATGGTGTGTGAGAGTGGCCGTCAAAGATGTATGATCTGCAGGCTTTCTGAACAAAGGTAACAAAAATTAACCCTAACCTTTGACATCTAAAGAGATTGAACTAAAACCTACTAAAAAGACCAGGCACAAACCAAAGCAAAACCAGAAACAAAAATACCATAACATGCAATTTATTTTTCCACTATTAAATGTTAAGAGTCATTCTGAAATCTGAATGTTTGTGTGACACAGTTTGACAGTACTGTGATAACATCGCTGTTGTCAGAGCTGTGTACACCTGCTCTCTGCACACATTAAGACTCACATGAGTTGGTCTTATTTACTGCTCTGATTATGATAATAGTGGAAAAACCTTCATAAAAGATGGATCTATTTCTCACTCATTTGTAAGCTCCAGATCTGTATTTGTAGGTTTATACTTACCCCTCTCCTGCTCCACCTCCTCTTTGCTCTCATTTACCGTTTTCTTCTCCTCTGTCTCTGCTGAGGTGTCTTCACACTGTTTATTTTCAGTCCCTGATGGGATGCTGGTGTCAGAGATGTCGATCTCTGTGCTCTCCCCCGCGCTGTTCGCAATGTCAGAGTCTTTAGGAGCAGCAGACTCTGCCTCTGTAGCAGGGGTTTCCTCTGGATGTGGTTCATCTTTTTCATGTGGTGGAGCATTTTTTTCTTCATTGATCTCTGTAGGTTGCTCTGCTTTTTCTTCTTCTTCTCTGGAGTCTTTGGTGGCTTCAGCATCGCTCTCCTCGTGGTCACTGCCTGACAAGCTGGAGCCTGACCAAGACTTCACATCTTCTGTTCAAACAAATGAAGCATTAGAGTTCATGAAAGGAAAAAATGTTCCTCTAACATCAAATTTTTACAGCAAAAATATGAAATGTGTGTCATGGGTATTTCACACATAAAATTGAGGATCTTAATAAAATGTAAGAACCATAGATAAGCAAAAAGTGTTTTGAGAAGAGAGTCATTCTGTTTCTCTCGCTATAAGGCAGGGATTGAATAAACAAATACTCCTGATAAAAGACTACTTTAATAGCAGTTGTTTTCTGCCCAAACACTACTTGAAATATGCTTTTATAAGGAGATTTCCCCACCATCTTTCGTATAGTCATCCTCAGTCTCAGAAGCTTCCCTTTCTGTGACCTTTCTCTCAGCTACAGGAGGTGGAGATGGTGATTTCTTTTCTTTTGCTTCACTGTCTTCTGCAGGACCTTCATCATCTGCTTCAAAGTCTTCCTCATAATCTGAGGAACACAAACTTTCATTGAAACAAACTGTAATTAAATTCTCTTCAGAATGTTTTATGTTTTAGTTATTGTACCATCTTTGGCTCTGTCCTCCTCAGCTGCTGTTTCTTCTTTAACCTGCGTCTCCATGTCCTGTGCTTGTTTGGTTTTGAAATCTGAACAAGATCCAGTCCTCTCTGTCCTCATCTCAGGAGCTATTTGTGGAGTGAGGAGTGACTCCTCTGGTCCTCGATCCTCTTTGACCCTCTTTGGAGGAGGAGTGGGCATTTTGTCCATTCCCATGGCTATGATACACCTAAAAATGTGCATTAAGTTCTCTTAAAACTTATTTCAAATTTGTAGTTCAGCTTGTAGTTCATCAAATCAGTTAGGACCACTTTGTGTTGACACACATAATTTGCAGCTGTAAGTGTTTCTTCATTATCAGTTACTAATTTGCACTAATTGCTGTTGTTTATGTTCGGCAGTGTGGTTGATCTAGGACCCCCCTTGCCCTTCCACAAGCCTACGTGCAAAGCAGGAACAGCACATGCTCCTGCTCTTCCTATGCCGATAAGGAAAGCATAAGGCAGGGAGAGAAGCAGCAATAACCAGAGCAGAGCAGGCATCGATAACAACAGAATGACATTAAGTTTGAAGCAGAATAAAGGAGGAGCTGGGGTGGAGGAGGGTTGCAAAAGCAGCTTGCAGAAAGAGCTGCAGAGCGTAGCCAGGTAAAAACAGTTTAAATAAGTCAGCATGAGAGCGATTAGCCAAAAGAGTGCTTAGAGCAAATCAGCTGGCCATCAGCTAGGGCTGCTGTAAGATCAGCTTATCTCAATTATGGCACTGCTTTACTGTATGCATGATTTTGATTCTGGAAAGTTGTTGGTTAAAATTACAAATGGACAAGGGGCAATGTTGGCATTCATTAATTGTCCCACCAACATCAGTACATCAACTCCAAGGTAAACTTGACTTTATTCCACTTAATTAATGTTCTTTGTCCCCCAAAAGCACGTGTTCTCCCAAGATCTGAATGACTAACTTTGATGTTTACAGTCAGTAACATTTTGTATGGAGACCTTACTTATAGCAGGGAGACGCTCCCTCGACGCTGCAGAAACCAAAGTGTCCGTGCTTGCCGCCGAGTCTGGGGCCTTTCCTGTGTTTGAACTCGCAGCAGGAACTCAGCCTCTCAACCTGCAGCCCATTCAGGAAGAAGGTCAAGCTGAAGGGGAAACCTCTGTGTCGCCTTGAAATGAACTGGAAAGTCTCTGAAGGAAAGATTTAAGACATAGATGTGAGGCAAGAAGATTGAAATAATCAAATCTGTTACACTGGTGTTGTAGAACAACACAGTGAGGCTTCATTAACTATAATGACAAATAGATTATCTTAAAGGGATACCGCAACATTTTGGCAAATTTGCCCATTGCCACAATTCCTATAGTCTTAGTAATAGGTTCGCTTCCTTTAGTTGTTGGTGCAAGCTGTTTCTAGATCTGGGGGCACTGATATACCAGCTGCACAGCTAACACTATGTTACCAGATGGTATTTTTTGCTTTCCCTCATCAAACTCATCAAATACACAATCCAACAACTCCAAAACACTCTCGTTGACAATTTGTGACCTGCACATTGACCACGCTATGAAATAGTCATGGAACATTATGAGACGGAGATGTTTTAAAGTTAAATGCAAAGCCGGAACTACACTCCAGACATGGCTGCTGCACTGTCACTCTGCCCAGTGGTTTACTCAAGAAATAGTTCAGAGTATTTGCTTCATTTGTCGTAACGTTACATAATTATACGTTATTATATCATAGCGTGGTGAATGTGCAGGTCACAACTTGTCCACGAGAGCGTTTTGCGAGTTGTTGGATTGTGTATTTGATGAGTTTGATAAGGGAAAGCAAAAAATACCATCTGGTAACATAGCATTAGCTGTGCAGCTGGTATATCGGTGCCCCCAGATCTAGAAACAGCTTGCACCAACAACTAAAGGAAGCGAACCTATTACTAAGACTATAGGAATTATGGCAATGGGTGAATTTGCCAAAATGTTGCGGTATCCCTTTAAATACTGGCAAAGAAAAGGTAGATAACAGAGTTATCGATCGATCTCTTCAAATTTTGTCTTATAAACCCTCTACATGGATTTGGTCTGAGCTGTTTACACAAACAAACAAATCTAACAAACACAGTCATAGGCCCTGTTTCACCAGGTCCCAGCTTGCCTGTTGGTTGATTCAAACACAAGTGGACAGCTCTAAATTCAGATATGAATGTGCAAAAGCTGCATTTAGGATGTGTTTAGATGAGCAGGCCACATTTGGAAATGGTCTAGGCCACTATGGCCATATTTTTTAGCAGCATGACTCAAAATGTTTTTCGGGTCACAAAGCAAGACAGCCTTGTTCTGGGCAAGTCTGAGTAGAAGAAACACTTCCTTGATTTTTTTCTAATATGTTCTATGTTAAGTAAAAGTTATAATTTTTATATCTACAAAGGAAAGATACAGTAGGCATTGGGTCATAGTTGGGGGGCATGTCCCACAAATGACAGAATCCTTTCCCCCAGCCCAAAATGCTGAAACCTTTGGATTCTAAATCTGAAGCTAATGCTAAAAACCCAAAAGGCAACTTTTAGCCCATGTGCAGTGGACACCAGTCTGCAGTGGAGTTCATATATCGCACAGATAAACCATTAACTCGTACTATAGCATAAGTATGACAATGAACATAATATTCATGCATGTTTTTTTTCAACCTAAGAAAGAAGCAAACGTTATCTCTCCAGATACATGGCTATTGAGGTATTATCTGTTAACTGTGATTGGATCCAACAGCATACATGTTAATCTCAGGTGTAAACAGCACCATAGAGCCTCATACTGACCTCCTTCAGAAAGCTTGCCCTTGTAAACACACAGGTTCTCTCCTCCACAGTGCTGCTGAAACACTTTGACCTCGTCCCTCATGTCGGTCAGTTCATGGGAGAGGTGAACTGTTTTGCCAAAGTACACCATATTCACACACACCCTGCTCTGATGCACAGAGCTCCTCAGCATGGGTGAGTCCTGAACCAAATAAGGAAAGGTTAGAATCAGTTTTTTTGCAGAAAACTTGGATGTAAGGAAACAAAACATAAAAGAAAGAGAGCTTAAGACCTCAGTGATGTCAACTCCACTGGAGGCAGTGGTCGGACGTAGCCTGCGGCCCCTAAGAGTGCCACTGGGATTAAGTTTTAACCCCCTCTCTTTTCTCTTAGTGGGTGGAGGTACAGGGGTGACAAAGTTGTTGATGACTGGGAGGCAGTAGGGTGAGATGCCATGAGAGGAGTCCATCGTATTAAAACGTCTGCGGGACTCCTTGTTAAGCTGGGAGAAGAGTTAAAAAAAAAAAAACTATGAAAAAAATTACTTTGTTATATGCTGTTGCAAGAGACTCATGATGATTTCTGTGAACATCTGTGTGAAAACTCCTACTTTTAGGGAGAGAAAAGTTTTTTTTTTATTGGGGTTTATCAATTAAACAGCATTAAAAAATGCTAACTGTCCTGTACACTCTCTGTTCGGGTACACACATGCATGGATGAATGAATGAGTGAGTGTATCATGTGTTAGGGTCTCACAGTGCAGTCGAACGGCTGGCTGTTTTCATTGGCTGACTTGTGGAGCCTGTAAGGGGAGCTGTGCCTGAGCGAAGCTGTGGTGTTGTTACTGTGGATTGGCTTTAGACGCACCGGCCTCTGCATCTTCCCTGGAGCCGTGTTAGGCCGAGATGAACCCGGCTGCAGCATCAACAACACAGACACAGTGTCACCACTTTAACATAATGATAAAACGCAATTTATACAAATAATCTAATGAGACTTTAACAGGAATCTTACTAAAAATGATTGTGACTGTCTTATTTTTACATTTATTTCACATATGTTCAATGAAGCAACTGCTTTTTTAGCTACAGTAAATAGTTACAGGGCTCAAAAAGGTGTCTACAGTCTTGAACGTTTTACACTTGGTTGGTTTTATAAATAAATCATGGTCAAAAGAGTTTGCTTTTTTGACAAAAAAAACCTTTTTAATGTCAAAGTGAAAACAAATTTCTACAAAGTAATGTCAATGAAATAAATGTAATAATAATGTAAAATAAGTGACTGCATAAATATTCACCCACTTCAAGTCAGTATTTAGTACATGCACCTTTGGTGGCAATCTGTGTTAATAGGTCTCAGTCAGGCTTGCACATCTGAATTATATAATTTTACTCCATTCCTCTTTGCAAAACTGCTCAAGCTCAGTCAGGTTGCACAGGGATCGGGCATAAACAGCCCTTTTCAAGTCCAGCCACAAATTCTGTATTGGATTGAGGTCTGGGCTTTGACTCGGCCACTCCAGAGCTTTCACCTTGTTGTGTTGAAACCATTTCTGTGTAGCTTTCACTGTGTGCTTCGGGTCATAGTCTTGCTGGAAAATAAATCTTCATCCAAGCCATAGTTCCTTGCAGGCTGAATACAATTTTCCTCCAGGATTTTCATAAATTTTGCTAGATTCATTTCTTGATAATGGATTTAATTGAACTCTGGGGGATGTTAAGTGCCTTCGCATTTTTTAAAAAATCTGCTCCTTTTCAATAACCTTCCCCTGAGCTGCATGGAGTGTCATTTTGTCTTCATGGTGTAATGGTAGCCAGTAATATTGATTAACCAGTGACCAGACCTTCCAGACACAGGTGTTTTTATACCACAGCCACTTCAGACACATTTGTTGCTCTCAGGTGATCCCCATTTCACTAATTGAGAGACTACTTGCACTAATTGGCCGGGCCTCTGTTGAATTAGGTCAGTCACTTTAAAGAGAGTGAATATTTATGCAGTTACTTATTTTACCTTACATGGTTTTGTTTAATTGACATTACTTGGTAGAAATCTGTTTTTACTTTGACTTTCAAGTGTCAAAGTTGTAATCAACAAATGTGTTCTGTAATTATTTTGGTGGAAAAAAGCAAAATTGTTTTGACCATAAAAGGGTAAAAAATCTAGAGGGAGGATACTTTTTATAGGCACTATACTGATCCATTCCTAACTTTATATTTTATGTCTCTAGTATTTATCTTGGAGAAATATGAACTGGTGAAACCTCTATTTCTTTTAATATAATAACATATTTAAATTTTTAAAATAATTGGACTTATTAAAAATAATTAAACCTCTCGACATAACAGACCGTTTAAAGTGAGATCGTTCTAGTAATTAACCAAACGATTAAATATTTATCTGTTACAAAATACACTTTGATATATTCTGCCTGTTTTTTATTAATACAATATTCTCATTTGCTGTTCATGCTTGTATTAATAGTAAGGGTATCCCTCTTCTTATGCACATCAGATATCTGCCCAAAAGTCCCTTGACATCTCACCCACACCTCATTTCAAACAAGTCTCCACCTCCTGTGGTAAGGTGTCTGCAGACTTAAGAAGAAAAAGATTTCCCAGAGCAAATACAGAGATCAAGACCAGGCTTATCAGCTCGCTTTATTCTGGAATCAAGGTCTGTGACTCTTTATGTTACAAAGATGTGTGTAATCTAGGGGCGCACTGATTGCAATTTTCTGGCCGATCACCGATCTTTAAAAAGCCTGACCTGCTGATTCCGATTTTGGCTGATACCGATCTTTTTATAACTGACAGCATACACTTTCAATGTTCCAATCTTATTTTATTGAATAACACTGAAAAATATCCGTGAAACAATACAAACTTGTTGTTTTAACTGCACATGAGGTAGTTCTCTCAAATATAAATGAAAAGTTTAAAGCACTGCTGTCCAAACTACTTAATTATATCAGTTCCTTTAGTCTTTCATTTTTCACATTTAAGTAGGTAGAGGCATATGAAACCGATCTTATTTACAAGGATCAGCCAATCGCCGATCTCCTAAAATTAAGGAAATCGGCGCCGATACCGATTCTGGCCGATCGATCGGTGCACCCCTAATGTAATCCCACTTCTAACTCTAAACCAAACATCAGCTGAGACTGCTCATCAGAGTCGAGCATCGGTGAAAAATGAACCAGCTATCAGCAAACAAAATCATGATTCGCAAGGGCAGAAATTAATTATCTGTAATGTCTTCAATGGCAATGTCTTTTAACGCATCAGTCATTTCAATCCATTTAAGTAAAGCTGTGGGCTTGGTTTGTTGTTAGTTGTTACAATGTTAATAATTAGACTGACTGATGGACATGCAACTCACCAAATAATTAGCAAAGTGTATTTTATGAGCTGTCAAATTCTTTAAAATGAATTTCAAAATTTTAAATATAGATCTAAAATTTCACACACCAGGTTTGTGTGTTAAACCAGAGCAGAAAGACTGTCTGATGACAGAGCACCAACTTACAGTATACTGTATAAATCCTTATAATTTCATCTATTCAAACACAGCGCTGATTAACCTGTAACCTGCATCTTTAAAGGCTTTTTAACTGAAGGTTGATGTCTTTAATTTCAGAGACCGCTGTGGCATTTAAAAAAACATTTTTACATGATTGAGTGGCCATTACTAAAGGTCAAAGATTCAATTAAAAGTGGATCACTGTGTTGCTGATTGACTTAAAAGTTGCCTCTATCACCACATTCAGGTTAAATTACATAAAACAAGGCATCCTCTCAATTCAGACAGCTACTTTGACTTACAGACTCAGATGATTCAGAGTGCTCTCCTTCAGGCCCAGAGTGCTGTTTTCTGATGCCCCTGGCACCTGTGGGTGGGCGTGGGGACAGGATGCGGATGATGTCGTCCTCATACCTTTTAGAGCGTTCAACCTTTTATAAAACATGAAGACTATTGTTGTTATGTTGTGTTTTGTTGCAATAAATGAAGTTCCAAATGAAATGTTTACTTATTTCATTAAGTTTGATAAATGCTTATGGTAGGGAACATAAGGACAGTAAAGGTGGTTTTATAAATGGATGGATATTTGGGAGAGCTGTTGTCACAAACTGGTTTTCTAATTGATTCAAGAGTCATTAATTTGCAAATCAAGCAGTAATGCAGTGTCTAAATGTAAATGATCTACCTTGATCTTGTGCACTTTTTCCCTCCTTGCAAACTCCTCCAGTTTCCTTTTGATCTCAATTTGATGGACACGCTGTAGGGAAGGGAACAGAATTAATCAACATCCAGTATGATACAAAGACGCACACAGTTTAGCTGACAGTGTTGCACTTTGAGTTTCTCCTACCTCAAGCTCCAGCACTTTGTGGAAGATGGCCTGGGCCAGGCATTCTCGAACATGTCTCTGATGAGCTCTCTGGATCAGCTTGTGTCTGTACTCCTTATCTGGAACAATGCGCCCGCTCCGGGTGATCTGATAACAACATGCATTTAACCTTTATTTGTGTTTTGAATGCTATAAATGTGTGTTTTTTTAACTGAGGAACTTATCCTAAAAAGATTTATCGTACAAGTTCTTACATGAACAATTATTTTCACAAACAACAGTTTTGTTATTTTACATGCAATATTCTTATAACTGTGCTTTTTTCAGAATAATTTTCACACGTTTAAACTGAGCAGAAATCAACTAAAAGGAGATGCTGTCTTATAGGTTACATTTAGTGAAAATGAGAAAGTCTAGAAACGGTTCTATTTCTAATTTTTCAGCAGGCAAAGAACAAAATACCTGAAAATTAAAATTACGGACTTGCAATTAAAGGAGTAGGTTGCTAGTTTAGACAGTTAGTTTAAACATATATTGGTATGGCCTCTGCATTACCATAACACACAGATATGAAAATTCCTACTATGTAATTTCTGCCACCAGGGTATGGAAGCCCATTTCCACCACTTAAAAAAGAAAAATGTGAAAGTTAGGCAAATAGAAAAAAAAAAAAATCCTGAGTCATCATTTTGAGATAAAAAGTAAAAATTATGAGATTAAAAAGTCATAATTATAAGCTAAAAAGTTGAAATCATGAGATAATAAAGCTATAATTTGAGATAAAAGTCATAATTATGAGATAAAAAGTCAAAATTAGGAGGTAAAAGGTCAAAATAGTTATAAAAAGTCAAAATTATGACTTTTTAATTCCATAATTTTTACCTCATAATTATGACTTAGGATGTTTTTTTTTCAAGAATTACCTTACTTCCACATTTTTTCTTTTTTATTTGGTGGAAATGGACTTCCATACCAAGGTCTCTTAATCAGAATAATAAGAAATGATGACAAGTAGAGATGCGGTCACATTGTAAATGATCCAGTCATGGACAAAAAGCCAAAACAACCCCCAAAACCTGAGAGATGTTTAATAAGCATTATCTTCTTGTCACCACTGGAAGCTATGGTCTTGCTGACGTACCAGTCCGGCTCTCTGTAGATGTCTCCTGATGTGAGTGTTACTGAAGTATCCAGCCAAATGTTTGTCGGTGAGGCTGTTGTACGCTGAGATAAGCCTGAAGAAACAAGATCAATGAAAACACAAAAGAGACACCGAATTGAATCCAAAGCAACTTCCTCTCCAAATAACACCTCACCGTTGACTGCCGTGACTGCAACTTGACACTTGTTGGTTACAGCTAACAGAAAACCAGGGTCTAAATCAAATGGTTTAGTGTGGCACTACACCGTGTTTGCTTGTTGTCCTCATTAATGACACATCAGCCTCTGAAAGTGTTTTTTTCCAACTCAGATTTGATTTCCTCCAGCATTTGTGTGCAAGACAACAGGGTCACACAACTGTAGGGTCTGTTACCGGTGTCTGATTACACACAGGAATTAAAAGGGATTGCACACTTAACCCTGTCAGCCTCCTCTTTGTGCACCTGACCCGTTTGTCTCGTGTGTTCACCGGCTTTGGCTGCGGATTTCTTTGGTGATTTGATAATCAGGTCATATAACACATTACCTTCTATGACTCAGTGCTGCTGTAAGAAGGCACACAAGAATCAGTTATTTCTGCTTCACACTTCACACATAAAATTACTCAGTGTAAACTTTGGGTATAGGTACTCAATTTGCCATTGGAAAATGCTGTATGATTTTCAAGAGTCCATTAAGATTCGCCCTATAGTTGATCTTCAGTGTCATATCAGTGCCAACAACAAAATTTAAGGCCAAAAATGTTGCAACTTAACCTTAAGTTACTCTCACTTTTGCATAGCCTGTTAATCATTTTCTCAGTGTATCAGTTAGCTGGTTGAAAACCTATAAAATGTCGCAAAAAAAGTTTAAAATGTCTCATTATCTCCAAAGCCAAGGACTATGTCCTCAAGTGTCCCAAGAAGACATTGATAATGATAATAATGCTGTTTGACTTTTTGTTGTAAAATTAGTAATAAACATAGTTAAACTTAATCCCTCAGCTCTAATGTCTATCTAATGTAAGACACAATTATGACTTCGTAGGCTATAAATCTATTTTATCTTAACTTCCTACTGTGCTTTTTTTTTCTATGTTGAACCTCACATCTTGTCCAAAATATATTCTAAACTTCTATCCACTGGAACATCTGGGAAGTGATTTCTCCAGTAACAAATGTTTTCCTCAACAATAGTAAAATTGACTCTTTTTGAGTCTGTTTATTCCCAGCTGCCACCAGAGATAGAGGAAAAACACAGGCTATATTCTGCTGTTGTCAAACTTAAACCACACCCACTCCCTTAGTTTCATAACAGCCCCCATCACACAACTCTAGCACTGAAAAGAGCTGGCTGAGAATCAACAGAGATGAGTTACTTTTCTTAATCTAATTTCAATAAAATGTCAGTTTAGTTCATAATTTAATACAGACAAAGTGTTTAATTTATAGTGTCGAGTTGACATTAAGCAAGACCTAAATAGCTTACTGTTTAATTCATTTCATAGTATTGTTGTCGTGGTTTATCTCCTCTGTTCTTTTGCTGATGTGATTATCCCTATTTATATTGTTTTTTCGGTGTTGCAGAAGCATCGTCCTCCCTATCACTGCAGGCTTGTTGGTGAGGACAGGAGCTCTGGGCAGTCACGGCTGCAGCTCGTTGCAGTGCAGCTGTAGCTAATCCTCGGTAATCAAGACCTCTTTTTAATCACCTCGGGCTGAACCTTCAGATGCCAGAGTATACTACAGTTTTCAGTGTGGTAACCTGGCTCATCCTCTACCTTCTCAACCTAGCAAGTTTTGAGTTATTTTTTTTTTACCTTGTCTAAAACCCTTTTTGTCCTCCACTTTTGCAGTGCCGCCATCTCTCTGCCAGTGCTTCTGCCAATTACCAGCCAGTTCACTCACAATTGTTTGCAATATTGCTGTTGTTAAATAAACTTCTTTGTCCTTACAGTCTCATTTTGTGCTGTACACCTGGGTCCTTTGTTCATCATGATTGTTTCATTTATATGAGACTACTGTGTCTAATTTTTACTTATAGGTAAAAACCTTTATTGTTGTTCGTTATTTTAGAGGCAGCAAAACGAGAATGATCAGTTTATCAAACTTTATATAAAGAGGAACATTAATATAGAGTCAAATATAGCTCTACACAAAGTGTACCCATTTCTATATGAAGAAAAAAGAAACGGTTCAATAGAGGGTAGGAAGCATTTGTATAGAGAGTTGTTTTTCATTTTGTCAGTAATGGAGAAGGCTACATAATCAGCATTTGCAGTTAAATAATAACACTTTTTGGAGTAAAAAATAACTGAAAAAACTTACTCTGCAAGAATGTAAACTTTACACTAGAGACTGGGACCAAACTGATTTTTTCAGAGCAGAATTTTCGTTTAGAGTAACATTTTCTCCGGTAAACCTTTTTTTTATTATTTTTATTTTATTTTATTTTTTTTTTTTTACATATATTACTAATTAGTTTATGGCGGAAACACTTGCTACTGAGTCACCAAGTAGAACATAGCTTAATGCCTCAGTAGTGACTTTTTTGCTAGACATTTTTCTTCAAAGCTACTGTATACTTTTGTTGACAATCACACAGACCTATGTTAATTTGATCTAGCTGTTAATAGTTTTATAATAAACGGGCCGACTAGCCTAAAAGTAGCATTAGCGGTAGTTTAACACAGTTTAAAGCTGTTAAGTTTGTGACTTTCTTGAATTTATTTGTCAATTCCTCTTTTTAAGGAGTTTCAAAAATAACATTTCAAGTTTAAGCGAGCAAATACGTGAAAATTACAAGACTTCACGACATATCTATCGATATAAAATATGCACATGTATAATAAAAAGCCAAGTTTCTGCACCCGTTACCTCACTGAATGAAACATTTAAGCGGACTTACCCCGGGCTAAGGTGACTCATGGTTTTCTAGCTCGCGCTCTCAAACGCCTCCCCTCTTCTTTCAGGTAACAGCGCCTGTGGACCTTTAGCTGTGTACTCAAAGATAGAAGATGTTAAGGCCAATGAGCAGTAAAATGTGTCCTGCAGAGTTGTTATAAAGTGTGCAGGTAAATTGTCAGCTGAGCCGCTGTGAGTCTGCACACAGCGGAACTGATGACACTCGACGGTTGCCATGGCAGATCACGTGACCGCGCTGCCAATGAAGCTGGTTTCCACTTGCAAGGAGTCCTACTAACACAGACTCTAAACCGTCTCTGTTATAGGAAGAGTTTTCAGACTTTTGTTTTTATTTTACATTGATTGAGTAGTAAATTGATTGTAAATCGACTGCTGAATGAAAAAGGTCAGTTATTTGTTAATATTATTTCATATAAAAATAATAACATTAATTGTGATGATGTTAAAATATAATAATGATAACTATTATGATGCTCTATTTATAAACAACATTCACACAAACAGTTCGGCCAAGTGTTACTCAATACATGGTTAAAGGCATTTGAAATGATCAAAGATGGTTCAGAGAGGCCATGTGATTAGCAGGAGAGGAATAATACAACTTAAAGTTCTTTTATAAATAGTCTTTATAAGCCCATCTTCCTCTCTTTGCCTTTTTCTCAATAACAAATATTCTTGTTTTAAACCTCTGTCCTCCTCACACGGTTATTTCAATAAGTTTATTTAGGAGTTTAAAGAAAACTGCACATCATAGCAAAAGAGTGGGAAACAGTCATTTGATATGTGTATTTTGATAGCATGCAAAGTGGTTTTACCATTGCGCAAATTCCCCTGGGCCTGATACATGAAGGGGCCTTGGGGCATAGGCAAAATAGGTGTGCATTTAATGTGTTGTGTATAACAAAAAATCTTTTAATAATTAAGATGAGTATTTAGAGTGTTTAAAAGGTTGCCAGAATGCATTTAAAAACATCAAAATAGAGCTTGGTGGTAAACAGACTACAAACCTAGGAGCTTTTTCATGTAAAGCTAAATGTCTTAGACCGATTCCTAAAGATAAATCAAATCAATAAAATAGCAGAATACTGTACAGTACATAGGGTTTATGCAGAACTGATACAAAACAGTTGTAGAGCACATATATTCATTTCAACAAGATACACTTTGTCCAAAGACATGTTAGACTATGATTTTGTTAACTGGGAAGATTTTTTTTCTGAGATTTCTTCAAGCAATCATAGCTAGAGAAGGAAACAATCTCAGAGAAGGGTCATAACTCTCTTAGCCTGGGGCTGTTAGAGCCACCAATGAGTGTGCTGTGTATGAAAAGGGTCCAAGAGAGCTCTCCTGTTCCCATCTTTCAGAGTAGATAAATAGAGTACATAAAACATAATCCTGCCATACTTGCAAAATTGGCATACTTTTCTGGCAGTTATTTGATATTAGACTGTTAACCTAAACAGTTTGTTAAACAGACAGGAAGGAGTGGCAAAAACAACATCATACAATTCTTCAATGTATTTTCAGTCTCCAGCACTATACATCTGAATGAATTGAGTTTTTTATTCATAAATACTTTCTTCATATGGCATTCATCTGCTTTAACAATACTCTGAACATAAAAAATGGTATTTGTGCCTATGGCATGGGCAACTTACCAATCTGGAAAAGCACTATCAATGCTGTAAAGCATATTAAGGTTTTAGAGCAACTTATCGCTGGCCTCGAGCCAAAACCTTATACCTCTAAAATCACCACTTTTTTGGGAATGGAAAAAACCCCCCACTGTATTCCTCAATTAAGTTAACACTGAATGGTCATAGTCAGCATCTTTTCATTGCTTTAAAATTGGTTAAAACCAGATGTAATGGGTGACCAATAACACTGATTTATGACAAAAATTTTAAATCATGAAAAATGGAGATTTGAGGTTTTGGCCCGACACCAGTGATATGCTCTCATCCAGACAATGTCTCTTTCAGGGAAGGCCTTGCATTACGGCAAAACAACTCTAAACCACATACTGCATCATCACAACAGCATGGCTTCACAGTCCAAGAGTCGGGGTGCTGGAATGGCCTGCCTGTCATCAAGACCTTTCACAACAGAAAACAAATCCGGCCAGTTGAGCGGCTAGCATTCTTTATTGGACAAGAATGGGACAGCATTCCTCTCCCAAAACTCCAGCAACTGGTCTCCTAACTCTCAAGACATTTACAGACTGTTGTTAAAAAGGAGGGGATGCTACAAAGTGGTAAACATGGCCCCTGTCTGTACTTTTTTGAGTTATGTTGCTGCCATCAAACTCAAAATGAGCTCATGTTTTTCATGCAATAATAAAATTTCAACATCTGATATGTTTGATAGTGAATAAACTATGGGTTTATGAGATTTGGAAATCCTTAGATTCTGTTTTTACATTTTATACAGCGCCCCAAGTTTTTTTGGAATTGGGGTATATATATGATGTAGATAGCTACCAGATACACTGACACAACAATCAACTCATGCAGCTGATAAAAAAAATCAGAGTACAGGCACTTTTTGGTGTCATTCAGTTGCTGATAATTGTATTTCTGACATTAAATATAGCCATTAACTATGATTATTTTGGACTATGTAAGCAACAACATGTGATTAACAAAATGAAAGCTTGCACACTAGTTATGATATCCCTAGAGATCACTAATGGAAGTGAGTCATGCAGGACGGCTGATCACAGCAGCTGTGTTGAGTGGGTTTGTCAGGGCTTTTAAGCCAGTATTTCTGGTAAACTAATAGTGATGGGGTATTTATAAAGACGCTTTATATTGTCAATTAAAAGAAAAGCAATTATGAATAAATCATCTTGGAACTAATTATGCTTCCAAAGGGATGTAAAACATTCATACAAATTGCTTAATTCATCATGCGTCAGGGTAAATTCACACTAAAATGTCTGTAATCAGTGACCTGCAAGGTTAATAAACATGTGAACTACAGAGCTACCAGCACAGAGAGAGCCCCACAGACTCTGAACAAAAACCACAGACTATAAAAAACCTGAGGCTTTCGCTGAATAAACAGTACGCTCTGTGCTGCTGCCAGTCCTCTGTTGCCCTCAAGTGGAGGTTTGGAAAATTGACTTGCCAAGGCAACACCATTTGCAAGTGTTCTGGTAGTCAGATCAGCTGGTAGTCTTCACATATTTAAGGATTAAACTCTGATCATATTTAAAGCTTTAAGTGTCTCTGTAATAAGATATTTAATTTAATGATCGGTCTGTTAGTCAGAGTTTGTCTGAGGTTGTTTTACATGATGCTGTCAAATTGCCAGTGTCTCTTGTTAGGGCCTGATCACTGAGTGATGTGAGCACCTACTATCAACATTGAATCTTACAATATTTGAGACACACTCTTTGAATGTTTTTCAAAACCGTTAATGTTTTTATGGCTGTTTTGTCAGTACCAGAGCTGAGCAGAAAGAGGAGCAGTGCTTCTGTGTCAATATGTGATATAGATGGAAATTATTGTATATTCTACATCATTAATAATCTCATCAGGACCAGAGGAGGAAAATTCATTTTGATCCTGATCTGTTGGTTAACGTTTTTAGATATCTATCTATTTGAAATGAACATGTATGAACATGTGAAACTTAGAGGAGCATCACAGCGGTATACTGAACTCAACAATCTTTAAATGTTCTGCTGAAAATAGAGGATTTTTTTCTCCAAGGACATTTCGGGGACACTAAATATTTCATTTCAAGTCATGGACTGCAATCAAGAATATATATTTAGACTTTTACATTAAAAAACAATAAAAGTGCAGAAATAGTGGAGTGTTTCAAACTCAAATTGCAGAGTAAATCAAAATCCATTAGAGCAGGGTTGGAAATGAACTTTTATGTAACAACTACTCACTTTTTTTTTTTACATGTCCCTCGGTTTTGATGATCAATATACTATAATGAGGTATGATATAATATTAAAGGCTTATAGTATTCACGTCAAAGACTATTCTATGTTTCAGTGGCATTTTTCTGCAGTATGAGCGACTGACTTGTGCAATTTCAATAATTCTAACCAAACTCTCATGTTTGAAAATCAGGCCTTCATTAACCGTCCTGGACTTAAGATGAGGAAAGCATAGGCTCAAAGACACCTTTATCAGACACACCAGCTGCAGTACTACTCATACGATATTGAGCTCAACCATCCCAGCACACAGCTGACTGTCAACATTTGACAGAAGCTCTGATTCAGGGAGGAGGCAGGGCTCTTTGGTCAGTGAGCATGTAGGTCTGCTCGATTCTGATCATGAAGTCAACAAGCAGATCGTGAAGGAACAAGAAGAAAAAATGGGACTCAATCTATGCTATTTATTGTCACAAAATCATTCTGTCAGGTTACTTTAATACCTGCCCTCAGTGGCTGCCAGGTTGAGCAAAAAACCCGGCAGGTGGCTGGTGCTTATTTCCCACCCTGCAGCAGAGCCAGTATACAGTGTATTATTGTAGAAATAATCATTCACAATGTTTGTGTGCGGCAAAATTTCTACGTGCAGCATACAAACCTGCTTGTTTATTATATATTGCATTGTGTGATGCTTTATATAATATGCATTATGAATTTCTTTTTATATTATTAGTTGAAATGTCAAGACAGCAATCCATCTAACCATGTGATTCATTTAAAATGATGTAATTGTGGTAATAATAGAGAGAAACTGTTAATAATGCTGCCCAAGGGACTGAGCATCTTTTTAAGACAGAATATGTGGAGGAAGAAACACAAAACAAATATTTGGCTTTTTTTGGCTGAACTTTGAATGGTTTTGTACAAGATGAGCTTAACAAAAGTAACAGTGCCTCTTTGGTGACTTTTCTGTTTGCCAGCATCTCTGTATATTCTCCATCATCAAATCTCAAGACTGTATTCATCAAATTCATCTGTGGATGTCTCAGACAATCAGGCTGCTCAACACGAAATAAAAGAAAAGTAATGGACTTGAGCTTGTAAAGCACTTTTCCATCATCTGACCAATCAAAACACTTTTTACATCACAGGTTATGTCCTTTCACACTCAGTCGCTCCACATTCACACACCGATGGTGAGCGTCCTTCAGAATTCCCATTCATGCACATTCATGTGCCACTAATGCAGCAGTGGGAGCCGTCTGGGATTAAGTAGCTGCCCAAGGACACATGGATATGTGACTGCAGGAGCTGGGTATGGTTGACTCTACCCACTGAGCCACAGCTGTCTCTGATGGGGATGGGGAAAAATTGTTACTTTATACTTCAAGCAAAATGTTGTAGAGCAACATGTAGCACAGAGGTACCTACAGTTAGTAGGTTTTATAGTTTTCTGACTTTTTGGGGGTGAAGAATGTGGCTCAGGAAGTAGAGTCAGTTGTCTTGATACTAGAAGGTTCTGGGTTTGATCCACAGTTCCTGCAGTCACATGTCGATGTGTCCTTGGGCACTTAACCCCATGTTGCTCCCACTGCTTTGTAGGTAGCGTGTTAATGGCTATGGATGCGTATGAATGAGATGAGCTAATACTGATGGCCATTCTCCATAGGGACCTCTGCCATCAGTGTGTGGATGTGGAGTGAATGGGTATGAATAAGCAGGTGGTCCATTTACTGTGAAAATATGGACATTGCCTACTAGTATGTTCCTTAAAAAAATTACAGAGCTTTACTTTTTTTATTTTAATGAGGAGAATTAGTTACATATATCGAGGACACCTACTAAGATGTTTAAATTCTTGAGTAAGAATAAAATGTAATGCAGAAATAAGAATGTAATATGAATCAGCATAATAGCTGTGGGGTGTATGTTTGAATTTAAGTACTTAATCCTGGTTCTACTACCTTTTTGTTTGACATTAAATTCCACTTTTTGTATTTAAAACATTTTTTGTTCTCATATTGGATTGTTATTCTGCCTTAAACTAAGGACAATGATCTCCTGTAAGAATACAGACTCGCTTTTATTTTGAAAGAAAATAAGGAACTTTAGGTGATTAAAGATTATGATGTGGACTTAACCACTTAAAAAGGAATTTGTTATGGATTGAAAAGAAATAAAGTTGTAATGACTTTTGACTTGTCCACTTAGCTGTCTGTGAATATCTTCAACAAAAAAGAGACATAAGGGAGCAGTGATAAACTTATTATTGGTGCTGTCACTTGATTAAAAAATGAAATAACTGCAATTAAATGCATAATTCAATAATTTGAGAAGGTTGCATCAATCAAAGATAATAGTATCAAAAAATCATAAAGGACATGCTTCTCAATGGCATCAACATTTTCTACTAGCTTGTGAAACTGGAGACGTTGAGACCAAGGACAGAGTGTCCACTTACCAGTCAATCTAGGATGGTGTTAAGCTGTTGAATGTGGATTTCATCCATAAAATTATAGAAATTAATAGCACAGAGGATTTTTGCATGTTAAAAGAAATCATTCAAGTTACAAAGCTTCTTCAGCACACATTTTTCATACACATTTTTCACCCCTGTGATTGATTAATCAAAATGAACCACAAATTTTGACAGCACTACTTATTCTACATCTCTGTGGCTGAAGGTAAGCCTTACAGTGGCTTAAGTAAAGTGTGCTAAAAGAGACAATAAGGCATGCAATAAAAAATGCACTAATTATAGGCATTAATTAATTGTGACTATTGCGATTAATCTTGGTCTTTAACTGTAAACTTTAAACCTTAATTTACAACATTTCTTATGTCACACATGAGCTTAATAACTGCCTGACTCAGCATTATTAATATTATGAGGGTAAATATACACACAAAAATGATGAAAGCTTTAAAACCTTGTATGGGGGTTGCATTAATTTTCATGTGATCCCACTCTTAAATTGTCATGTGATATGTTATGCTGTTATAGTTTTCCAAAAGATTGAAAGCAAGCGGGAAGTATAATTAATGATAAAGATAATTTAAATCATATGTGGGGCAAAAGATGGAGTATTTTTATTCCTTTTGGTAATAGATAGTTATGAGTTTTGCAGACTGGAGCAAGTAGACTGATGTTGGTCTGTAATGTATAATTACCAAAATGAATAAATAGTGTGAATAGTGTAAAACATTACTTTTTCAGAACGTTTATCAGATTTAAGTTTAAAAATTGCTTTGATCATGCTCCTTGTAGCTGCATGAACAGATCTGTGGTGTATACAGATGTTCGCTGCTGCAGGTTTCTCACCAGCAGTCGAGGTTAACTAAGCCAGGTAGATGACACACACCTGTTTAAAGATTTTCTACCTGTCAGCCTGGTGAAATTTAGAGCCATATTCCTTTAAATGCTCCGATAAAACACAATAATCAAGGCAGACAATTCTCCAGCACTAATACACAACCCCAGTGTTAAAATAACAATTAGTGCAGAAATAGCAGAGGGGTGATTATAAATTCCTTTCAGGAAGGGTCTCAGCTCTAAACTGGGAGGTGGCGGGGAGATGTCGGGAGTCATGCAGCTCAGAGATGGGGGGGCAGCAGTTTTTGCAATCAGCGTTAAATAGAGCAGTTTTGTGCCTGTGTGATTGTCAAGTGGGCCATTACTGGTTGATAAGAGCACTTTTTCCTTACGTGGCTCTGATTGGGCTGAGCATGCTGCTCCCTCTCACACGCTGTCCCAATGCAATCAGGCCCCTCTTTTACTGCACTGCCATTTCCACTGCTGTGATTTCCACCCAATCCCCCATCGGCCCCCAGCCAACGCGACTCCACCTCAACACCCCCCCCCAAACCCTCCTCACCCCCTCCTCCAACTCCCCCACCTCCCCCTTCAGATAAGTACCCATTTACAGCAAGGAGAAAAGGTCATGCCAAACTCGTTGTGTCAATTGTAAACCACCCCAATCCTGCCTGATTTCAATGAAATAAATGAGAAGGTGCAGCCCCCAAAGACAGCAAAGGTCCATGTGGAAGTAGGAAATTAGGAGATCTTCACAGGGACTCACAGGGGCCAAACGCTCAGTACTTTTATTTCAGATTAATCTCCTTTATTCATTTTTTTTACTTTATAAAGCTTTCCTGTATCATTTTAGATCAAACTGCTGCAAAGTAAAATCACTGATTACAACAGCTGAAAAAAATACACAAGGGTGCCAGTTTGAACAAAATGTATAAAAATCAACTTCTGCAATGAGCTCAGAACAATTTATTAAGTTTGAATAATTATCTTAAAGATGGAGTCTAGAGATGTAGGGTTATGTTTTCCAGATGTGTGAGTGTATTAGAAATATTCAGTCTATAAAAAGGGAAGTGCTCAGCTCCTTATATCTGTGTTTCATACCTTAGTTGCCATTTTTCCTGACTGAATCAACTGGCTTGGCAGTTAAAAATGTTATTATAATTCCCTAAATGGATGTATATCTACTCATAGAAATGTAATATTTGATTATGATTTCTTCCTTTTCTAAAGCTGAAATGCACAGCACATTTAAAGTGTTTTTTCTCCTTTTTGTGTCAAACAATACTTGAATGTAAGTCCAACATAAAAATGTTATGTCTAAAAAATAAAATTTGTGCATATGAGTATTTCATATAGGCTTCCAAAAAAGTTGGATCACTACATGTTAATGCAGATTATTGTTTCCTACTGTAGTACTGTTGTGTGGGGTCTGTGAGGAAGCTGACTACTGTATTAAATGGACTTATATACGTAAACCTCACAAAATTAGGGAATATTAAAGCTAAATAATGTCATTATGTTAATCTTTTTGTCATTGATCCTATCTCATTCTGTCATCTACACTTGTGTTTAACTGCCTTAATCTACTTCTTTCTAAGAGTCCAGCAAAATCCATGCCTTTGTTTTGTATTTCTTCATTTATACTGTTTGTCTTTTATTTTGCTGTGTTACTTGTTTACAGTTTTGTCTTGTTATTTCCCCAATTAAGGAAAAACAGGCTGAGTAACGTAAGGTTTCATTTTGAGCTGTTATTCGTCTTGAATAGTATTTTTTTTTCCAATGGCTTGTTTAAAGAACAAAGGTTATGGGTGATTATAAGTGAGAAGTAAAAGGTAAAAGAAAAGTCTATTTAAAAAGACTAAGACAACTGGTTAAGCTGTGTATATTTCCTGTTGTTAAAGGGTTAGAAAGAAACTTTAGAATGCAACCATACTGCATTTAAAAAAAAAAAGCCTTTCTCATCTTTTTCTCTTAAACTTGTTTAAGTGCTTTACCACTCTCAACCACCCTCCTAGTCCTGGTCCTTTTCCATCTACACCACGGTGATGGAAAAGCTGTGCTACAGCTTAATATGATTGCTCACAAGCACAGGTACACAACATGAGCATGACAAATAATCCATCCATCCATCTTCTTCCGCTTATCCGAGATCGGGCCGCGGGGGGCAACAGCCTAAGCAGGGAAGCCCAGACTTCCCTCTCTCTGGCCACTTCATCCAGCTCTTCCCAGGGGATCCCGAGGTGTTCCCAGGCCAGCCGAGCAACTTAGTCTCTCCAGTGTGTCCTGGGTCTTCCCCGGGGCCTCCTCCCAGTGGGACTTGCCCAGGGTTTGTGAGGGTGGGAACGTAGATCGACCGGTAAATCAAGAGCTTCGCCTTTCGACTCAGCTCTTTCTTCACCATGACAGACCAATGCAGAGACCGCATCACTGCTGACGCCGCACCGATCTGCCTGTTGATCTCCTGCTCCATTCTTCCCTCACTCGTGACCAAGACCCCAAGATACTTGAACTCCTCCACTTGGGGCAGGATCTCATTCCCAACCTGGAGAGGGCATTCCAACCTTTTCCGACTGAGGACCATGGTCTCAGATTTGGAGGTGCTGATTCTCATCCCAGCCGCTTCACACTCGGTTGCAAACCGTTCCAGAGAGAGCTGGAGGTCCCGGTCTGATGAAGCCAACAGGACCACATCATCCGCAAAAAGCAGGGACCTAATCCTGAGGCCACCAAACCGGACGCCCTCAACGCCCTGGCTGCGCCTAGAAATTCTGTCCAAACAGTTATGTACAGAACCGGTGACAAAGGGCAGCCCTGGCGGAGTCCAACACACACCGGGAATGAGTCCAACTTACTTCCGGCAATGCGGACCAAGCTCTGGCACCGGTCGTACAGGGACCAAACTGCCCTTATCAGGGGGTCCGGCACTCCATACTCCCAATTAATGTTATTCTCAGCAATCAGTGTAAATGAGCCATAACTGACCAAAACGACTTAAAATAAACCTCAAAGCCAGTAAAGTTGCAGCTATGTTGTTTGTTAACTGTGTTTTCCATTTTGCAACATGAGGACGTGTCTGTGCTCAGGCCCAGTTTGGCCTGAAACAACGTGAGTTCAAGCTATAGGGGGACAGGGGAGAAGGGAACATTGAGCCTTGGCACAGTACGGGACATCTTGGTCTAGTGTGACCAAGAGCACAGTAAGTTGCATTGATTTTTTCTCAAGACTAAGGTGATAATTACCTAGTAAAAATGTTAGTGTTTTAGCAAGTAATAACTTGGAAATATGGTAATATTGAAGAAGTTTTTACCTACTAATTCTTGTTAAAAAGAGAAATCAGAATCAGTTTCAGTTGAGTCCATAACCAGGTAAAACTCCATACAGAAACTTTAAATACATAGTTTAAAAAGTTGTTTAATTCTCCACATTCTGATGCACTTTGACATCATTTTATGTGGTGCCCTGATCACTGGCCCACTTCCTACCTTCTAGACCCAATAATGGAGTATTTAAAGACCACACTGTACAGCAGAAGACTCACACATTTCACACACAGTCAAACTTAAAGCAGCTGAGCAGTCAAACAGGTTTGTGAGGTTGCTGACAGATGAGACGTTGTTTTTGTCTGGTCCACATCACACAAAACATTTAGCAAGTCAGCCGTGCAATGTGGAAAATGAAAACATGCAACATTTACACTCCCAGATTTACATCTTTCCTAGCTTCTCTGCACTTATCAGGCTTTCTGCGGGAGAGTGAAGAAGACTTTCATGTCTGAGAAAGGATTTGTCTTCTCATGACAAAATACTTGTGTTTCTCTTGACCTTTGACCTTAGACATCTCCATCAGAGATCATGACAAAAGCCTATAAAGCAGCTTTTCAGGACTGTTTTCCTTCTTTGAAGGTCTACAATGCTGGAAAGACTTTTGCAGAAACAAGGATTCTTTGAGGGGTGGTTGTCTCACGGGCGGCTTCAGTGAACCCATTGCTCCACTGCATGAAATGTTTGATACGTCTTATCTGATGAAGAGTATTCATCTCCACCAGGTGGAACAGGACACATCTCGATGGAGGCACGCTAACCCCTTTATCTCTCTGTGATGGTGCGATACAGACGCAGGCTCATGCTGCTGCAGGTCCGCAGGACTGTTATCCAGAGACAGAGGATCACTTTTTTTTCTGTGTGATAGTGTGTGTGGCCACAGAAACATAGAGGTGTGTGAGAGGGTGATGATGGGTGGGACTGCGTGAGCGACTGGGTTGAGTGAGCGTGCTAAAACGGATAAAGGCAACAAGTGTGCAACTGTGTTTTCTCTCAAGGAGCGTAGGTGTGTGGGCATTAAACTCTTTAAAGCACTTCCTCTTAAAAGAATGACGTGTACCTGAACAGTTTACAACATTTGCATACAGACTAAGAGCAGGTGGGCTGATTTTCTTTTGTGTGCAATTCAACAGGCTAAAAGTGGACAAGCAAAACAGGCCAAAAGTGGCCAAAGAAAATTAGGTGTGCCTATTACTTGGCCTTATTGTTTGGATTTCGACTATTAAAGTGTTATCCTCATATTAACAATGTAAGGTCTAAATATTAATTTCTAAGAAAATAAAAATATTGCTAAAATGAAGACTTTAACACAACAGTGCATTCTGTCACTTTGGGTGTAAATATGAAGTTTTTAAAATGCTAATTATTGACAAATTGCGATGTGTTAAAGTCAGCTGTTTTCTGGTAAGGATGGAGCAAAGAGACATTTGCAGAATTGGAAAACACCCTTAATTTTGATGAATGTGGCTTACAGCTAATGAAAACCCAAAAGTCTGTGTCTCAGAAAATTAGAATATTACTTAAAACCAATTTTAAAATGATTTTTTTATCACAAACATGTTGGACTACTGAGCACCCAATACTTGGTTGGGGCTTCTTTGGTGTGAATTACTGCGGCAATACGGCGTGGCATGGAGGCGACCTCTGAGTTGTTATGGAAAACCAGGTTGCTCTGATAGTGGCCATTAGCTCTTCTGCATAGTTGGTTCTGATGTCTCACATCTTTCTCTTCACAATCCCCCATAGATTCTCTTTGGGGTTTAGGTCAGGTCAGTTTGCTGGACTATCAAACTCAGGGATACCATGGCCCTTAAACCACATACTTTTGGCAGTGTGGGGCAGTCCTGCCTGAAAATGAAATCATCCTCTCCATAAAGCTGGTTAGCAGAGGGGATCATGAAGTGCTCCAGAAATTCCTGTTGCGCTGACCTTGGATCTGATAAAAGACAGTGGACCAACACCAGCAGATGACATGGCTCCCCAAACCATCACTGACTGTGAAAACTTTACACTGAACTTCAGGCATCTTAGATTCTGTGCCTTTCCTCTCTTCCTCCAGACTGTGGAACCTTGATTTCCAAATGAAATGCAAAATTTACTTTCATGGGAAAAAAGGACTTTGGACCACTGAGCAACAGTCCAGTCCTTTTTGTCTGTTGTCCAGGTAAGAAGTCTCTGATGCTGTCTTTGGTTCAAGAGTGGCAAAAAGAAAGCAAGAGGTGTAGCCCATGTCCAGGATCCATCTGTGTGTGGTGGCTCTGACTCCAGCTGCAGTCCACTCCTTGTGAAGTTCCCCTAAATTCTTGAATGGGCTTGGTTTCCTCTCAAGTCTTTGGTTACAACTGTTCTTTTGTGCACCTTTTTTTTTTTTACCACATTTTTTCTTTCCATTTAACTTTTTATCAGTGTGCTTGGATACAGCACTCTGTGAACATTTTTCTGCAATGACCTTTTGTGTCTTACCCTCCTTGAGCAGGGTGTCAATTATTGTCTTCTAGACATCTGTAAAGTCAGCGGTCTTCAGCATGATTGTGTAAGCTACTGATCCGGACTGAGAGAACCTTTAAAGGCTTAGGAAACCTTTGCAGATGTTTTAAGATAGTTAGCTGATTGGAGTGTGACACCATGAGTATCCATTAGTGAACTTTTTACAGTATTCCAACTTTCTGAGATAATGAATTTTGGGGTTTCATTAGCTGTAAGCTAGAATCATCAACATTAAAAGACATTGCCTAAAAACTTGAAATATATCAGGATGTGTGTAATAAATCTATAGAATATATGAGTTTCACTTTTGAATGGAATTTCTAAAATCAAATTAAATTTTTGATGATTTCTAAGTTATTTAGATGCACCTGTTTATGGAGGAAATCAGCACACCTCATGTTCATTGGCCGGTTGTATATGATAGGATCTCGTTGGCTGGATAAAACTGAACCATAGGTCGCAATTGGTCCCTGGGCCTTGAGTTTGACACCCCAGCTCTAAATAAACATTTTGATTGATCAATTTTTTTTTTCTTTTCACTGAAAAAATAAACAGGCTGTCCTCATTCTAAAAACAGCTTTGGTCAGAGTAAAGAGTTATTTTTGTGCCTATTTCATGCCTTTATTGGAAAGAGGAAGGACAGTGGATAGACTCGGAAAAGCCAGACAGAGATTTATTCAGTTTGCTTTTTATCAAAGTAATTAAAACATGGAAACAGCTTTGAGGAAAAACTCCTAAAAAGGTCACAACAAGACCAACTAGAAAAGCACTCGGAGAGTGCAGACCTCCACCATTAGCCCTATCTCCCAAGTGCAAAGAATCCTTAAAAAATCCTGAATCCATCCCCATGTGCCCCCCACCACACCATTCGCCGATTACTCCCTCCCCGGTGGGGTGGAAACACAGTGAGGCAAAGGATTGGCTTCGCTACGGAAGGAATGTCATCGTGGAAGTATTACCTGCTGGTGCCAACAGATGCACTGACAGTCTCACCCATGGTCTCACTGGACAACTGGAAGTCATGGCAGAGGGTGAATATTCCTCTATTCCTCCCAGCATTGTGAGTATTCTGGCAACAATTTGCTGTCTTTCTCTCTGTTACGCTCCGACTCGTCTCCTCGACTGGGCGTGCGTCTCTCAAAGTCTATAAACTCCAAAACTTTGGATAGAAACACACCCAAAATGTTGCTGGGATTGAAGTTACTTATGTCTGCCATCTCCTGGTGTAAAGTGGTAACAGTGCAGACCTCCACCATTAGCCCTATCTCCCAATAGTACAGAATCCTTAAAAAAAATCCTGAATCCAGATGGTGATCCGGATCAGTCCCAAAATCTAATCAGTCCTTCCTTATGCCATTTATGACATTTCCTGAAAATTTCACCAAAATCCATCCACAACTTTTTGAGTTATGTTGCTAACAAACGAACAAACAAACCCATCTGATCACATAACCTTCTTGGCGGAGGTAATAAAAGTGTGATCAACATCTACTGGGATCAGCATTCAAAGATTAGGGGCTGTTTTCCTGCTGGCATGGAGGTGGAGGACAATGACCTCAGGAACATGGGTTTAGAAAAGCCTAAAAAGCCTGCAGATGAGGTAGAAATGTATATCAACACTACCTCTGAGTTTCCAGTGTTGCAGAGAGAGCCTCCTAACAGAGGGACTCAGCAAGAAAAAGTCCTGGATGTCAAAGACGACTCTGCAGAGGCTCCAGCTCCACAGCCAGTAGAGTCTCTCAAAGAAGAAATGCCCACAACACCATCTAAAGTTTCACTTGAGCCAGTTTCTGAAGAGAGACCGCAGGCTGCAGAGACTCAGGACGAGACACAGCCTGTTGAAGCAGAGCCATCATACTTGGACATTTACAAGACAAAGAAGAAAAAGGAAAAAGAAATATGAAGAGGAACTGAACATGGTCCCTTGGCAGCCGAGCCACAAGTACATAGGACATCCCGCCGGGCTGGACGATGACTATAATAAAGACCCTTTGGATACGGGCTTCGTTTGGTCAAGTAAGAGTCCAGTCCTGTTGGAATTGGCCAAGCTACCAAGTGTACAGACAGAGTCAACTCAGCAGGAGGAGAAAGAGGGAAAAGTCCTGGATGTTAACCCTTTAAAACCTGAGTTTCTCGACTCTTCTCTTATTTTAACCATAAAAGGCCCAGAAAATGTCCTGTGAGTACGTGCTTTTGCCATTTTTCCACAATACTTAGAAATTTTAATATATGGCAGTTATTTACATTTTACTGCATGTTGGGACTTCCAGTTTGTAGATGAGACTGTAGACAGCTAAAAAGAGGAGCTCCCGGCCGAATAAGTTTTAAAAAATGGAGAAAACCCTTATAATCATAACTCAACGATGGAAAAATAGTTAACATGGATAAAACACATTTCACTGCATGTTAAGAGTGTTTGAACAGTTTAAAATGAAAAAACACAAAAAACGGGGGAACTTTATGCTAGAATCTTAGTGAGAAGGGGAAATTACAGTAATAACCCCATGCTGGCTGTGAAGCACAGTTTCTCAGCTTTCAGAAACTGTGCATTTTTCCCGATAACAGAAACAGTCATGCAATTATGGTCATGCAAAGAGTGCTTCAACAGCGCGTCGTCGGCGATGTGCTAGGATTTAAAGGGTTAAAGATTAATCTGCAGTGGCTCCAGATCCACAACCAGACAGATTTCTTCAACAGAAAGAAACTGAGACACTTGCAATAGACCAACCTGAGCCAGTGTCTGCCGTGAAACCACAGGCTGCAGAGGGTCCAAAAGAACTGCAGACTGTTGCTGCAGAAAGAACCCCAGAGCAGTCCGACCACCAGAACCATGTGGTCACAGAGTCAGTATCTCTGAGAACAGAGACAAGGAAGACAAGTGTCAGCACCAAACAAGCCACAAAGAATATGAAAAGACCTGCTGTTGTCCTTCCCCAGGTCACAGAGAAAGAGGTCTGAGTAGATGGAGTTCGGTTTTGATATCCCAAAACATCTCTTAAGGCCAAAGAAAGCACAAGTGGTATTGGGGAAAAGTCGGGTCATCGCTGAGAGCCATACACAACAGCCAAAGGTGACAGTGGAGTACCTCATCCAGCAAGAAGAGATCTCTCAACTGAGGGCTGCCCTCAACCAGGCCTATGAAGACCTGGTGAGAAAAAGTCAGCAGTGGTAGGAGGAGAGGTCCTGCCTTCTGCTGGAGCGTGGTAAAACCCAGTGAATGAATGACTCTGCTTCAAGCACACCAAGATCTGCTGAGAAAGAACCAGCAATTGGAGGAGGAGACGTCCAGTCTCCTGGCACAAGCCAACATCCCTGCAACAAAGCAAGAGGAGCTGGAAAACAAGGTCAGACTGCTGGAGGAAGAGAAGTCTGGTCTCCTGGCCAAGGCATCCAGAGGAAGCAGCACCTTAAAGGTGGCTCTTGACCAGGCACAAGAACAACTGGAGACAAGGACCCACCATTGGGAGTAGGGAAGGTCACCTGCTGTTGGATCAGGAGGAGGAGATCTCCAAAATAAAGGCTTCTCTGGAGCAAGCTAGATGAGACCAAAAAACTCAGGGACAGAAGTGGAAGGAAGGTCCTGTCTCCTGGAGGAACAGAAGGAGTCAGCCAGCAGGATAGAGGGGGAACTCAAAAATGTCCTGTTTGACAGGACGTGTTTATTGAAGAAGGACAGGTTCCAGTTCCTGGCTTCCCAGGTGGAGAAAAGACAAAGAACCAAAACAGAACAGGAGCAGGCTCAGGGCAACACTGGGAAATTAAGACACCAGTGGGCAATGCTCCTGGAGGATCACAACAAAAAGACTCCCAGGATGCAGGATGAGCTGGATCGGGCAAATAAACACCTGAATAATCAGAGACAACAATGAGAGGAGGAAAGGTCACTTCTCCTCACAGAGAGCTGCAGTCTGAAGGCCTCCTTGAAGAAGACACAAGAGGAGTTGGAGAAACAACAGGTGGACTGGCAGCAGGAGAAAGCCTCTTCTGGAGTCTGTCAACATCATCAAACAGACTCTGGAGGAGAAGGACCAGGAGATCGCTGCAATGACGGTCAATTTAACAGAGAGAATGAAAAAGCTTTTTTAAAAAGGCTGCACAGAGGTGAAGTGGTACTGTCTCGTGACAGAGGGTCCCTGGGTCAAATCAAACAGGAGCCTCTCTTTATGGAGATCACGTTCTCTCTCTGTGCATGCATGGATTTACTCCGGGTGCTCTGGTTTCCTCACACAGTTCAAAAACATGCTTGTTAGGCTAATTGATGATTGTATTTAATATTTTATATTTCATATTTAATAATATTTTTAATAATAATTTGATACCTCTTTTATCAAAGCAAAAACAAAATAAATAAATAATCATCTGTTGATGCTGTAATACAGTAAAGTCTTTTTCAAAATGTAAACCCCTTTTAGTAAAACAGAATTTGATTTTTTGTTTGTGTTAACACTGAACTAATCCATTTGGAAAGTAGTGCCAGACTTCATTGTTGGGCTATGGTGCGCACAAATGTCAGGCTACCAGAGAATAAAGAAGAAAGAAATGAAATACTTTTATGGGAAAATTTATTTAATAATTGCAACAAGAGGTAAAAAAAAAAACTTTAAAACTGGCAAAACTGGGGGATAAAAGCTGCAACAAATGGAATAGTAAGGGCAAATATGAGAAAAGCAGTTAAAAAGTGGTAATAAATTGTTGTAAACTGGCAAAAATTGGCAAAAAGTGAATAAAACTGATAAAAAGTGGTGAATAAGTGGCAAAAATAAGTGGGTTAAAGAGTAGCAAAAGTAGGTTAAGAATGGCCTAAATTGGGTAAAAGAGGGAAAAACACAGGTTAAAAAAGACAAGAAAAAGGAGATACCAGCTGCCAAAATGTAGTAAAAATCAGCAAAATGGCAAAAATTGGTTAGAAGTGGCAACACTGGGTTACAGAGGTAAATTAAGGCAAAAAGTGAGAACAATGTATTTAAGTCATGAGTGTCTAAAAGAGTAAAAGGCATTAAAAAGTAGCAAGAACAGATTAAAAGTTGGGAAAATGGTTATAAAAGGCCAAAAAATGGGTTAAAAGTGGAAAAAAATGTGGCAAAAAGACGCAGAGCCAGAAAAAGGGGTTAACTGTCATGAACAAGTAATTTAAACATCAGTATCCAAGCTTGGCACACTTTTCAGCTCCAAAATGAACTGTTAACCTGGACGCTAGCACCAGTGCTACTGATTCAACACACATGTATTTATCTTATCAATAAATCACAACTAGGAAGTTGATGGAGTTTTTGGGGGTCCCAGCCGATTCTTTGTGAAGGCCTGACATAAGGTATGAATTTTAATGAAGTAAATTAATAGGGAAAAAAAATGGCTAAAATAGTTTGTCCATGTCTATGTGTTCCTGTAAAGCGTCCTTGGGTTTCTTGAAAGGCGCTATATAAATTCAAGATATTATTATTATTATTATTATTATAAAATGATGCTAGGATGCTTGATTTTAACATGATTATCACACAGGCTGTGATATATAACACTTAGCATCCAGATTCAGAGTTCAGAGTGAAGCCTGAGGTGCCTTCTAAGTGGGCATAATTCAATAAGGTGCCCTCAGGGCCACTGTTTTCAACCTGGGGTCCAGGACCTCCTTAATTAAATGTGGTTGGTTGTAGCTCTTACAGAAGCTTTTCTATGAGCCTGGAACTTGGGTCCCTTCACAGGGGTCTTTAAAGATTAAATCCACACCATTAACTCCCATAGTTAAAGAGGGGGTATTAAGCCTTTTTTTCAAGGCTTTACACCATCTCTCTGATACCCACGTAGTAGCTTCACATGGTTTACAGCTCAAAAAACTCCTCATGTTTCTCACAATCACGTCCTGAAAAACCCTTATTTTAACCTCCGTCTGAAATGCTTCATTTTCGCTGCTGTCTCTTTAACAGCCCCCCTCCATAGACCTGCTTTCCTCTGGTTGGCCAATTTTCCAGAGGCTGGCCAGCAGCAGGACTCAATGTTTTGTGCCCGCCTCCTCCAATGTGGCTATGTTGCTATGCTAGTACTTGTAAACTTTGAATGAACCGGTCCGACTGAGTAAAATATAGCAAATTTTGATATACGTCCGTACATACCTCATCAGTTTGCTCCATCGAAATCTCATCTCGGGAAGATCTCGGAGAGATGCCCAACGAACCGTTTTCATCAGTTTACACTCTAATTCCAAGATTTCTGCCACATATGTTTATCTTGCAGTTTGAAAATTTGCATACGTGAAGTATGGACACCCAACATTATGACATTATAGTTATGTTTTAATGATCGAAAGGAATAATATAATAACCTCTTTATATCCATTATTTAATCAATTTCATCCGTCTTTTGTCGCTAGCTTAGCATTACCCACCATCTCGAGTTCTCAGAACAGATGTCACATGGGCTGTGACAACCACTGGCAGGCTGCTCTGTCCTCATGTCATGCTTTGCTGAACAGCACGTGTGAAACAATTTGACGCTTGAGAAGAGAGCCTGAATGACTCATAACTGATACCTCTGGGGTATGCCTCGTACCTCTGTGTCTCTGCAGTCAGGAACCACTTTAAAAAATGACTCCAAAGAAGCCAATTCTGCCAAGTGCAAGGACTTTTTTAGTAAGTATGTGAAAATTTTAAAGACATTTGTCACAGACTGATTTCATTTCTTAACTTATTTTTTATGTTTTTGGTCCCAGGGAGATGGGAGAACGAGTTTGTGCAAAACAAATCTCTGTCATTTTTTTTTACAGTGTGTACTGTAAATCTTGTAAAGCATCGTGCATTGTGCTTGTTCTACATTATATTGAAAAACTGAATCAGTGGTTTTGTTCCTTGAGTCTTTCCTTAAACTACTTTGACTTAAAATTGAACTGGAGATTATTCACTATATAGACTAGACCAGATAATGGAGGAAAGAGAGAGACAGAGAGAAGGAGCAGTGTATCATAGAGAAAGTGGCAGTTAATATAAGCTAAACAGTTCAACATAACACTGCATAAACTGTGAATTTAACTGAGTATTGTCAGTGCCTGTGAATAATATGGAAAGACAAAGATACTTTTAAGAATAATAAAAACATATTACTCTCAACTAATGGTAAAAATGCACAGAAATTCCATTACAACAATAAAGGTTAAGTTAAACTGACTTTAAAGCAAATTAGAGATACACACTAAAACTTTTAAGTGATATATTGTAAACAAAGTTCAAAGTGTATTAAATAGTATCAAAATAGAGTCCTTTATCTAAAAATCCTGGGGGGAAAACCCCCCAGACACCCTATTGAGGTCTCATCCCTTTATGGGGCAAGGAACGATATAATGTACAATCACTTCAGTCAACTTCCTTCATGGCCTCCCCCAAACTCTCTGGTTCTACTGTATCCAGCCATCCAGCTGAGGTCCAGAGTATCCCAAGCGAAGGGCCTTAAAATCATTACTAACCATGGTGAGTTGATGAAATTCAGACATTATAAAGGTGACTAGTAGTTATGATAGGTTTTGTTTGTGTAGGATTTCAATCAATTAGCCTATTGCAATTTTAGCATGAAAGATGGAAGCACCGTATTTGGACTTTGCCTGTTTAGGGGTGTAAAGTGTTGTCTGTATTAAGACATACAGCCAACTCATCTAGCAACAATACTAAGGGTATTTTCTTGACAATTCACTTACTATAATATAGGATAATAATGATACTCTACAGTGTAGTTGGATGATGCTAAAGGCTGGAAAAAAAAAAAAAAGAACTTAAAGGGTGATCCAATGCTAAATTTTGCTGATTTATAGAACTTTTTAAAGTATGAATAGTAAAATATGAATGACTTTTTTAAACCTACGACTGTATAAATTAACCTAAATTTCAGTCAGTTTTACAGTAGTGCAACAGTTCTATTAAAGAAAATGAAATGAAAAAAGAAAATGGCATAAATCAGTTCTTATTTTTATTGTGAGTCTTACTGCTAAAATTCTCTTATTTATTTAATATTTGTGATTGATACAGGTGTCCTGTTGGAGTTACAAAATAAAACCGGTGGTACAGTGAGTAAACTCTAACTTTCCTCTGAGGACATGATGATGAAGAGCTCAGGTTTGGGGCCATCAAATTAGAACATTGTCTTGGGCACCAGCCCTGGCTCGATGTTTGTCTGTGTAGGGCCTCCGTACATCACAGATCTTTTGGGCACATTTTTTTTGTTCCAGGCACACATTTGTGATCCTCTGAAAAACAACTCCACTATCGGGCAAAAAAAGGCCTGCTAATCCTATGTGTGCCTCACAGAGAGAAGTTTAGTTTGCCTCTGGATTAATGAAGTACTTAGAAAAATATCAAACACAAATAAAAGCTTAAATAAATGGACAGTAGGGCATTTGTTGTTGCTTTTGATTGTTAAAATTATCTGCTAAATAAAAATGAAAAGTCATTATATTGCAAAATTCTGTGGACATAATGTCTTATTGGCCTATCTTTTATTAAATAGCAGAGAAAAATCAGCCTGTAATATAATGTTTAGAAGTGAAGGCCCAAATTAATTATAATCCTCAAGCAAAGTTAGTGCTACAAATGTGCTGTACTTGAGTAAATGCACTTGGTATTTTAATCAAAAGTGCATTTAAAGTATTTGTTAGAATAAAACCACAAAAGCCTTTTTTCAGCCTGCTGATTCCCAGAGGGAGGCGCGGCCAAAGAGAAAAAGAAAATATGAATTATGATCCGCCCTCTGAGCGGCTCAGGGCGGACTGACTGAACCTCAGAGGACGATCTCAGAAGAAGAGTGAGAGCTCACCGACATGCGCTGGAAAAGTGAAGTTAAAGTCGAGTGTTGCATTGTTAGTGAGGACGAAAACGGATCTGTGTTGTCCAACGATGAGGTGAGTGATAACGCCGTTAAACAGACGCGTGTATTTCTCAAAGCAGCAGGTTGTGGTGTGAGTCAATGAACAGACTTAATTTTCGTCGTAATTGCTTTGCCAATTAAATCAAAGTGGGCGTCAGCCTGTCATTAAAGTCGGCCTTCAACACACTGACAGCTCGGTATTTTCACAATTTGAAGAAATGTCAAGGAAAATTACGCCTCCCTGAATTCTGCAATTAAAACTCAAGTAGTTAATGAGACCTCTTCACCTTTTGCTTGCCCCGGTTTGACGTTTGTGGCGAACTTAGCCTTTTTTAATTGCTGTTATTAAAAAAATCAATCCCCCTTTTCCTCGAGACCTCGCGCTGGCTTTTTGATTGACACGTGAAATTGGCGTGTTGGGTTTTAACAGCAGCACGCGCGCGGAGCAGCGAGCAGTTGCTGCATCCCAAATGTAGATCTGAAGAACATAATGCACATAGGATAAGTATTAGTTCAAGTGTTGTCTGTTTTTGTAAGTAATGACTATCCTTCTCTTTTAAATGTCATTTTGGTAATCGCCCGGCGTTGTCATGGTGAAAGGTGAAAGGCATGATATTTATGGGAAGGGGCAGGGGGCATTTAAGGCAGCTGCTGCAGTTTGAGAGCCACCTCCTCTTCCCGCCGTAGCTGCTCGTCATGTGCGAAGATTGCAAAGGAGAAGAAGAGTTTCTAGGCAAATGTGCTGAGGACAGGAGGGACATTATGGTAGGAGAACTTTGTTGTGGCTACCTGTTGCTTTTCGAAGAAAATAATGGGAATAACCGGTGCCATATTTTTACGGGTTACAATTTTGAATTAAGAACAAGAAAACTTTATTTTATGCTAGAGCTCTACATTGTTCAACCTAGCTTAAAAGTTGTCATGGAGTATGGATGCAGCTCTTGAAATAAAATAGCGAGTCAACAGTCTGTTAGCAAACTAATTTTTCCCTGTCATTAACAGTGGCAGCATTGTGCCGGTGTTACTTTTTTTTTTTTTTCTGAGACATTTTTTGGCACTAAACTTAGTCAAAAACATCTCAGAACGCGTCCTCATTTATGGGGCTGTAGTTTGTGATTATAGAGCTGACAGTAGCAGGTGAACTGAGTCCTAACTTGTTATGTAACTCACTGTTTACCTGAGGTATGTACCGGTAGGTAATTTTCTAACCGCAGGTCTGGTGTCTTCAGGGTGCTCCGGTGGAGGTTTTGGACGAAGACGCGTCTTCGCTACAGGCGATGGCGTCTGCACCTCTGCTGGGCAGAGCTGTGTGCGCGAGCTGCAACGAGGAGATAGTGGATAAATATTTATTAAAGGTAACCACCGGAAGCTGTATTTTCATTGTGGGCATTTTATCTTTTTTTTTTTTTTTTAAATCATAGGTTTTTATAACTCATTTGTATTTCTGTGGTTTTTGACTAACAATGAGCAGGCCTGTTTTAACTGATTTGGGTAATTTTTCCCGTCCCTGCCCCAGGTGAACGACTTGTGCTGGCACGTGCGTTGTCTGTCCTGCAGCGTGTGCCAGGCGTCACTGGGCAGCAGCACGAGCTGCTACATCAAAGAAAAAGAGGTTTTCTGTAAACTGGATTACTTTCGGTACGTTTTTCGTTTTTGTATCGGTTATTTGAAGCTTTGGACACGAAATTGTTTTAGAAAAATCTAAGCCTATAGCCTAGAAACAGCTTCATATTATGCTTTATTGGCCACTGTTAAACATTATTTGAAACATCAGTAGAGGCGAAAATGACAAGACTTGAAATTTCCCGGAGAAAGAAGTACAGAGAGAACAGAGGCAAACAGCAGAATCCAGGACAATTCTGCTTTAAATACACACAAATCCATTATTTGCAAAAGAAAAAAGTAAAAAAAAAAAAAAAAAAAAAAAAAAAACATGAAGAAAAACTTAATAAAATGTCAAAAACAGCTGCATTAATAATGCTTCAATGCGCGTGTCTGATTCACCTCTCTGACCTCCACCTGCAGTAGGTACGGCACTTGGTGCGCGTGCTGCGGCCGGAATATCCACTCCACGGATTGGGTCCGCCGGGCAAAGGGTAACGTGTATCACCTGGCCTGCTTCGCCTGTTTCTCCTGTAAGAGGCAGCTGTCCACCGGGGAGGAGTTCGCTCTCGTGGAGGAGAAGGTGCTGTGCAGGGTACACTACGACTGCATGCTGGACAACCTGAAGCGGGCCGTGGAGAAAGGTGAGCGACGTGACGAGTCGCCGATTGGAAATAAATGCAGTTTAACTCTATTGCTATGACATTTTTTCAAAGACAAAAAAATCGAGATCACGTTTATGGCTTCCTGTATTTTTAAAGAAAACTAAAGTGTGAAAAAAATTCCAATACTGTCTTAAAAACCCAACTCAAATAGCCAATTTCTGAGCAAATTAACCGTTCCTTTCATTTCCAGCTACTTAAAATACGTTGAATGTAATAAAATCCCTAAATCAGAAATTGAAATAGCTAATATGCCTGAACCACTGAAACATTTGTGGGATTTGAATATGTTGGTAAAATACTGCTTTAGAAAGAAATGAATTTTGAATTTTATCTTTATGATATAAAGCTCAATAATGTGTCAATTCTTAAATAACTAGTGACCTTTAAATATTTTCATGGTTCTGTGCTAAGTGTGCAGTGTTTTGAAATAATTACTTTTCTCTTGTTGTAGGGAGCAGTGTGAACATGGAGGGTGCTGTGCCTACCGAACAGGAGATCAACCAGCCAAAACCCTCCAAGAGAGCACGGACCAGCTTTACTGCCGACCAGCTGCAGGTTCGCCTCTGTCAGCACTGATGAAGAAATGCATAAATAGCCTGTGATAGAATTCAGTTAAAACATTAAATTCACCATTTTAGCTCAGAAAAACACATCGGCCTCCTCCTATTCTTCCAGGCTGATACAATAATTACACGTT
This sequence comes from Cheilinus undulatus, assembly GCF_018320785.1. Lineage (NCBI taxonomy): Eukaryota > Metazoa > Chordata > Actinopteri > Labriformes > Labridae > Cheilinus > Cheilinus undulatus. The sequence continues at coordinate 30,986,249 of NC_054871.1, read as the reverse complement.
TGTCCTAAAATTAAGCTCAATATTGATTCATCCTTTATTTCCATCTGCAGATACTGACACATTGCACACATTTGTTCTCTTAATTTCTTTAGTTAAGGAGACCTTCCAACCTTGTGATTTTAAATTCTGACATGTGTACAGTTAGTGGTTAAATGTTGCCATGAGACAGAAAGCACCAGCAATTTGTAAATCACTGTATCTGAAGAGTATAAAAAATACAGGATTAAAGGTACAAGTAAAGAAAGTACAAGTAAGTGATAATTATTCAATACACAGCATTAAAAGCTTTAAAGATTTACCATAAATGAATACATTTACCATCATTTAAAGGTATTTTACAGATTTATCTATATTTATTTGCCATATGTTATTTAAAGTGCCCTATGATGATCTGATTGATCTGTGTTATTCATTGATCTTTATCTTTTTCCTTTGACCTCGGCACATACAGGTGATGCAGGCTCAGTTTGCTCAGGACAACAATCCAGATGCTCAGACGCTGCAGAAACTGGCCGAGCAGACGGGCCTCAGCAGAAGAGTCATTCAGGTCAGTGCGGACTGCTGCATGAAGTGAAGGCCGCAAAATAGATTATTATCTGGATAACTGGAGCAGCGCTTCTCAACCTTTTATTTCTTTAGGCACCCTTTAAGAATTTGAAGAATCTCAAGTTACCCCAGTCAAAATGAAATGATAAAAATGACCATTCTACATTCCTATGACTACCAAGAAACTCCTGTAGTAATAGGATTAACAAGATACATTTATAAAGCACTCTTAAGATAATATAAATGCTGATATATTCACAGAATTTTCGTTTAGACCTTAAAAATACAATCTGACACACTTTGACACATCTGCTGCATTGGCAAAAGCCCCTGATTTGCTGATCCCAACGCTGATGTGATGACAGTTAAAAGGGCACATGAGACTATTTTAATTATTTACAATGAGAGAGCCAATAATGTTGTAAAGTCAACAATTCAGAGTAATTTCTGGTTGATTTTCAAGTATTTTGAAGGCACTCAAGAAAGGCTAAAGTGGTGACGAAAAGGTTGAATTTGAACGATCATATATGCAGAATAAAGATCTACTAGCATCTAGATGTAAAGTTTAAAACATCTACGTTTACTTAGTGTATTAATCTGATGCATGATTGTGCATTTTAATGTTGCATCTCAAGATAAAGATTAAGCATATATTTTTGACATTTATCATAGGTTTATTTCAATTAAAATTTTGAATTAGGGGTAGGTAATGTATTGAAAGTGCATTTGATTTTAGTTGCTAAAAGTCCCTCTTTATCTATGAGAAATAAGATCCCGGAAACAGAACAATCAATCGTCTCCACAACAGTCTCTTAAAGACTTACCTACAACTAAGGAGATTCATGTTAACCTTTCCGATTTCCTAAAAGCTGCCTAAAAAACCCATAATAAGAAATTTACAATCACTTTATCTCACAAAGAACTGTAACTAAGTATTAAGTACAACAGTTTCCTTCTTGAAACTGAAATACTGTTGCAAAATACCTTAAGATTAATTGAGAAGATGCACCAACAGATGATGCATTGTGACTGGGAGAGCTCAAACACATTTTTCATAGTTTAATATTATATTTGGGGGACTTTTGTTTCATTTAACCACATGTTGGAAACCATCAAATTGTATCTGCTTTCTATTATGTATCTATGTTTTTGTGAGTGTTTAATACATGATAGTTAAGAGTGATGCTGCTCCGTGGTAGAAGGGCAAATAAAGTTAAAGATTTGATTTAAAAGTTTTTATATAACACAGCAGATGACGACAAACATTTCCAAACTGGTTACAATATTTCAAACATCAGAATGTGGCATCTTTACTTGAAATTTACACTCACATAAATGTGCATCTTGCTATTAGGAACTGTTACGAAAGGTGTTTGTCATCCTCGCTCAGGTGTGGTTCCAGAACTGTCGAGCCCGTCACAAGAAGCACGTGAGCCCCAACCACAGCTCTAGCACCCCGCTGACCTCACTGCAGCCCAGCCGCCTGTCTCAGCCCACCCCGACGCCTGAAGAGCTGCAGTACAATGCCTACGGAGGCCCAGAAGGGTCAATGCTCTCCGCGCTACACTCCTTCATAGACAGTAAGCACTGTCTTATCTCTTTTGTGTACTGACTGCTTTAAAATATTGCATATATATATATATATTTGTGTAGAAAAATTAACCTTAAACATATAAAAGTGTTTTTATTTCTTTTTATATCCTCTGTATTAACATGTTTTTATGTGTTCCTGCAGTACATTCCCCTCAGTCCATGTTTCAACCGCTGCTGCCCACCCACACCATGACCTCCCTGCCCGTGTCTCACACTTGAGCTGCTCCAGCACACACCATGCACATGCCAGCCTTCACCAGCTCAGCCATCGTTAGCAGCTATTCATTTCCCCATGGTAATTTAATTAAATCTAAGTGAACTATTTATCCGTTACTTACCCCTAAACTGCCAGTATTTTCTAACATGTTGATATTCTGTTGGATTTACAGTCCTAAGTGTTCTCTTGAGTGTGGAAATGGAAAAGTTTCTGTGTACCTCATAGGATTGTGACACATAACATTATAGATTTATATTCGTTTGTGTAGTCAGTGACACATATTGACCCCGATACTTCTGAGTGAAAGCCAGCCAGACCCAAAATATCGACTCAAAATTATGAAGGTGAACTTGAAACTGTTTGTCTAACAGTGTTTGAATATTTGCAGTTTTATTTATTTATTGTATGTGATGTTTGTTTTTGAAATAAATTCCTAATTTCACAAATCCTGTAGATTAATGACTGAAAATCAAATAGCTGGCACAACATACTGGATCAAAGGACGGTGTTCAGAACTCAAGTTGTATGGAAGCAAGTGCATCATAGAAAATCAGTTTATTGATAAAAATAGAGGTAACAAAACAAATGTTTGTGTGATAAACATTCAGGTAAAATATTCTGTTAAAACGTGCACTCTTACTCTATAAATAAATATACATCAGATAGATTTAAACTGTCAGCTTTCGGAACAAATAAGATAATGGAAATAAACACTGAGATTTATGGACAGGTTAGAGCACTACATCTTCAGAGTTTGTGGTGAGAAAAGTGACGCATACACGCTGAAGCTTTACTTGTGTCTACTTGCTGAATGTGGTTGACCAAAAGAATCTACACATGGGAGGGTGGGGGAGGCACATCAAACCACAGCCTTTACTTATCAGATGTGAGGTATCCACCCTCATGAAGTTAAACCTGAGCATGCACATGCAATTAAAAGATACAACTCAAAGGATGGTAGCTGTTTAGAATAAGACATGGGTGACAATATGCCACAGTGAGCCCTACATTACATGCATCATTTCTCTGCCGTCACACACAAAAGCAGAATTGTTTTGATTTTATTGAACGGTTTCATGTACCAGCATGCCACGCTAAGACAGGGGCACAAGGAGTGTGCGTCTGGGAGTGCTGTCACTCCGATGCACCATGAGGGCAGCCTCACAAGTTCTACAAATGCAGACACACAAGAATGAGTCACGTCTTACTGATCTAAAGATGAGCATCATTTCTGGTGATGTATGAATCTATTTAAAAAAAGAAGACCTCAGCATTACTTTGATTTTTGGAAAACAGAGGGGTCCATTGTGTGGGACTGCCTAAAGCAGTTACGTAAGTAAACATCTGGTAGCATCCAAACTCAATCAATCTAACCAATGAATACAAACAAATTCATCTCACTTGTTACTGGCTTTAACTAACTGAACTGACATTAGCTGAACAAACATCAAAATCACAAAACGATCTTTCCTTTAAAATGTCAGGAGGCAAATAACATCAACAAATTCTAAAGATGTAAAATAATATTATCCTCTTTCACAAAAAAGTCCTTTAAGAAATATTACACGCAGGAAGTCATTTTCCTAACTCTTATGTAATAAGCTGCCAATCGCTGCATTTCATGCAGCTATGTTTCAGTCCTTGCTTCACTGGTATTGTTTACCCATAAAAGACAATTATCTTTCCTCTGGTTGCTGCCAATAGATTTGTAAAGCTCATTCACAAATTTACTGAAAAGCACCTCTGAATTTTAATCTTGTAGCTGCAAGATCAAGCAATATGGCAATTCTAAGAACAGGGTCCAAAGAGAGTGAAGTGCCATGAAAAGCTCTGCCATTATGCCCTTCATAATCTAAGATTAAAACTGTAGATACTAACTGGCAATAAAGTTTCTCAATATGAGAAAATCTGAGGTCAAAAACTGCAACCAAAAATGAGCCAATGCCTCATTTTTTCATTGGCAAACATAGTGCAATCTGCTACAACACACAGACGTCTGCTAATGTCTGGCACCACCCAGTGGTGAAAACTGGCAACAATGATAAATACTTAAAACCACAATCTCACCCAAGGAAGAAACAACTTGTTCTACAAAGAACACCATTTTTTGTTTGACCGTGGCTCTCAAAAAATAATATTTTAGCTGTCACATTAAGAAAAATCTAAAAAGGTTGTGTAAGCAAGCACACCAGCAAAGACATTTTAAACAATGTGAGTTCTGGAGTTTGCCTCAAATTTCCCGCAGCTATCAAGTCCATTTAATATGGGCATGTTGATGAATCTAATCACTGTTTCCTTTCTTTAGTATGTCCTTTATAGTGTGCAACACATCTTATATTTGGTAAAATGCTTTCTACTGCCACTGGGGCATGTACCATACTTCGGTCAAAGATCTTCATTCCTCTTGTTCTCAGACTTCTTCTCTACCTCTGTCTTGGCCTCTGGACATTCTGCTTGTTAAGGATTTTTCTCAGTCTTCTGTTCATGTAGTAGGGCTTCTCAGGAGAGCCGTCATTCACCTCCAGGTCCCACACTAGGAGGCAGCATTGGCACCATGTTAGAAACTGAGAGAGTCACACAACAGCAGAGCTCATATAACTCTAAAAATTAAACGAGGACTAAAGTAGTTTCAAAATGCATCAGACAATACTTCAACCATTTATGTTTATTCCAAAAAAATGATTCACATTTTCATTGGATTTCATTGATAAAAAAAATTCTCCTATACAAAAAGAACACTGAATAACCTCCAGAGAGATGCGTGTATTATACTTGGTATTAAAACAGCACTACATCTGAACCATCCAATAAAAAAATTACCAAAAATGGCTTTGACATCCTTTTATAAACTGTATCTCAAAAGGTTCCTGGTGTTAGGTCTAAAACCACAGAAGAAGAGGAACAATTTTATTTTTTTTCACAACTAGGCACATAAACTAGTGGCTGCATTCAGAAGTTTCCTGAAAACGGTCAGGTTCTTTTCAAAGTTCAAATCCCTAAAATGTCTTTTTAAAAGTCTTGTCCTCCCACAGAGTCTCTGGTTTACAGTACATCTATGGCCATAATGGAAACTTTTTTGAAAAGATGTAAAATAAGAGAAACCTTTTGCAAGTGCAGAATTACACACCATTTTTGGATCTGTGTGTTTGTGTTAGTGTGAACACGGTGGATCAAAGAAAACCTATAAACCTGATGGTAAACATCAACAGCCAGCAAAGTAATCATGCTAGACGAGGAAATTGATCACATGGTTCTTTTCCCATATGTGAAAGTGCATACACTTTTACACTAGAAGACCAAAGTGCGACAAGAGGGTGCCCCAGAAGTCCACCACTGTTTCAGGGTGCTGCCATATGCCTTTTGTCCACCAGTGGCATCTGTACATTTTAAGGTCCTTGTGTTTGTTGGGGTATTTTAGTTCAGCCTGTGCATCCGTCCTGCCAGTCAACATGTTCCCTCTCAGTAAGGCAGAGGTCAGCAGAGAATACAGGGAAGAAAAAAGAACAGAAGCATGGCAGAAGAAAAGAAAAGGCAAGTGTCTGAGTTGGCTCGAGAGGAAGTAAACAAAAATCTTTTTTTTCCAAGTCCCCCATGCCTTTTCTGTGAGGACTGAGAGTAAAAACACGTCCGTTCATGTCAAAGTCAACTCTGACCAGGCTGGATGCATCCAGTTTTGATGTTTAGCCCTACGATACTCGCTCTCAAGTGTCCGGACCCCAGCACGTACAGCAGATATGGAGAAGTGATTGAGAGAGTCAGCAGTTCAATTTTCTTAAAAAAAAGGCTGTGCATTGCTCAGGAGGCAGCACACGATTTGGCACCTTCCTCTCCTTTGCGCAGGATTTTGTGCAAGCCAGGAGACATGTAGTAGGGCCTGGAGGAAGAACCGTCATTCCTCTCTAGGTCTTCACCTGAGACCAAGTCCCAGTGAAGGAGAGGAAGAGCAGCAAAAGCAGATCAGTTATAGCCGGAGAAAGAGAGGAGAGCAAAGACTTAGTAGAGATAAATTATTGAGAAAGTCATGCAGGAGTTAAAAAGAGCTGAATAAGCAGAAATCAGTTTCTGTAGTCATATAAAGGCAGACAATTGAAGAGCATACTTACAAAAGCACAGGAACAATGTGTCCACGCACATGGAGTAGACATTAAAAAAGCCATGTGCAATCATGTAGGAGCCAAATATCACCGTCTGAAAGAAACAACAGGATAGGAAAAGGGAGTCAGCACTCTTTTCTGAAAGCAGTTTTTGTGCATCAGGCCAACACACAAAAAGAAGCAGTTATCAAATGAGACAGGGAGTCATAAATACTTCAACAGAACTAATTAGCTGGTGCAGCACTGTTATCTGATCTGGATGACTGGAATGTAGAAAAACTCAAATGAGACTAACATCCTTAGCTGGATTTTGATCTTTCAATAAAACCCTTAACAATTAGAAACACTGCTTGGTGGTTAAGGCCTCCATGAGGTATTTAACTGCCAAACAGTGAAGGTACAGTAATGGGTCAAGAAGAGGGACTGGGATGGTTTTTGTGCCAATGTGATTGGTTGACATCTGTGTTGGTTTAGGTGCACATTTTGTAATGAGCTTTGGATTACAGAGCTACTTAAGTGTATGAGTGTCAAATTTGCCCGGTTCAAATTTTGCGTTAACTTTGCATCTTGGTCAGTCAGATACCAACTGACTGCATGTTAGTACTTCATATTATGCATAACAAAGTATCTTCAGAGATGATCTGGTATTTTAACTTAGCTCTTATGCAAACACAAGCCATACATCATTTCTGTGACTCCCTTACTGTGGCTTGATGTCCTGACAGGTTGTGTGTGTACTTAAGCTGCTGGCAATAAGAATGAAAAGGAACAAATTAACCACAAACTAAGAGGCTAGTGGCACTTTTTAACAACTTTTTCCCATTTTATCAGACAGGCTTTTGAAGGACACCGTGATATAACAATTCACAAATAAATCTTGTAGGGTACTGGGTTAAATTGAAATGACAATTTAAGATGATGAGTTACAAAGGAGTCATGATGTGTTGTCTGCAAATGAGTCAGTTCTAAGAGTTGGTTCTTTTTCTGAAAGACAGGTGCCAGCTCCCGTATGAGAGGTGTTTTTTTCACTTCTGTTTTTTTTAAGAACATAAAAAGGCAAAATGGTTTGGGAGCTAAAAGACCAGCTCTCAATACTGAGCCGATTCAAAGAATCCAGAGCTCTAAAAAGGGCAATAATTTCTATCACTCTGTGTGGACAAAAATAAAGTCATGCTTTTTGTTAACTAGCAGAACACAACAGATCATTTTAGTTGTTGCGGGGGGGGGGGGGTCTTCAATGCGTGCCAGTACAAGTCATGTTGCATCTAAACAAACAATCCAGTCTGGATGATGGCATCCCAGACCACCTCTGTGCTGTCTGAGCTATCAGATATTAAATTATCATCAGTATGCATTCAGATGCATACATGCCTAGCATTAAGGACCACAATTTGGAATCTGAATAACCAAAATGTACATAAATCCTTGTTAATGCATTGTCATAAGGGGGTATAACTGATGCATTAAATAATGATCTTTGGTATTCAAAATGTAATCAGCTTCCATCAAGTCCAAGTACAGGTTTGTGCCAAATAGGACCAAAATCCCTCAAGGCATTCTTGAAAACTGTGGACACAAGATTTCAGGTCACAGTGACCTTAACCTTTTAACATTTAAGTTCATGGATGAGGTAAGTGGACATTTGTTCGGAGTTTGAAGAAAGTCCCTCAAGGCTTTCTTGAGATATTGTGCTTTCAAGCAAGGGATGAACACAAGGCCTTATATCATTGATCTATGACCTCCAAATGACTTCATCAGTTTATACATGGTTTAAAGAAAATACCCTTAAGCAATCTTTAGATATCACATCTAAAAGAATGGCCTGGACAGACAGTCAGATGAATAAAAGGTAGGAGAATCATTTCATTCAAAGTTTTCCGATGAAATGAACACCTCAGATTTTGGATAACATTTTAGTGTGTACAGTTATTAGTCTAAACTACTTTACATGCCATTTTACTATCTACATTTTATTTCCTTACCAGAAGAGGGACCCAGTAGTAATTAAGGGACGGCACCTCCTCTTGGATGACTGGTATCTTACGTGTAAAAAAGAAAAAAGCAAGAACACCTGAAAAAACAAAGCAAAAAAAAAAAACAAATAGATCAATTAATGGGTGAGACAGATTTACAAAACACACAGTATTATCAGATTACTTATTGGAAGAAACCTGAAAGCATTTAACTTGAAATTATGATTATTGATGGATTCGTTCATTAAGTTAATGTGAGATGAAAGTGCTGTACAGAAATAATGCTTGAAACGCGACAGAGTAATGCAGGAAGTGGACAGAGTATGTGAGCTGATTTATCATCTTGTTAATATTCAGAAGAATGTCTCATCCTGTCTCTCCTCCTCTAATGTCACTTCAAAGACTGCAGGTGACATGGAACTCACCAACACTTCCTGAAATAAGCAGTTTTCCCAAGAAGAGCAGAAAGTCTGTCACCTTGTCCAGGACAGCCACCCTACAGAGAAAGCAAAGAAAAGCCGTAGTGGAGGGGGAAAAAAAGGAGAAGCCGATGTCACCCACTGAGACAAAGACTCAAGAGAGATCAACGAAAGTGCACACATCATTGCATACATGGAAGTGAGAAGGCTAAGAAGGAGGAGGAAAGTTCTTACCGAAGGACATTCCTCATCAAGAGGAAGAAAGCGTCCTTGGAAGAGGTGCAGAAGTTCTTTCCATATATTGCTATCTGTGTGTGAGAAAATACCGACAAGGGTAACAAACAGGCAAACTAAAATCAAAACTGATCATGTGCATGCTGATTGAATTTATTTACTCACCATTATGTATGCATTTCTGTTTATAAACTTGATGAAATGTTCCAGGCACCAGAAGCAGCATTTGAGGCAGCAAAGCAGGAATCGGGTGCAACCATTTTGAGAACCTGGAAAAGATCATCATCAAAATCCCATTTGAAAAAATTATTTTAATTTTTTTGGGAGGGGGATGTTTTAAAAATGTACAGCTTACCTTTAAGCTTGTGATCCAAGTACTCAAGAACAATTCGGATCATTTGCACCACAGTAAGAATCAGAGATCCAAAGGCAAGAGAGCCCGTGTGGTAACTGTGGTTTCAAACAGGAGGGGAAAATATACATTCAATCACTGTTAGTTACTCATGTCTGACTTAACATTGGTAAAAGAAAACTGCAATAATGTTTTAACCCTTTATAGGGCAAGTAACCATATATGGTCACTTCAGTCAACTTTCCCCCAACTCTCTGTTGGAAATAGTAAAAAGGTCTGATTTTTGGTTAGTTTTACAACCTTCCCTTCAACGGTTTTATTAAACTTGTGTGTTTTATATCAGCTTTTATTTTTACTGTGAGCCTTTTTTCTGCCTAAATTACTTTAGACATTAAATATTAGTGATATTTTTGTAACATCTTCTTGTGGTATTATAGAGAAAAATGTTGTATTAATAGTGAAATATTTATAGTTTAAGTCAGTTTTACAACAGCATAATTGTTTAATTTAACATAAGTGGCATAAATCAGTTCCATTTGTGATCATCACTGCTAAAATTCTCCTAGTTATTCAATCTTTGTGTTTATCATAAGCATTCTGTTAAAAGATTAAACTGGTGGTACCACCATGACTTATACAGTATTCTGCAGCCAGCCATGAGATTCTTGCCTCTAAAAGAGGTCAGAATCTAAAGGCAACCTAACCAGTTGTTTTAAAACCAATATTTTGTATTTAAATAACTTTTCAATGTGAAATTAAATACTTATTAGACTACATGTGTGTTTATTTTCCATTATTGATATCTTAATATGCAAACACTTTATGGATTTTTTTTTTTTTACCATAAACTGGCAAGAAACCATTTATGGTCACTTCGTTGACCTTGATTTTTACCTAAATAATGAAAAAACTACTATGTTTCAGTCTCCTACCGTATGGCTCTGCTAAAAGCAGAGTAAAGAGGGCATATTGGGATGTCGCTTGGCTTGTTCAGGGCCCAGTAGTAAGAAGCAAAGGCCCCGGCCAGAGTGCACTGTCCCAGTGCGATGGTGAAGTTGACCAGCCAGAGGAACGCAAAGAGATTATACAGATGGAGGACTAAGATGTAGCGGTGGTACACACTCTCTCCACCGTAGAAGGCGAACATGCACTGTGACCCGGGGCACACTTTGGTAATATTGGTCTGACTGAAGGTCTGAAAGAAGGCAGCAGAATTGAAATCAAGAGTAGCAATAAATGATAAAAAAAAATAACAATAACAACAAACTATTTTGGTGGCATTTAACTAATAGCAGGGCAAACTTTAAATATAAAAATAACTTGTCACTTTTTCTATCTTTGGCTTTGTTTCTTACCTTCATTTACATGTGATTGAGTAATTACAGATTTATTTCCAATTCCACAAATATTTTAAGTTGCATATAAAATCTGTAGACACTGATTTTACAATACCACACACAAGGGGGGGGGGCTGATAAAGCACCACTGTCAAATAAGCATTTACAGCTGTCAGCCACTAATGTGAACTCCATTTACATTAGGGCATTAAAGATTGATCCTAATGGTTTTAACACATAACCAACTGCCAGTTACAGAAAAGCTATTACCATATATTCTCTCTGGCTGACAATGGGACTGATAGATTGCACGAGCAATTCTTCATAGAGCAAACCGTTAAAGAAAACACTAATTTTTTTGGTTTGTACAGGAGAGTATTCAGTTGATAAATGCAGAAAGGGGAGAACCAACCTTTGGACTGCATGTGATGTTGGCATATATGCATTTATCATCAGCAGGTGTGACCTTGTAGACTGCATTACCAGAGGATGCTAAGAAGCTGAGGGGAAACTAGTTAAAGGCAACACACAGGGACATTTTCTCCACACAACAATCAGCTACTGCTGATTAAATGTAGTCAGTTCACTTTGCATTCTTTCATTACATGCTACAAACACAAAGCAAGGTTCATGTGAGGCCTATCACTGGGACATGTAACACAATAAGCAGCAAGTGAAAGAAGCACTGTCTATTTCTATAACTATATTAACTACGGATAAAGGTGATTATGAAACAACATATACTGCAGTCTACATGGAAGAAGTAAAATTCTTGTAATTCTCTGAATAAAACCATGAATCACCATTAAAGATACACTGCTATCACGGCCCAGTATGCAATGCAGATTGCCAAAAGGAAAAAGGTGATGACAGGGTAGAAGAGGGTGGACATGATGTAGCTGATGGCCCTAGAAACAAGAAAGACAAAGACAGCTTTATTCACCATGCTGTTTACATGAAAGAGAGGAGGATTTTTTTTCTCAAAGAATCAACCTTAGACCACACAGACCTGCTCCCCTCCTTCAGTAGTGCAATAGCAATGCGCAGCCTGGTCCTCAGGAATATCAGCATGATCACAATGATGGCCTCAATCACAGAGAGTGCAATCACTGTAAAGTAAATATATATGTTTTTATCAGCTGTATATGTTAGAAATGTTAGCATTTAAGAGTGAAGTAAAAATAATGCATGACAGCATACTGAAAATGAGCCATGTTTGGCTGAGCTGAAGGTAAATACTGAAGTCTGTGTGGAAACCGATATCAGAGATGGTGACATTAGCGCCTGGCTTTCCACTCAGGGTGACGTACTCCCAGTAGCAGTGCCAGATACCTGGGGGCACAAAGACATGAAAGGAAGAGAGCAAAAAAGGTAAGAAAAGTCTTGATCTGATACATTGTTTCCTCACAACATCGCTGAAAACAGAACAGTAGTTGAAAATGTCAAATATTCAGACATTATGTTCATCTACAGGAATTATACAGCAGGTAATCTTGCCTGAGTAATAAAATCAAACAAAAGGTAAACTGAATCACATGATGGACTTAGTTCACCGATTGAGTTATAAATTAAAACAAGCAAAATTGCATAATACAGAGTGGCAAGAAAGTTTCTGGTTAGAGGTAAAACTAATTGAGCTGATGGAAGAAAGGATAATCTGTTGTTATTGTTAACTATTATATACTGCCACTAGAGCTGTTTTTAAAAGTATCACACTGTATGTTGAGATATTGTACTGAATATCAGCACAGCCTTCAGACTGAGTGCTAAAAATCATCACGCTGGTATTCAGAACAGCATCGCTTCCTGTCACGTGATAAAGCTTAAATATACAGCCAAAACTGAAAAAGTGGTTAAATTAATATTGCTATTTAATATCTACGCTCACCGAAGGCTACCGCAGTGATGACACCAAAGATGATGAGCCACAGGAGCACACAAGCAGTGAAGCGCAGCAGCAGGATGAAGATCAGACTGACTACCATGGTTATCACCAGTCCACTGTAGCAACACAAACAGGAAAAACTGAGTTTTATTTGACCTGTAAACAGTTTATAAACACTTTAACCATTTTGATTTTTAAAAACTTTTTCTAAAATCAGAACCAATCTGTAGCTCATGCAGGCTGGAAAGATGTAAAAGATATGTAAAGGTTGCGGGATGGTTTAATTCAATTTTCTGCACCTACAGAGAAGAAACTAATCCTTTAAAAAAGACACAGAAACATGAAAATCATTCTTACATGAGGATCCAGTCCCAGGAATTCCCATAATCTTCAAAGATCTTCATGCCAATTTCTTTGGCATTGAGCAGATTGGTGATACTTCTGTGATGGAGCAACAAGGTGAGGGGAAAAAAGTGAGTCACAGAGGAAACACAAAAGCTTTCTGATAGAGGGGCTGTGGCAGGTTTGTGTTTCACAAGGCTACTCACTGGAATGTCTCAAAACATTTTTGACACTTTATTTTTATTGTTCTAACAGTAAAACAAAGAAAAAAAGTATCGAATGTTTTTAGAAATCCCAGCTTTAAGACCTACGTATGTTAAAAGGCTTAAAAGGTTGTGGGCCCTATAATTAGGAGCCATAAAAACAGCATCAGTGTTGCTTCAGTGCCTGTTAAGCAGTAGTTTCTTTAGTATGGCGATGGATGAATAAGCAACACATTACTGGATGTGATAAAGATTATACATCTAACACAACAACTCATGTAGCTCTGTCAGATCAAGAAAAATAGTTGTGCAAAGACAAAAATAATTTGCTTCAAATATTCAACATAAAAGACTTAATGTAAAATATACATTTTTATGTATTAAGTTCATCCTTATCAAAATCAGTGCAGCCTCGAGCCTCCAACATCCCTAGAGATCGTGACTCATCTTTTTTCAACCAAAAATAAATGAGTCAGCGTTTGATGTGGAGACTTTGATGTGAAAATTCTGGTTCGACAAACTATAAAAACTTGCATAGGCTAAATTCAATTAATGCAAAGTCTCACTGAATGATAATAGGTAGCTTAAGTTTATCTTTCCTCCAGTAGAAAGCTTCAGGAAAAAATGAAACACTTGAAGCAATGTCAAACAGAAGTGCTGCAGAGTCTTATTGCAGATACACTGCCCTATGACTCAGATAAAGCTCTACAGTACAGGACGACAGGAGGCAGAGGGGACATGCTAACTTTGCTACAGGCTAAACAGAGCAGTTACAGGCAGTTCAGACAACAACCCTGTAATGAGGCGCTCTAATTCAGCTCCCTAAAGGTTAGTGAAACCTGCTCAGAGGTGGGAGTTTGGATCATATCCAGAACTGTTATGAAATCTTGCATTCAAGATAAACTCTGGCACGAGGCTAATGAACACCAGGGGGCACCCCTTCCCTCTCTATTGTATTTGGAGAAGCAGATGACTTGATGTTTTTAGGTTGGTATATGCCAAATATTATGAATCTGTCCTTATTCCTGTTCACTTTGAAAAGTGTAGGGAAGTGGGAACAGATTCTTCAGGATGAAAAAGCACAAGCAGGGGTTAGTCTACTCAAAGCTACAGAGAAGGTTAAAAAGCTAAAGTAAATCCTTTTTGAGACCTTTTCACTCCTTGCTGCACAGCGGTAACTTGGCTACAAAGAAAAAAAGCATTAAAGCACATTATATTTCCAGTTAAGTCAGGGCAATTAAAAAGCTGATCACAGCAAACACAATCATGTATGTTTAAAAACATCAACTCACTGGGTTGAACACATGATTTCTACTACTTATCAAATTCTGCTAACTCAGCCCATTTACATATTGAGAGTGTAGATTTATAAAGCAGATGCTGAAAGCTTGTAGGTACCCCTGAAGTTCTACTCTTGAACTCAGGGGTGAGCTGCTTTTTCATGCATTAAACATGCAAGAGAATTTGAATGTGGTTGGACACATTCCTGGGCATCAGTGACATGCCCACATGTCCTACCCTTTAATATCTGTCCAAAACCCTCTGGTTGCAGAGTTGGCAGCCCTATAGACGGTATAAGAGTTTAAAAACACTTTATTTCACAAGGTTAATTACTGATGCATATGATTTTACTGCAGAAATAACGAATTTTTTATCTGAGGAATGTGACTTAAAGAGCTGTTTGTACAACACAGACATAGATTCACATTTTAGAGAGACTGATCTTACTTGGCAGCATCTTTGAGGTCGCTGACGCTCCTCTTGTTGTTGTCACCGTCTGTGAAGATGGTCTGATTGGCTACGGTTAAGATTCCATTTCTTGTTATGAAATCAGGGAAGCACCGCTGAAGAACTGTAACACATTTTCAAGCATTATTTAAAATATTAAAAGAAAAAACAGCTAGTATTGGTTACTAGATTTCTTGAGATTCACTTACAAGGTCTGCTTGGCACAATCATAGACGGACAGTCTTCATCTCGGATGACTTCTGCAATACTCTGAAAAAGAAATAAAAGACATGATTCAAAGACTGGAAACAAGAGATTTATCTCCAGGAGTTAGAAGAAGTAAATACCTAGGGCTTAGCCCAAACCTAAGAAGGTCTGGGGACATACTCCCCTATAGGTTGTTTGCAATCATGTGATCCAGAATGTCTGTTGGGGGTTAGGGGGTGGGGGACAGTTATTAGGGATGAACGAAAATAGAGGAAAGTTTGTATTTTACAGCGCTAAATGAACTGCAATTGTCATCAACATTGAATATGATTCCTGCACTTTACAAAACATGTTTTTTTTTCTTTTTTACCACAGTTCATCACTTTAAAAAATCCTCATTTTGTAACAAAAATGCTTTTAATTAAAACGGTAATGTACGACTGAGTAAACCTTGTCAGGTGGGTGCACGAATGATGATGAAATGTTCACAAACAAGCCTATAGTACAAAACATGTCATTATTTTTGCTGTGGTAGCTAGCTCCCGTTTGAGTGCAAGTATCCTTTCCTCCATCCTTTATTGTTTTTCAATCCACATTTAATAAGCCAAACTGTTACCAAGTGAAGAGCCATTTGGGAGCCAAATAAGTAACACAACTGAGCTGAGCTCAATGATTTGGATCTCTTAAAAGAGATGGATTTCCTGTCACAACGATCAAGGCTGAAGGTTGGTGAGACAGACATCAGCTGAGGAAACAAAGGTAAGCTCAGAGTTAACGAGCTAAGCTAAGAAATAACTGTACTGAACCAAACCAGACCACTTTGTGGAAACAGACCACACACTAGACAACCAATATTCTATATTCTATATATTCAATATTCTATAATAATGCTGAAAAATCTGTGTCTTTTGCTAGAATGTGTGGTGCCACGTATATATTTATGTAGGTTTACTTTTCAGGGTGTACAGAAAATCTGACATTGGATTTAGTACTTTTTAAGACATTTTTAAAGACCCTCTACATACATTTTAAGACCTATTGCATCTTCATTTTCTAACTAGTTACTTTCATGACATACTTTGCATATATGTTTTGTGCCGATAGTAAGACAAGAATGTGACAAAAAAAGAAAAAGTCTTTTTTTTTTTTCTATTTTAGTATGATTTCGGCTTTTTTGGAGTGTTTTGAGATTATACAATTGAAGAGTAAAAAAAAGAAAAAGATACCATATGGTAGCTGAATGGAAGGTATTATCTCTTTTTAAATTAAGAGGAATAAAATAGCTATCCTTAAACTGAGAAGTATCTCTTTACAAACACTGCTGTTAAAACTAAATAATTTAACAACCTACAAACAGGTATTAAGAAAAACACAAGGTATAACTACCAATTTCAGGATACTAATAAACATTCATTTTGATTTTTGAGCATTAATGTGTCAGTAATCACTTTACCATAGCACACAATAATTGAGTTGTATTAATTTCAATAATTTATCTCTGACACAGATTTTAAAAAATCTCATGTGTGATTAAATCTAAATAGAAAAAAATAAAAGCAGATAAACTAGCCTACATCGTCTTTAACTAAAAAGGCTACAAAATTAAAAATAAAAACTAGTAAGACCTAATAGTCTTGCATTAATTACTTTTAAAATACCATGAAAAGTGTTAATTTTGACTGAATTGATTTATCAACTTTTAATCCTTTTTATGACCACATGGGCACCTTGTTTTTGATTTTAAGGGCAATTTTAGTCATATATCTTAAACTTTACTGTGTATACAAGCTTTAAGAAAATAAGAATGGTGATAACAAGACTTGTGTTATTTCATTCGGAGCTGGGGTTTAAAGTACTGATGAGCACCAAACCACAGTAAACATAGTGGGCCACTGGCAGCTCTTGCGTGATTAATTAGTTTTTCTTTTATGGTAACTATGATAAACAAGTACTCAAGTACTCTTCATAGGGGTGCGCAAATACTTTAGTACTGAAACTACTGTAAAATCTCATCCCTTATTCTTTTATGAATATATTTAGCATCAGTGATTTTACATCTGCATCACAAAGTCAGGGAAACATTCAGTCACCAGCATAAGTCCAGGCATGTAGGACAAAGTATTTGTCCAACCCAGGGCTGGGGGGGGGTATCAAGCTCAAAACCATTGCTTTTGTCCATGCCTTTTCACCCCTACTGATATGCCAGGAGAGCTTTTGCGTCCTTGGAACTTACACAGCATGACCAGGGGCACAGGGGCAATACTACTTCACACCAAGACAGTACACCATGAAAAAAGATTTTTGTGGGTAGTAAATCATATTCAGTCAAATTGTTTAAATCATACTAAAAAATAAAGTAAGACAGATAACTTTATTAGAGTGGGTACATTTGAAATATTTTCTCTTTATTTTAACAATAAAGGTAGCAAGACAAATAAATTGAATGAAATCTGCCTAAAAACACTGGGTGTGCACTGCCAGGTGTGCATGCATCATTAGTTGCTCATTGCCCAGGGCTCTGCTTGGGCAGAGTTTTGGCCAGAGTTTTCCCAGAATGCCTTTGGGCACTAGACACTTTTGCACAATGAGTGAAGTCACCGACTCAGTCAGAGAAGTCCCACCTGTGGGAAAAACTATAACTTAGTTGGAATGATGTACTGAACATGATAGAGCAGGACTTCCTGGTTCAGTGTGCACCTGTCAGTTATTGTCACTTAAGTTGATCTACCTTGTGTGGCATAAATGTTCAAGATTAAAGTATATAAAAGAAATAAGGGAAAACTGCAGTAAATGAAAAACACTTGGTTTAGGAAAATACTTAAACATGTTATTTTGAGTTGGATCTAAACTGATTTTTTAGTTCTACAGTGCAGCGTGACTCAAAAAAGTCAAGTTTGCCCAATATAATGATAACTCAAAAAATGTATTTTCACCAGCTACAAACTTTGACGTAATCTTGATTTTTTTTTTTTTTAGCGTTTTCAACTTGTTTGGTTTTACAGTGTGCTCCAGGTATTAGTGTCACTAGACACTTTTGCACCATGAGTGATGTTACCCACTCAGTCAGTGACTTTCTGCCTTTGGAAGTGGCTGTGACCTTTACATGATAGTTGAGCTCTATTTAATTGAAGAGCCCTTCCTCAGTTACGGTTTACCTGTCTGTCTCTTTTTTATGTTGAGCCGGCTTCTAACAATACCATGGCTGTATCTCATTTGATTAGAAAAAAAAAAGAGTACAACATATAACTGTGTAAAGCCAATGAATAATTAATGCACAAGATGAAATATTCCTTATGAAAAATAGGGAGGAAATATTACTCATTGTCATTAAGTAATAAATTCTAGAATCTAATTGGAAATTTGACTTTAATTTACCGAATTTATTTGAGTATATTGCAGCTGTTCATTTGTTCAAATTTGTGCAAGTATTTGGCAAAATTTACACAATCAAAATAAATGCAAATTGTTACCTCAATTTAATTGAGTAAAATTTACAGGTTGTTTTTTATGGTGTACCCTGGGCCATGCTTACTTGCCACATCCACCCCTTACTCCACCCCAAAGGTGCGGCCTTGTTATTTTTTCAACAGATTATTTTCCCATGCCCCTGGTAATATGCAAGGACATCCAGAGCACAACTGGAAGTGTGTTAATCCTCCTTCCCTGCCTGATGGTGCCCTCAGCTGGGCTTACTCATCATTACACGCCTTACTTCAGCCTCAACTTTTGGCCCAAACATGCCTAAAATTTCTGCACTTTACTAAATATTCATACTTTTCCTGATTCCTATTATGCAAATACCATAAATTTACTGTTTGTTAGTCTAGTACACTTGATAATAATCATAAGCACCAAAAAGTTTCACTGTTTATTTTTATATGAATAATAAGATTAATTACAATTCTAGAGATTTTCTTATAAGTTTTAACAACCTCAATTCTGTGCTTGTAGAGAGAAATAATTAATGTCATTATTTCTGTATGTCCCCAAGTAGTCAGATGAATCCTGTCTGATGTAACATTTTCATACTTAAGATGATGTGGGAAGAAAAATCAATGATTCAGTTCAAACAGTATGCCTGAGCTGTTAGGCGCTCCCACACAGCACCTCACTCTGTGCTTCTTACACACCATCATACCAACGTCACCAATACTGAACTCCTGCCAGCTGCCAGAACAGAGCTGTGATGCACATCAGTAGCTGATCGCTCCCTTCCACCTGTCTCTCAAAGTACATTCCAGTGAGCTCTTCATTATGACTATTGAAATCTGGGGATTGTTTAAGCACTGTAGCAAGAAGAGCTACTCAAAAAGTCAGATTTAATCAAAAAGAGCGTTTAAAATAGAAGCAGAGTTCATCAAAGTTTTTTTCCTGAATAAAACTCTTGGGACAGGTATCCACATACATATTATTTGTCTGAAAGATCAGCAAACAGGAACTGTTCAAAAATACACAGGGTTCAATAAATATTTTTTCATCTTGTTCAAAAATAACCCAGAAGGACCTCTAGCAACAGCCTCTCACCTTGCTGCCAATCTCAAAGCCCGGCTTGCAGAATTTCTTGTAATATTCCCAGTTTTTGGTATTCCACGCATCCAGCAGAGTGGCAAATCTGTCAGGGCACTTGGAGACACAGAGCTGCAGGAAGAAACACGTCCTCTTAATGAGAGAGCCCATCAATCTTGCATAATCAAGCGTGGAGGAAAAGTCAGAGAGCAACGTGAAGCAGTGTAAAAATATGCTGCTAGAAGGGCCTTTGCTTGGCCTCTTACCTGGGTTGTAGGGCACTGGAGGTTAATTAAAACTGCAGGATTGGCACATTTCAACATGTTGAAGTAGAATAATATGGCTTTGTTTCTGTGGAGAAGAATGATGGAGACAATGAGATGATTCGGATGAGAAAAAAAGGTTTTATCAGGAAGCATTTATGCACACGCAGACACTCAGAGAAGGAAGTGAAGTCTGCCACGGTTAATCACAAGCAATCTCTGTGTACTGCAGGGAATTTTTTTTCCAAGACAACAACGAAAAGCTGAGAAACGAATTGAGGAAGTTTTACAGTCTACGGAACTTTAAAGCTCCTGTGATGAACTTTTGTTTTGCGTTGATTTACGCACCTCTCTGTGGACAAAGCAGTAAGGAAGAGTGGGGTAAGATGAGTCAAATTTGACCTGTGCTGTCTTCAAGATTAATAACAAATTAGAGAGAAGTTGAATGAAAAAATGAAACTTTATGTCAACATCTCTTCTATCCAATGAATTATCAGTATGAATCTAGAACAAAGCTTCAGCACATATAACACATGCCACATTTACCAGACAAGCCCAGAAGAGCCTTAATTTCAATATATAAAAGGTTAAAATTAAGCCTGGTTTTCTCATAAGTACAGAAATAGCTGCAAATGTAGAAAAAAAGATTTAATTATTAAAAGTTCCTATGAGGTGATTTTTAAAAAAATCTTTATTTTAGTTTTTTGTATGACAAGTAGCTGTATTATGAACCACCAGGCCAATTCAGTCATGAAAAACATCTCCAGGCACCACACTGAGGCAAAAGACAATCCTCTTAAAAAAAAAAAAAAGGCAAGCTAGAGATGATGGATACTTCCTGAATTCATTGTCACATGACAACACCTACAGAGCTTGGCAACTGACATCTCTTCGCAGTGCATTATTGGCTTTGTCTGGGCCAGAACCGGTCAGAACTGCCTAAATGGCAGGCTATCAGTTGTATTGGACTATCTAAATAACAGACCCTTCAAGCGGTATTCCACTGTTTATAATAACAAAATAGTTAAAGTGAAAGTGGTACATTACAGAGACATGGCGCAAAGACACCAATGGCTGGGTACATTACCTGTTGTGATACTTCTCACAGATGTCAACATTCAGGTGACATTTTAGTTTACACTTCTTAAAACAACTCATTACCTGAGCCTTTGTTGGTAACATGTAAGATATGTAAGATATTTTCTTAAAATACAGCTTTATTTATCACAACCTTAAGGTCTCTCTGATTGTAGACTACTGGTAAATGAAACACTATTAAGAAGTGACAATCTAAATAGAGAACATTACTCAAATGGGTCACATAAAAATTGACCTGTACATCTGGTTTGCACAGCATGGTGAACAAAATGTACGTTAAATTTCACCCACAACACAGAGCTAGAAACATTAAATACTGATATTCACGGATACTTGATTGTTAAAATGTTTAGAACTGTTGAGGCAGTTGGACTTTTTTTTTTTCATTATAGCAGTAACAAGTCCACCAAACCATGCTTGTACAATTTAGCAATTTATTAATAATTTCATCCTGTAACGTTATGAAATCAAAACAAAACAAGTGTGTCTTTCCCCACTCACCCCTACTTTTTATTGCTCTAATGACCCCAACCTTTACATCTTCAATATTGGTTTGTCCCCAAAAACTCACCCTTCTGTCTTTAAATTGTCCAAAATGCAACTCAGTGACTCTTTAGAGAGGGGAGTTATACAAAAGGCTGTTCCTGCAGCATGTTGTTAACCACCTTGTCTGACACTTAGCCCACAGCAGGGATGATAGGGGCTAAAATCAACTATCTAGAATAATCAGTCCTCTCACTGATGATCTGGTGTGCTTTTGTTCCTCAAAAAGAGGCATTAGTATTCATCTCAGTCTGCTCTAAAATCAGTAAAAATTCCTCACAGGAGTTTAAGAAAGATATTTTTTCACTTACGCATTGGGGGTGCTCTTTTGGCCACAGAATTGACCCTGGCTGTCTGTAGGGTAGACGACCTTCCTGGGGTCGCCGTGGATCCAGGCTGAAAACACAACCCAACTGTATGACTTGCATTTTTAACAGGAAAACACATATACAAGTGTAAATGACAATTTTACTGTCTTGTTCTATCTTTTCTCTGTGTAGCAACCAAGGGTAAAAAAAAAACAGCAAACACAATTAAAAAGACAACAATGGAAATGTATTTGGAAGAGCTGCATGTGTGCATGTCAATTAAGAAGAAACATCTACACACATATAAAAAAACAAAGAAAAATCAATTCTATTTCATTTGTTTTGTTCTGTTGCTCTAGATACAAGTAACAGCAGCCTCGAAATTCAATTTACTCTGCGATTCATGTGTTTCATTTGTTTTCCCAACCTGAACAACACAATGTTGAGGCCTTTTACCTTGCCAGTCAATGAGGCATTGTGCTGAGCGGCACAACAAAGAAGGTCTACAAGTCTCTGACACATCAAGGATGATCAAACTGAGAATTATGCAGAAAGAACGCCAAGTTTCTTCAGCTGATTGCCGACATGTCAGAGTCTTTTTAATGTAACATCCATTGTCAAGGCTTCTGTGCTTTTTTAAATGATTGGGAAACAGTTAGTGTTTCCTATGTCCAGATTAAGACATGATTGTAGTGACAAAGAGCTGGTAAGAGATAGCACTTTGGTAACCCAAGTGGGATTTAATGAATTCTAATTTGTAGGATTTATCGAAAACATTACTGGTTTGGGGTGAAATAAAGGTAGAGAAAAAAGAGTGAAAAGAGAAAAAATTTTGAGGAATAAAGGAAGAAAGAAAAAAGAAAACAGACAGAGAAAGGAGATGTATAAGACTGCACTGAGTTGCAGACAAAACTCTCCTATTTAGGTGTTTCTTCAAGAAAATCTGACTGAAATGACATCGTGTGAGTATCACTGGCCATCCTGTCAAAGAATCTACAGGGAGATCTAAGAAGCTATACACTGGGCTCAGTTCAAGTCTGTAGTGAGGAATACAAGCTGCAAGTTGTGGTGAGGTAATTTATTAAAAGAATAGCCCATTCTCTAGGGGAGCTGCATTACTCAGCTCCCCCACACTTTAAACAATCAGGCAATTTGTTGAATAACCCACCATGAAATTATGAATATTTTAATAACAAACAGAAAAACTTGTTTCTCCTTGAGTTTCAGGCGTCCTGAGAAGATGAGCACGCCCCCTTTGTTTGTGACTCGGACAAAACAGGATTAGTGAGCAGTTCATACCTCTGGATCATGATCACACAGGAGTCTTTGTACATGAATCTGATGTTTGTACTGTATATGCTGTTGTGAGTCATTATGATGGATTTGTGCGATGTTATCCGCGGCAATGTGTCAAACTCACCAACGGTACCCAGAGCAATGTAGCCAAGGATGACAATGATGAAGATGACACAGCAAACCACATCGGTGCAGCTCCTGGGAACAAATGAGAGATGTACGACAGGAGAAGAAAATGATTACAAAAGAAAAATAAGGTTATTTCTGAATAATCTGCAGCCAAAAGCCATTTTTCCAAATCAGTATTATAAGAAAATACACATACTAATGACTCCTCAGGAGGCAATAGGGAATTTTCCTCCCCCCCTCAATGAAAAAAAAACGGTATTGTGTGTTTAACTCTTTGGTTAAAGATTATTTTGGCAGAGTTGTTGTATGAAAGTGAGTGTGTGCTCTACATTTGGGTGCAGGGCTTGCTGCCAGGCATGACAAGGTGTCCTAGTCCCCTGTTTTTTTTTTTTAAGAAGCTGAAGTAGAGCTCCTACTGACTTTCTAATGAGACCCCGATCCCCCCACCTTCAGAGTTAACTGTCTCACAGGCACATAGGCAGCTATTTGAAGATCTCTCCACAGCAGTCTGAGCCTGCTACTTTAAAGCAGCATCTCAGAGCCCCTCTCTCTTCCGAAGTCTCTTTGCTGTCTCCCATAACAAGCTTTCCTCTCCTCCTTCCCACCTAAAATGAAGCTGTCAGTCCAGCCCCTTCCTCAGCCCTCCCCTAAAACTATTCAGACTGTGAGTGCTGTGAGCCCAGCCTTGACTAAAGCTGAGCTCAATCTGCTGTGCCACACAAGAGACATGCATAGTCTTCCTGAAAAGCCATACCCGACACAAATTGACTTGAGACCCTCATTTCCTCTCGCTTCCACAGGAGCAAGGCCAATGTCAAAAGGAGGCCAGAGCTAGGAGAGTGACAGTGTTTCCTCTGTGTAGTTCTTCGAAGACTAGATTGTCCTTGTTTTGTATGCAGCATGCTAACACGGGTCCATACAGGTGTCACATATGTGCGCTGCTCTTGGCTCTCAAATACCATTTCCCCTGCAGACCTTCAACATACAAGGGGGGATGAGCTGAGTATCAACCCATACAAAACAGGAGCTTTAAGAGACACTAAGGCCTGTTTTCCTACTACTGTAATTGGTGGCGGTCTGTGTCAGTTTGCAAGCCACGCTGTTGCTCCAGTTGTCCTTGATACCTCTCAAAAGACTTCTTTGGTGTACTGCTTCGAAACTGGTGCCATGAAAAAAAATCACAAATATGTACAGATTTTCCATAAAACCCCAAAATGTTCTGCCGATTCATCATTTGGGGGCCTCTGCTGCATTCCATTTACCTTGGATGTTGGAGCTGGGAATGATACACACCTGAGTTGAATGCGTTCCATTTGCTACAAGCTTGTGAGAAAAAGTTACAGAGCCAGAAAACAACTGGACTTTGTTGAAACACATCCACAAGGATGGGGTGGATAAGATGATACACCTGCTCCACATTCCCTGATCAAACTAAGCTCTCTTTAAAGCACTTCTTAGTGCTTAAATTAAAGAAGATAATACAGGAGATTTGTCACACGTTGCTGTTGGAATCACTCACTAAGTCACAGTTAAGTTGCTGTTTTATCATCGGAAGACGCCGGTGCTGCTTAAACATGTTTAAATATGGGTCTGTCTCCTTGTAGCCAGCATCAAACTGCAGTTGGGCCATGTGATACTTTGTTAAAACAACACAAAAAAGAGCATGTGTAAAACTTTGTAATTAGGTCAAAAGCCACAGCTGTATGCTCCCCTTATTGTGTTGTGGCCAACTGTTGCACATAGTGCCCATAGACACTGAGCCATAATGCAGTTATTTGGGGAAAAAACACCCATTTCCATGCAAATTGGCCTTATTGCATTACGTAATGATACGGACAGTAATAGCACAGCATAAATAGAGTAAAGATTAGCTCACTCTCTGTGAGAGCTAATGAAAAGTGCACTGCAGTTTATATGACGCATGAACTTTTTAGAGATCAGGAAACAGTTTCACCTCTGTATGATTTTAAAATAAATGGCATTTAAATAAGGCCAGAAAATATTACTTTGAAATTGCTATATTACTGAGCCATAACCAGGATATAAATCAAGAGACTCCCAGCAGCTTTTTTTCATCCATGTGTGGCACAGTTATGCATGACAAGAATGTGGTTGCTTTAAGGGTCGTTCCAATTCTGATACCAGTATTGGAAATACGTCTGATACTGCTTAAAATGCAGATATTTGTATTAGCGAGTACACAAGTTTCAAGCACTGCTCTGATACCATTTGTTTTAGCTTTATATTTTGCTGCGTTTAGCCATGCTAAATGTTAGCGCTATGAACCGGAAATCAGTTCTTCTTTGCTGCACCGCATGCACGGGCTACTGTATTCAGAGCGCGAAGAAGAAGAATCAAAGGTCCCACTGCAGCAGCAAAGACTGGTGGCTGCATGACAGTTTTTCTACAAATGTGATCACTAAAATGTCTTCCAGACTGGCACTGTTATACACAACAAGAAGTGACACAATTTATCAAAAGTTAAATAACCTTTGAACCATAAATCATTGCCTCTCACTTGTTTTTCCTCTTGAAGCTAGCCGTTATTCCGTTCCATTGACGCTATTGATGCCTCTGAATCCCTTGCAGAAGCACTTTCAGTGAGCCTGGAACTTGTGTGACTTTTTGGGACTTTAATGATAAAATCCCACCAGTAAACCTGATATTGAACATCTTTTTATCCATTTTAATTGAAATACGATAATTTATTCCTGCTAGCTTGAAGGCTAACTTGAATGCTAACTGCCATATTGTTTTCCCTTTGTGAGGGTTTGTCAGCCAGTTGTAGGCTGTTCTGTAATCACGTCATGCTGCCCAAATAGAGCATAATGGAGAGAGAGATAGAGAGAGCCTGTGATGCAGCCCCTGTAATACTGCCATTTTTATATTTATGACTAAAACTCAATAATCAGCAGGAAAAACAACTTCAGGGTCACAGAGATGCAGTACATTATGATTCTATTTGTTGAGCCATGTTCTGAGTCAAACATAGGTCTAAAATAATATGCTTGTCTGCACAGTCCAGAAAGTTCACACTGATATAGGATCAGTACTCATTATCGGCCGACACCCAACACCTTGGTATCATAATTGTATCAGGAAGGAAAAAATGGTATCGGAACATCCTTAGCTGTTTTCTTAGGGTTTCCTTCATTCAGAGAGGAAACTTAACCAGGGTGGTGGTTAAGTGAACATATCAGATTAAACTGTCTGTTATTCTGAATATTTAACATGGATTGTCAGAACCTGTGTGGGATGCGGGAGGAATTTGACATACCTGTTACAGGTGTGGCAGGAGTAGATGTAATGCACTGTGGGAGTGGGCGGCAATGGTTAGAAATCCAGCGGGAGCTGAGATATTGAAAAGAGTCAAGCATAGGGCTCTAATTTATTTCAGTGTGACTTGCAAATAAGCCTGTTTTTATAGTCCTGCATTAATAACGGCTGTAAAGTTTGCAATCTGCATTAACAAGCTGCTCCAGGTAGATTGGTTTGCTGAATTTAGCAATGTAGAGAATTGGAAGTCCTTTCTGTACCATTGGGGCTGATAAAACTTCTCATTTAGGTACAAAATGACCCCATTATCATCACTCTTATGTGAATTGCATTAAGACTCAGGATACCTCGAAAATTTATGATGTTACATCTGCTCTCTTATGCTGGTTTTCACATTTAGAGGTGATATTAACTGACCTATTGACCATCTACTTTAAGCCTGCAGGCAAATATCCAAATCTAAGCCAAAACCTGCAAAAGATGCATCTTCAGGAGGAAAAATAAAAGAGCAGTTGGTGTTCAAATGACTTAAAGCTTTAGGACTTAGAGGACCACTTTTTGCTGAAAGAACAACACTTAGGTTTGAAAGATGATAGGAAAACAATGACAGCTAAAGTGGACACAGCTCTGCTTGGTGAAGCTAGTGAATATGAGCGGTATAAAGACAACCTGCCATGCAAAAAGCTGCTGATATTGTGCTTATTATTAACAAAGAGAACCAAGGGAGTACAGTTTCATTCAATTCAAAAAAAAGAACAAAGGGAAGAGCTGTCTGTGTTGCCATGGTGATGGCTGCATTCCTTGCCTTCGTGTCACTCTCCATCCTTTAGCATGTAGATAAGTTAGCGATCACTCAGCCACACATCAAAGGTGATTACAGAATACATGGGAGCATTGGGAGTCTGAAGCTGACCTTGCCTCCCCTCTGCTGTAATGTGTCCGTTACTGTAGATCTGTCTTGTTTTCCCACTGCCTTGTACAGACACGGCTGCATTATTGAGACAAAGTGCAGACGCAGCAGCACAGTGCTAACACAAAGTCACCTTTGAGGCATGTGTGGATGAGTGTTGAAGGGAGGCTGACAAAGTGAAGTAAGTAAAAACAATTCAGCTTTGTTGTCTTATCGGCAGAAAGCAGGCCGCAAAATTACAGTCTAACTGTGAATCTTATCGGACCCCGACCTGGCCTCAGTCACAACCCTCAGAAGTCCCCCACACATACTTTGACATAGACCATACACAGCCCTGATTGTGCTCTACTGTAAGGCAATGCTACTGTGAAATACATAACAAACAAAAAACCTGCTCAGTCAGCTCTGTCAGTGCAGTAAGAAATTTTAGTGTCAGTGTTTACTTGCTGATTGATATTCTGTGGGAGCCAAGGTGACACAGATGGCAGCAGTGCCACAGAATAGCATGGGTGTCATTGTGGTGTGAATCTGTCAGCCTGTCCCTGCTTTGTAACAGACATTATCAGTGAGGAGGGCCAGATTTGAGCACAAAGGAGTTATTTGTTTGGGTCAAGAAAGAAGAAAAGGATACTGATTCATGAGGGGACAGAATGCTACGATAACACTGGACAGTGGGGTAAAAAGTTAAATACTGAGGCCTTGAAAGGTGTAACTAAAACCAAATTACAGAGGAAGAAAGCATTTATCATCCACAGAACCATTTTAAGGACACATTTTTCAGTTAATCAGGTATTGTAACGTATCATCTTTGACTGTTTTGTAATACGTCAAATACAGCAGAAGTGCAACATTGGTGTTGAAGGACACATCAGTTTTTGAATTGTATCTCATTGTTCTTTTTGTGTCTGAGTGTGTTGTATCGTATTATATCATGATATGTCCCATTGTGTGCCATCGGCCGACTCCAATTTTTTCTGCTTTTCCTCTAGATCAGTGTTACTCAACCCTGCTCAAAGAGCCAAGTTGTTGAAAAATACCTTTTCAAGAACCACAATCTAAGAGTAAAAGTAGAGTTAAAGTGGCAATAAAAATAAGTTGAAGGTGGCAAAAATGGGCGAAAA
The DNA here is from genome assembly GCF_018320785.1 of Cheilinus undulatus. Classification (NCBI taxonomy): domain Eukaryota; kingdom Metazoa; phylum Chordata; class Actinopteri; order Labriformes; family Labridae; genus Cheilinus; species Cheilinus undulatus. Next base: position 30,957,669 of record NC_054871.1, on the reverse strand, counting down.
GGGGGAAATAGACATAGAATGCCAAACAGTGCGTTAAAAGTTGCAAAAATGGGGAGAAAACAAGGTAGAAAAGGGCAGAGTGGCAAAAATGGTCGAGAAGTGACAAAAAATGAGTTATGTGTTGCAAAGATGATCAAAAAGTAGCAAATAGGTAGCAAAAAATGAATTAAAAGGGCCAAAAAATGGCAAAAGGTGGGAAAAATGGGCAGACGGTAGCAAGAGTAGCATTCAATGGCAAAAGGCAGCTTAAATGAGTGAAAAGTGGCAAAAACCAAGGGAAAATAGCCAACAGCAAGATAAAGGTGGCAAAATGGGCAAAAAGTGGCCAAAGGATGTGTCAAAAATGGGCTAAAAGCAGCAAAAGTTGATTCAAAGTGGAAAAATTTTAAAAAAAACTGGGCAAAAATTGAAAATAAGGGAGATGGAAATATACAGAAAAAAATAAAGGTTGACAATTAAGTTCGACAGTTAAAGCCTGTTGTATAAGTGTGGGAAACAAACTGATGAATGTGACTTGCAATGAATAATTTCTGAGGTCAAACTTTCCCTTTTTCAAGGTTTCTGGTGGAATAATATTTCAAATCAAGACATAAAAGAGCTGCAAATCATCACAAAAGAGCCACATGTGGCTCAAGAGCCACGTGTTGAGTAACACTGCTATAGCAGTGTTTCCGCTCAACTTTTTTGTCCCCGGTCAAAATGACCGGCAGTCCTCAAGAATTCCAGCCATTTAGAACAACTACCGGACATTTGCTTTAACATTATTGGGCTGTATTAACAGCAGCAAAACGCATAAATCTGATATTCTGTGATACATTGATACATACAAGTCTGCGCTAAACGGGACTGAGGACACATTTTTATTTCCAGACCTGACTCAAGTGGCGGGAGACAATTGAGTGACGAGTAAGGGTGTGATGGAACACTTATCTCACGAGACGAGACGAGACGAGACAAGATTCGGGCCCACAAGACACAAGATGAGACGAGATATTACACTTTTTTTAATTCTGGAAAAAAATACATGGTTGGATAATATGTCGTTTAAACAACTGAAAGTCATAATTGCAACACATTCAGGCCTATTTAAAAATGTTGAACTAAGTACTGAATAGGTTATCAATGCTTCCAAAGAGTATGTTTTGTCTAACTTTGACTCAAACTGTACATTTGAATGCTGTTCAAATCAAACCTTTCATTTTAACAGTCTACAGAATCTTTAATTTACTACACTATGCACTCATTGCTACAATGACAATAACTATTTTTAATATTATACTTAATTATGTATAATAAAAGCATTTAGATTATTTTTAAAGTACTTTAAGCACAGTTTACAATAGACTGAAATATAAAGAGTTGCATCAGTAAAATCAAACTATTTTTCATCCTATTTAAGGACATCCATATTTTCAACACTCAAAATAAATCTTTAAGTCAGTAACACATTGTAATTTAAAGAAATAGATTATTGTATCATTTTGTGGTGTTTTTTCTCATATGAGCTTTAACAGTGTTGGACACAACGCACAGATGAGCGTGTGTGTTAATGTGTGTGCGTTGGTGAGTGAGTGTGTGTCTCTGTCTGCTGTCATACAACAAGCAGTGCGCGTTTAACTGAAGCTCTAACTTCGCTTTTTGGAGCTAACAGTGGACTCTATGGCGCTCAAACAGAGTTTGTTTTGCTAAGTTTACCGCTGCAGTTTGCAGACCCGTTGTGCTACACACGTTAAGCTTCTGACTGATCATATGCACAGCCAACAGCTGATGGATGTGTGACTGACAGACGGTGAGACGAGAAGGAGACATGACAAAGCCGCGACTCAAAGTTACAAAGTCACAAATAGCGGCACTACGAGTGAGTCTGCGGGGAATGGGGAAAACAAGTGACATAAGAAGTCACTTGGCAATTATCACCCCAAAAAGATACAGGCAGCAGAATCAGACTGGGCTGAAGGACTCTTAAGAAAGAGTTCACAATTACCATTTCCCCACAACAGCGCAAGGGCACAACAGATCACTAGGTGTAATAGTGAATGTACTGCCAAAGACTCAAAGTTTTTTTCAATGGTGGACATTGAAGGTTTTAGAAGGTCAGTAAACATGCTGGAGCCACAGTATTAATAATATTTCAAATCCTAATGCACACCTATGGCACTTTTTTACCATACTGTAATATTCAACTATCATTTAATTAATACTGTCGCTTTTGTTCCAAGTATTCTTTTGTTGTTGTTGTTTTTTCAACACTATGATAAATATCGTACCATGGACTTGTTATAGATGTATTACTGTATCATGAGATTTTATTAAAGTTACATACTTCGTTAAGTTTAGTTTTTAAACTGTGATAAGAGTCTACCTCCATGTGTAAAAAGATGTTTAGAAACTCTTACCGACAGGATCACGTCAGCAGCCTCATTCCTATCTGCATCTGCACAGCCTCCTGGGGCAAGTAGACAACGGAAGAATGTTCCACTGTTTTTAGGCTAATTTCAACCATATCAGAGACACTCTGTGCTGCAAACTCAGCTGATCTGGACAGACAGCTGGAGGGTGCATGCAGCAAAAACGTTTCAGATTGCTGTCTATCATTGCTTTTATCAAATCTTTGAATTTCTCTCACAGCAGCATGTACGTCAGATTTGTCTATTTTCCACATTTGACAAACATCGGCGACTGTTATCGCCGGGTGTCGGATTTCGCCAATGGGCCTATGAGGGTTCACAAGGCCAGCATCTGCCAGTGTCGACGTTCCTTTGGAAAGATTTTACACCTGATGTGTGGCTGTGTTATGTGGCTGACCGCCAAGGTCAGCCATACAGATGGGTCTGTATCTGACCTACTGAGTGAGTGACTATAGTTTCAGAGCCATACAGAGCCAAGTTGTGCTATGGGCAGGGTTAAGTTGTACTCATTGTACTGATTTTTATGGCTGCCTCCACTGCGCTGTTTACCTCGGATGTAACTTTTACTAACTACTAACTAGCATTAGTTTGACTAGAACTGGACCATGTTTGTATGACATAAAAATCAAAATCAACACTAAAAGATTTTCATGATGTGAAAAATGTTTTTGCTCTTCTGCCAACCTGTTTCAGCATGACTTTGTGATAGTTACACGGGAAACGGTTAGTTGTTGTTTGAGTGGCTGTGTACAATGGCTGCTAGTGAGGTGAGGTGATTAGCTCAGACTTTGCCACAGTTGCGGATTTGTTAAACCTGGACAACATATCTTTATTAAAACAAGGGCAGAAAGCAACACTGAAAGCTTTTTGTGACAGAAAAAGATGTTTTTACTCTTCTCTCCGTCTGCTTCGGTACTGGAGTGCAATTGTTACAGGTGGGTTTTGCCGGTGATTCCAATGGCTGCTGCTGTGGTAGCAGTTAGCTCAGATGAAGCTGTAGGAACGCTGCAGTTTAATTGTAACTGGACAGCATTTCTTTTAAAACAAGAGCAGAGAGGCACACCAAAAGCTTGTCTTGGCAGAGAAGATGTTTTTGCACATCTCAAAACCAGCCATGGCATCAGTTTTTTTTTCAAAGGGAAACTCGCTATTTATAATCAGCGGTAGCCTGTCAACTCAAGACTAGCGCATGTGCAGAACGTCATTTTGTCATGTCGCTCTGCTTGGCCAGTCATGAATTTGGCAGGCAAGATGTTCCTCCAGTCACCTTCAGAGAATCTTTTGAAAGTCCTGCCCTTTCAAAAACGCTCTCTGTGGGAGCTTTCCCAGATGAATGTGAAATGTATCCATGCAATGGATATATCAAACAGTCTATCTGGCGTGTCAGGTTAATGCTCTGTCTACAGTGCTGTGGAACACCTTGTTCGGGGGAGTAGGCAGAGACCTCTTCTCTGTCCGGCATTACAAAAGGGTCCCAGATAGTTGTGGTCAGCTGTATACTAGGTTTTAACCTAGTCTTGTTTCATAGTCCACTGAAGTCCAGAATTTGTTTGTAGGGGCATTTTCATCAATTATTCTGATATATAGGCTCAATTACTGCAGTGCTGTGATGTTTCACATGGGAGGCCTTTCCAATAAAATAGTTCAATGAAAGAGGTCTTACACCTGATGTGTAGATGTGTTTACTTTGTAGTCTTATACTGTAAATGAAGAAAAACATGCTGATACTATGAAAGGCATCATTAGCTATATGGCTGTGTAGTTGTGGCTCCTCTGTTCTAAGATTATACAGTATCTTTGTTCTTGTATTTTTCATAGTTAGAGCCAGATGGAATTAACACTACACCACTTCCACTTCTGTCTGTTCTTTAGAGGACTGCTCAATAACCACAGACTCAGTTACTTCACTTAGGCATAGAGCTCCCATGAAAACAAGACAGCCACAGAGTTGGTTCTCTCCCAGTTCTCATTAAGAAAAGCCTGTGAGCCACAGAAACATCAAAGTATCCTTGGAGCCTTCACCCAGCTGTAGCAGTGAAATGGGCTGGAGAGGGTGGGATAAAGAGGCACGGGAGGACTGAAACATGCCTTTGCAGCAGCCTGCCAAACTGACACTGAACATAAAAGAGATGAGAGCCTACATTAGCTCCGAAAATGACTAAATCAGCAAGAAAAAGCCTGCGGTGACACGCTTGGGGGTTCAGCTTTATTAGGAAAATTTTGCTCTTTATTGTGCTGGGGAAATCACGTTATCTTACAATGTGGACTCCTTTTCAACATCTCATAAATTCATTATATTATAGCTCATGTGGAGGATTCCATTTACTGCTCTGAAAGGTTTTTTGCCAATTTTTTGGCAGTTAACTGTCCCAAAATGCTCCCAAAATGAACAGTTTTCCTTATTTCATTGTAATATATATCAAACAAAAGCAGTATTGTTCTCACATAGATATGATACAAATTACAATAACTAGATTTCAAGCATATTACTAAATCACATTATAATAATGCTTATAAAGGCACACTTTTTAATGAGAACAAATGCATGCATAAAGAAGCAGTGCTCAGTGTAAAATTGCAATTGTCATGTGGCAGATAGCTGAGTGCAGTTCATCAGCAGTAGTTCTACTGTGCAGTTGGGTGAGAAACAGGAGACATTTCACTTTCTCCCTGAGATAGCCTGGGTGATATGTGGACTACATCTGTTTTGGGTGTATCTGGCCGGTTAATAGTGTGTGTCATTGGGCTAACTCCAGCCACCAGCTTGACTTATGGCCATTGATCTGTGTGGTGGAGTGGAGAGAGAGCTGCCAGCGTTTTGACCTCGATCTTTATTAACGCAGCGTGACAAATGATCAATCCAGCAGCACCCTGACAGGATGGGTGCCAAAAAGATTACACAATCGGCAAAATCGATGCACGTGTAAGAATCAGATGTTGGAAGATAGTGAGCAGTTGTTAAAGGGACAGTTCACCCAAATTATCAAAACTCTAAAGTTTTGTTTTCTAAGTATATGATTAGTTGGCTTCTGTTTAAGAGTTATGATGTCTGTCACTGTGAGTTTGACACAATCCAATTCAATATATGTTTTTTCCTTTATCATTAGCTGTAGAGATGTATGTATCCAATTATTTGTTATACAATAAATACATTTAAAACTGCCATGTACTGAATTCAATGTCTAAACCTAAAGGTGATGATGATGCTGAGTATAAGAAGTACCTGTTGTGAACAGGGCCTCTGAAGTTTGGATCAAACTTGCGTGGTTCACCTGTAAGACAAACAGAAAACAGTCAATTTAGATTGCACAGAAGAAGACAATCTAAAAACCTAGCATATCATCTAGCAAAAATATATCTTCTGAAAAAAGCCACTGAAAAACCAAGCTCTACTGATAGCTGGTGTAGCAACTGTTTACAGTCCAGCTATCAACATGAAAAGCAATAGTGAAGTGTGAGTTGAGAGACAATGTCTACCAGAGATTTTTGCTGTGATGCATGCAGGTATCTATTAGAGATTAAAAAGAGAACAACTAAAATCCTATCAGTTGACTGTTAATAGAGGCCAGGATGGCTTTGACCAATGGTTCTGGTAATTTTATTCCACATTGATGTTATTCCTTCACATTATGACTTCAACTGCAAACAAAAACCAGAAAATTCCCCAGATCCCGAGGTGTTTGACATGCCTTTAGAGTTTTATGCAGAATCTGTTCCAAGAGATTAGAAAATACATCTGCTGAAACAGCACAGATCAACAAATATTTTTAAATGAGGCCTTGCTCTCATACATAGTGTTTTATAGCGCAGAAGCTAACAATAAATGAGCAACATTTGACAAACATTAACACTTACTCACAAGTGTCACATTTGAACCTGCTGTGCTACTTGACAGGCCAGGATGGACTAACTAGGCCAATTCACAGTGCAGGTCTCCCACAGCAGCAGCACTGGGATAAAAAAGGACGATCATGCACAGCTAAAGCAGTAAAGACAAAGCAGTAAAGCTGACAGAAATATAATAAGTCATTTTAGTAACACCTTAGCTGAACAGCTTATCTGGGTCACAATCAAGACTCCCTGTTTGACCCAGCACAGTAAATATTAAACCATAGTTGCAAGCACCATCACTCACCCAAGGGGTTAAACTCCTACGGCTTAAAGCTGTGAATGATCACATATATTTGCTGATTCCTTGGTGTATAAGAAGTCCCAACCCCTATTAATCATCACATGTCATGGAATTTAATATCTCCAAGCAGCTGGGGCAGACTTAGAGGCGCATGAGTGGGCCTATCTTCCCATCTGCCCATTCACCAAACTGTTCCTGTCAAAGAGAAGAACATGCCAGTCCCGCTCCTGAGAGTGTGAAGAGTGAGTACACTGTACTACGTACATGCAAATCTAGAGTGTCTGTTCAGACTGTACATAGATTACTGAACTGTAGAGTCCCAAGACAACTCAATTCAATAAGCACAAAGCATTTTGACTTATTTTCTTAAATAAGAATCTTCTGGGCCTACTTTGACTGAATGTATACCTCCTCTATAAAGCATTAAATTCTTCAAAAACCAATAAAAAACGCATTAAACAGCCACAGTCTTGCATAGTACTATTTTTAAACTCGGTAACTCCATTTAAGATCTCTGAAGAATATTTTTTCTGCTATCAGGACTTTAATGTAGAGCCCAGTAGGTAGAGGCTGTGAATTGATGAATAGGCTACATGTTTTAAGTGCACAAAACCACTTGATGCATATAGCCCATTAACATAAAGAATGTTTTTGGGATGCATAAAATTTATTTATTTTGCTCAATGCATGAGTGCCAGAGCTAAGGGATGGTCAAAAGGCTTGGTCAGATGAAATCTCAGGCAAATATATATAAACAACGGCTCAACTGGAAAGAGGCCTTTGTACCAAAGCTCACTGACATGCAATGAAAATAAAGGTTTTTTATCGAGTGCCTTGGAGATTCTTCTGGTCTTTTCTAAGATGTCTTAGTAAACAACACTGCATTACTACTATAACAGTTCTGTAATTGTTTTATATTATTTTATTTTACATCATATCAAATTGTATTGTATCACATGGTAACCTCTATATCTAAACATTTCCAGTATCATATTCTATTGTTTTGTTGAGTATCATATGTATCGTATTGTATCATTTGTCATATTATTTTGTATTGCTTCATTATGTGTTACACAAGTACAGGTCCAACAAAAGCTGCAGTTAAACTGCCATTTTTACCAGATTGCCTAAATCAGGAAATGCAGTGCATTTGGTGGGGCTTTAAGGTAGAGTTTCTGTGATCTTAGTACCTGTCCTACTTTCACTTCATGACTTCAATATCTGCAGCGCAACAATGCATGTTGCATGGTATATAGAAATTTTCTGTATACTTTTGTATATTTGATTTAAAACCAACCTTGCAAAGCAAGTGGATCCCCCATTTCCGTGTTTCTTACTGGCAAATCCATCTTGCAAAGCTCCCATCTGAACTGTTTGGGCCCAGTTAGAAAGTGACAGGACCAATCAGCGTCGAGGGGTAGTACTTTAAGGTGCGGCAGAGTCGTGTTGTATGCAAGCAGCAAGAAGAGGCCGGTGCAATAATGGCAGAAGACATTAGCGTGGATGCTGCTAAAGCAAAAGTTTTATCAGAACTTGACAAAATTCTTCATTAAAAGAAGAACAAAGAACAGCAGTCGATTGTTTTCTTTTCAAAAACTGACATGTCTACAGTCACCAGGATTCGTGTTATGCAGCTCTCTATGGAGTGTACTCGTCTGTAGCGGCGCACCTCAGGTGGGGCTACGACATCATGTGTGTTGTTGCTCTGATTTGCCTGTAAAGATGTTACAGACAGAATGTTCATCCAATCAACCTCTGAGTTTTTTTTTTTTAAAGGCTTCGCCTTCCCAAACGCCATCTACAGAAGGTTTACCAGATGGATGTGTTTCACACATCCATCTGGCGTGTCAGGTTAATTTAAAAACAGTTTGGTGCCAAAAGTTCCTTGCGCTCAATACCACTGTTTGGTCAAACATGGCGCTGGTGCAAGCCACCAGTAGATATTATTAAACAGGCTGGGAGAATAAAAAAGATTTATTTGGATCTTCCACCAGATGGCAGTGTAAGCAAGGTAAGCAGATGGTTTCCACATTGAAATAGGCAGCTGTCAGATGGCTACATTCATCTATTCAGTGTAATACAGCGCAAGTCGCAGCCACGAGATAAAGTTCCTCCACTACTAACAACATTAACAACAAAGGAGCAAAGGAATAGTGAGTCATCCACCGTAATACTTCTGCATGTACAGGCAAACAGAACAGGCTACCTTACCCAAACAGCTGACACTGTGCAATGGACTTATTAAACCTGCATGCTAAAGTTTTTACAAACACTCGTAACTGCACACAGATGATCAACAAGCACAAACACACTGTCTAATTGAGGACTACAAAACAACAGGTAGCACAGAAGCTAGCTGGCTAGCCCTCTAGTAATAGATGGTGGGCTGCTAATTATATTATAAAATAAAAAAAAACAACATTAAACATTAAAAAAAACAACATATTAATGATGTAAAGCCCTTTTCACACCGCAATAACTACCCTGAAAACCGCCACCCGGCCGGAGAAGTCCCCCAAAATGCCTAGCGTTTTTTAAAGCGGCTGCTGCCGCCGTGGTACGAGGCAGCAATGACGTAGAGGTGCTTTGGTGAACGTCACAGCAGAGCCCACCCACAAGTCCATCACACACCCCTCCCCCAAAACACGGTAGAGTACCTCACAATCTCTGTATATTAACATATATAATGTACTATAAAATAAAGGGAATAGAGAATATGTTTCAGTGGTTGGTTCCACAATTTTTCTTCTAGTTGTCTTTATACGAAGGTAGAGCCCTGTTATAGAGCTCAGGATATTTAGGATACACCAACATTATGAGCTCCTCCATTGTTTGCTTGGACCCACCAAGACCGCTTTTTCTGGGATCTCTCCCTCCTTCGAAGTGATTGGCTGCTGCCAAGTGGCTGCCTCCAGAAAGTTCAACACGCCGAACTCTGAACGGCAGGGCATGTGCACGTTCATGTGGGCGGCAACCGCTTCTGGGTCCTACCGCCGCGGTTAAAACCGCTTCCCGTCTGCTGCCTGTCCCTCATTAAAATGACTGGAGGCGGCAAGTTGCCGCGCGGCGGTGTGAAAAGGGCTTTAAAGTTGTTAGGTGTCTTGTTTATGTGTATTTTTTTTAAATGACTGAATAGCTTAAAAGCTTACAATGGTGCTAACTCATGTTACATGTCATTACAGTGGCCTTATACCCTGAGAATGAACAGTCAATTAAAAATACAAAAAGTCAAACTCCCTCTATGAATCTATCAGGCAATTAAACAGCAGAGTAGCAACTAGCCTCTAAAATGTCAAATAAAGTATTAAAATATCTTTAAAAATGAACACATGAAAGTGCATTGTTTGAGAACAAATAAATACAGAGTACCAAACAATTGGTTATAGATAAAGAAGGAGTAATCATGAATATAAATTCTGTAACCAAAACTAAATTTAAATGTATTTTGTCAAAATTGGGCCAATTACCAAAAGTGACCATCCCCTGTAAACATCCTTCTTCTGATCCATCAGGTATCGACTATTGAACTAGTATCGTTTCAAGTTTCAAGTGTTGTTTAGTATCAAGTATTGTGATGCTTAGTATGGTATCAAATATAAAACTCTGGCATAATGACAATACTACACTGCACAGGCCTTAAAACTATGATCAGTAATCCAGATTCTTTAAATGCGAAAAACAAGTTTCTTATTTTGAGTTACGTACATACATATAGGAAATAATTCTGTTACACGCTCATCTGTTTGTTGCAAAAGCATAAGAAAAGGAGAAAACTACAGTTCATTTATCCACACTCACACTTACAGTATGTGCTGGGATGGATGCTAATATGCTTATTTGGGGATCATAACTTAATAAAGTCTGGACTGGGCACATTTGGAGCAAATCACAGAAACAATATAATGTATTACAAACTCCCTTCTCTGCTTAAAAATGAACTAATTCAGCACAATAAATAATTTGTTCAAGCAGCTGCAAGTTCAATCATTTAAAAAGAGTCTGACAAGGTGACATTAATTTTTTAAAGTTGATAAAAGTGTTTCAAAAGCCGATATCTCCGCATGAATGTAAGGTAGTAAAACAACAATGTTGCTCATGGGTGAAAGCACAATATAAAGTTTTGTGAAGTATTTGTCACAGTTGTATGTTTTACATCATCAAACAAACTTTAATATGAATCAAAGATTAAAAAAGTAAATATAAAATCCTTATGTGGAAAAAAAGTAACCCTCCCCCCACCAGTAAAACATGAAATTACTGTGCTCAACCACATTTTTGAAAATCCAAATTTAATTTAACTAGCCAGGCCTGATTACTGCAGCCTGCACCTGTTGAATCAAGACATCCCTTCTGTCTGTTGAGAGGAAATAGGCTTAAAGATCTCAAAAAGCAACACATCCTGCCATGACCTGAAGAAATTGAAGAACAGATGAGAAACAATGTCATTGACATCTGTCAATTTTGAGAGGGTTGCAAAGGCATTTCTAAGGCTTTGAGACTCCAGATAACCATACTGAGAGCAATTGGAGGTTTACCACTTGGAACAGTGGTGAAGCTTCCCAAGGGTTGGCCGGCCTACCAAAATTACTTCATGAGTGCATCAATGACTCATCCATGAGTAGGAGCTGCTGACCAAACAGAACACAAAGGGCTCACCTCACATTTCCCAAAAAACATCCTGATGATCCACAAAACTTTTGGGAAAACATTCTGTGGACTGATGGAACATTAAATGTAACTTTTTGGCAGGTGTGTTTCCTTCAACATCAGGCTTAAAACTAACACAGCGGTTCATAAAAGGAATACATTAAAACATGGTGATGGAAGTGTAATTGTCTGATCGGGCTGCTTTTTCTGTTTAAGGACCCTTCTTTTCATGTTTCTTGATAGCTGAAATAAACTTGGGGGACACACTGAGTGAGCAGGAGGGCTGCATCTGGCCCCTGGGCTACCGATCGCCACCACTGATCTGAAGCATTAGTGTGAAAATATGCAAAAAAGTAGGAGAAAGAAATCAGGAAAGGGGCAAATACTTATTCAAAGTACTGTAGTCACGCCTGCTTTTCACCTGTATAGCAGTAGAGGCAGGACAGAGACACCAGTAGAGAGATAATGTCAGCAGAGTGAGAAAGCAACAGTCACCGGTGTCCTTAAGTTTACACAGTCACATTTCTGCACTTCTTCATCCTCACCATCAAATGTACACTGAAAAAGGTGAGAATCTTGACAGATGGAGAACAGTGGGTGTCAAAGGTTACAAAAACACTGGTGGGTCTCATGACTACATGGAGGTGAGTGCCACTACAGAATCATGAGCACATTCCTGACATGCTCTGCAGATTCTTTTTACTCTTTGCCATGTGAGCTGATAACTTCCCTTTAATCATATCTCTGATATCTGAATGTTTCCTTCCTCATTGTTAAAAATGCTCTCTTATGGCCATCTGTTTGGCTATCACTGAAAGCAGCTCATTTGCATTGTGTTTTAGGTCTAAAAATGGGAGATGCTCTGGGTTAAGTGTGTGAATTCCTCAGCCAAGGACACAGTGTCATCAGACCAGGTGCTCACTGCAGCATTTGCAGAGCACAAGCATTGAAAGTATTAAGATACTGGCCTCATTTTAAAAAAGACAAACATGCACAAAGAATGCACAAAGCATGCATCACACATAATCCTTTTACATGGGATAATACATTGTGAAACTGAAGAAACAGTCAATACCGCAGAGACCTTTACGCAATACTGCCATAGAATATTGGATTATAAGGAACGTGAAGGCACCTGAAGTGAGTCAACTACCACAAATTAGGGTCAAGTACCTTGACTAACATTAAGTTGTAACTAAAAATAGCTCCATACCACTTCACATTTAATATGTGCCTTTTAAAAGGCAGCCACTAAACACAATGTACTGACAAATTAACTATTCCTCTGTGTGACTTAAGTTGCCTCCAACTGCTTTTTTATACCTGTGCTTGTTGCTACACCCACTTTGCCGGGAGGCTGCATCACATTAAGTCACATCAGAGCTAATTAGAGGTACAACTGCTGGCGTCCAGTATGATGCGAAGCTGGCTATCAGACTAGAAGCTGTGTTATGAGTACAAAAATATGGAATTTCTCTTCCTAGGTTGTGAGTATACAGGTATTTACAGGGTAAGAGTGATCAAAATAGTTTAGTCCATATGGTAATTCAGTAATTCAAACTGCAACACGCTGATATCAAAGAGAGGCATTAGTGAGAGGACGCTTGTTCTACAGTGTGTCAGGAAGAACAGGAAGTGCAGTGGTTTGTTGATCAAGCACACTGTTCAGAGTTGTAGAGCATGCCAGTATGTACAGCTAGAGAAGCAGTGAGCAGCAAGGTCCCTGACCAGCTGAAGAAAAATGAGGGCAGTCATTATGTTGATCTGTATGGAAGCCCTAAGCATACAAAGATCCATACATTTTATTAACTTCATTTTCCTGTGATAACAAGTCATTCCTGTTTTTTTTTTCTCTCACAAGATCAATTTATTTACCTCAAAAATAGTCTTCACTTGACTTATTGGGTAATGGCATTACAGTATGTTGTGCTCTGGCTCATCACAATGACCATAATGTACCAATTTTCGGTACTTTTGTATGTGAATAATATGCAATAAGCAATGTTATATAACCTCAAAACTCTTGAATTTTAGATATTTATTTCTCAATTTCAAAACTCTATCAAATATCAAATATATCAAAACAACACCAAAAACTGTTTGTAATGTAACATCACAAGTGTTTTTATAAATTACTCCAACATGGAGGACCTAAACTACTATAACTACCCAGTTTTTTCTTTATATTGCACAAATTAAAACCCAGCCCACTGCCCCCTATAGGGCCAATAAGTTTAAAACAAATGAACAATGGAGTATGGAGTCAAAATAACTAAAGAAACAAATAAAGGTATAAAATTTTACCAATTAAAGTACCACAAATGAAAGTAAAGAAAACTACTTCATCTACCATGAACTACTGCACAAATTTTTTCCTCATGCAGTTCATTTTCCAACAAAACTAAGACGTCATCTTTCCCTGCTTAGAGCAGAGTGTACTCCTCACTCATCAATCAATCATGTGTCCATCCACGCAGAAACATAACGGAGCCTTAATCTGAAAAACATCACAAACCCGAGCCATGCACACACAGTCAGTTACGTTCTCTATATATACAGGCAGCCTACATCTCAAAAAAATTGAATATCATAAAAAAGTTCAATATTTTTTGTCACTCATTTCAGGAAGTGAAACACATATACGTATAGACTCTTTACACATAGAGTGAAATATTTCAAGCCTTTATTTCTTGAAATGTTGATGATTATGGCTTACAGATATTGAAAACCCATATAATATATGGGTTTCACTTTCTGGAATGAGTGACAAAAAATATTGAACTTTTTCATGATATTCTTTTTTTTTTTTTAGATGTGCCTGTATTTACCGCAAAAAATAAGAGAAAGTGGCAAATTGTTTTATTCTGCGATGAAAATAAGCAGTGAGGACGAGCCTGTTGCTCTGTCACTCCTTTGAATTCACTTTGGCTCTATCCATCCTTCTTAGGGCACCAGCTGTGCCAAGGTGGAGAGATGGGGAGCAATTTTTAGGACACCCTCACACTAGTCAATCCGTACCGTGCCTCAATCCAGTAGGGGTGGGTAAAAATATTGATTAATCGATGCATCGCAATATTTCTCCCCTCAATTCAATATTGATTCAGCAAATCCTCTGAATCAATTCACCTCTTGGCCAGTGGGGGTCACTGTGCTTGTGATTCGTGTTGTATGGACGGAAGCCGCACTCGACCAAACAACAACCAACCATAACCATGTTATGTGAGGTTTATCACAATTTCCAAGAGGAAAGAAATATCACTAAAGTTTACATGCACTTTACTTTTTCAGAGTTTATACAGAACTGGCATGTTTTTTTGCTTTTGTACTCCTTATGCACAAATAAGTTATTATTGTGCAAATTTTTATTTTCAGATGTTATTGCTAAAAAATGTGAGGTGACCTACCACATATGTTCACATGGACATGAAAATAATTATTAAAAATTGTCAGCAGGTCATTTGTGTATTTCTACTTCTTACTGAATCAACATCAAAGCATTTAAATCGATATCGAATTGAATCGCAACCTCAAGAATCAAAATCAAGTTGAATCGGGATGTTCTTACCAATATCCAGCCCTACAATGCAGTGTCTGTTAGGTGACTAAGCAAACAAACGTATCCCTTTATCTAGTATATTTCCATGGTTGATCTCCACATGATAAATGGGCAAATCATGGTGTTTACAGTGAGGATTCAGCATGAGTGAGAGAGAGAGAGGGAGGCAAACAAGCAGGAAACAGCGGGAGCTGATCTGAATTATCAATCATCAAACTGCTTCCTCAGATTAGAAATTTTGCCGTGGTAAACCTTGAACTTCATGTCACAAATATTGCAGCGTAATCTGTAACGTATTTTGAAAAGTGGAGCACTACTTCGACCGCTTCCTATCAGCCATGCTTGTTTTGTTGATTCAGTTAGCTGCTATCGATGTCATTACTCTCTTGCGTGCAATGCTGCATTCGCATCCGGCATGGAAAATTGACTACTCTTCCACTCTCTTGCAGTCACAAGGATACGTTTTGGTACCGAAACATGGTACCGTTTGATTTTACGTGAATTGGTACTCGGGAGTACTGACGGAATTTGGTCAGTAACTATAAAAGCACCGAATTCAGTACCCATCCCTAGTTGTAACACTCACAGACAGCATGCATTTGTTGATACTACATAATGTGCTTATGCAATTACAATATAATATATAAATAGCATCACAACCCTACTTGCTTAGTTATCAAGTGTGATCAGCTGATCTCACACAAGCCCTCATCAGTTGACAGCCAGCTGATTCGCTC